>NW_027411755.1:214359147-214835580 GCF_047663935.1 Musca autumnalis | reverse complement strand
AGATCATTTTTATAAAAGTCGCGATATCTCCGAAACTAGAAGAGATAGAGCAAATCTGGCAAAAATTCGAGATTATTTTTATAAAAGTCGCGATATCTCCGAAACTAGAAGAGATAGTGCAAATCTGGCAAAAATTCGAGATAATTTTTATAAAAGTCGTGATATCTCCGAAACTAGAAGAGATAGAGCAAATCTGGCAAAAATTCGAGATCATTTTTATAAAAGTCGCGACATCTCCGAAACTAGAAGAGATAGAGCAAATCTGGCAAAAATTCGAGATCATTTTTATAAAAGTCGCGATATCTCCGAAACTAGAAGAGATAGAGCAAATCTGGCAAAAATTCGAGATCATTTTTATAAAAGTCGCGACATCTCCGAAACTAGAAGAGATAGTGCAAATCTGGCAAAAATTCGAGATAATTTTTATAAAAGTCGTGATATCTCCGAAACTAGAAGAGATAGAGCAAATCTGGCAAAAATTCGAGATCATTTTTATAAAAGTCGCGACATCTCCGAAACTAGAAGAGATAGAGCAAATCTGGCAAAAATTCGAGATCATTTTTATAAAAGTCGCGATATCTCCGAAACTAGAAGAGATAGAGCAAATCTGGCAAAAATTCGAGATCATTTTTATAAAAGTCGCGACATCTCCGAAACTAGAAGAGATAGTGCAAATCTGGCAAAAATTCGAGATAATTTTTATAAAGTCGCGATATCTCCGAAACTAGAAGAGATAGAGCAAATCTAGCAAAAATTCCAGACCAAGTCGTTATATCTCCGAAACTAGAAGATATAGAGCAAATCTAGCAAAAATTCGAGATCATTTTTATAAAAGTCGCGATATCTCCGAAACTAGAAGAGATAGAGCAAATCTGGCAAAAATTCGAGATCATTTTTATAAAAGTCGCGATATCTCCGAAACTAGAAGAGATAGAGCAACTCTACCAAAAATTCGAGATCATTTTTATAAAGTCGCGATATCTCCGAAACTAGAAGAGATAGAGCAAATCTAGCAAAAATTCGAGACCAAGTCGTTATATCTCCGAAACTAGAAGAGATAGAGCAAATCTAGCAAAAATTCGAGATCATTTTTATAACAGTCGCGATATCTCCGAAACTAGAAGAGATAGAGCAAATCTGGCAAAAATTCGAGATCATTTTTATAAAAGTCGCGATATCTCCGAAACTAGAAGAGATAGAGCAAATCTGGCAAAAATTCGAGATCATTTTTATAAAAGTCGCGATATCTCCGAAACTAGAAGAGATAGAGCAACTCTACCAAAAATTCGAGATCATTTTTATAAAGTCGCGATATCTCCGAAACTAGAAGAGATAGAGCAAATCTAGCAAAAATTCGAGACCAAGTCGTTATATCTCCGAAACTAGAAGAGATAGAGCAAATCTAGCAAAAATTCGAGATCATTTTTATAACAGTCGCGATATCTCCGAAACTAGAAGAGATAGAGCAAATCTGGCAAAAATTCGAGATCATTTTTATAAAAGTCGCGATATCTCCGAAACTAGAAGAGATAGAGCAACTCTACCAAAAATTCGAGATCATTTTTATAAAGTCGCGATATCTCCGAAACTAGAAGAGATAGAGCAAATCTAGCAAAAATTCGAGACCAAGTCGTTATATCTCCGAAACTAGAAGAGATAGAGCAAATCTAGCAAAAATTCGAGATCATTTTTATAACAGTCGCGATATCTCCGAAACTAGAAGAGATAGAGCAAATCTGGCAAAAATTCGAGATCATTTTTATAAAAGTCGCGATATCTCCGAAACTAGAAGAGATAGAGCAACTCTACCAAAAATTCGAGATCATTTTTATAAAGTCGCGATATCTCCGAAACTAGAAGAGATAGAGCAAATCTAGCAAAAATTCGAGACCAAGTCGTTATATCTCCGAAACTAGAAGAGATAGAGCAAATCTAGCAAAAATTCGAGATCATTTTTATAACAGTCGCGATATCTCCGAAACTAGAAGAGATAGAGCAAATCTGGCAAAAATTCGAGATCATTTTTATAAAAGTCGCGATATCTCCGAAACTAGAAGAGATAGAGCAAATCTGGCAAAAATTCGAGATCATTTTTATAAAAGTCGCGACATCTCCGAAACTAGAAGAGATAGAGCAAATCTGGCAAAAATTCGAGATCATTTTTATAAAAGTCGCGATATCTCCGAAACTAGAAGAGATAGAGCAAATCTGGCAAAAATTCGAGATCATTTTTATAAAAGTCGCGATATCTCCGAAACTAGAAGAGATAGAGCAACTCTACCAAAAATTCGAGATCATTTTTATAAAGTCGCGATATCTCCGAAACTAGAAGAGATAGAGCAAATCTAGCAAAAATTCGAGACCAAGTCGTTATATCTCCGAAACTAGAAGAGATAGAGCAAATCTAGCAAAAATTCGAGATCATTTTTATAAAAGTCGCGACATCTCCGAAACTAGAAGAGATAGAGCAAATCTGGCAAAAATTCGAGATCATTTTTATAAAAGTCGCGATATCTCCGAAACTAGAAGAGATAGAGCAAATCTGGCAAAAATTCGAGATCATTTTTATAAAGTCGCGATATCTCCGAAACTAGAAGAGATAGAGCAAATCTAGCAAAAATTCGAGACCAAGTCGTTATATCTCCGAAACTAGAAGAGATAGAGCAAATCTAGCAAAAATTCGAGATCATTTTTATAAAAGTCGCGATATCTCCGAAACTAGAAGAGATAGAGCAAATCTGGCAAAAATTCGAGATCATTTTTATAAAAGTCGCGATATCTCCGAAACTAGAAGAGATAGAGCAAATCTGGCAAAAATTCGAGATCATTTTTATAAAAGTCGCGATATCTCCGAAACTAGAAGAGATAGAGCAACTCTACCAAAAATTCGAGATCATTTTTATAAAGTCGCGATATCTCCGAAACTAGAAGAGATAGAGCAAATCTAGCAAAAATTCGAGACCAAGTCGTTATATCTCCGAAACTAGAAGAGATAGAGCAAATCTAGCAAAAATTCGAGATCATTTTTATAACAGTCGCGATATCTCCGAAACTAGAAGAGATAGAGCAAATCTGGCAAAAATTCGAGATCATTTTTATAAAAGTCGCGATATCTCCGAAACTAGAAGAGATAGAGCAAATCTGGCAAAAATTCGAGATCATTTTTATAAAAGTCGCGACATCTCCGAAACTAAAAGAGATAGAGCAAATCTGGCAAAAATTCGAGATCATTTTTATAAAAGTCGCGATATCTCCGAAACTAGAAGAGATAGAGCAAATCTACCAAAAATTCGAGATCATTTTTATAAAGTCGCGATATCTCCGAAACTAGAAGAGATAGAGCAAATCTAGCAAAAATTCGAGACCAAGTCGTTATATCTCCGAAACTAGAAGAGATAGAGCAAATCTAGCAAAAATTCGAGATCATTTTTATAACAGTCGCGATATCTCCGAAACTAGAAGAGATAGAGCAAATCTGGCAAAAATTCGAGGTCATTTTTATAAAAGTCGCGATATCTCCGAAACTAGAAGAGATAGAGCAACTCTACCAAAAATTCGAGATCATTTTTATAAAGTCGCGATATCTCCGAAACTAGAAGAGATAGAGCAAATCTAGCAAAAATTCGAGACCAAGTCGTTATATCTCCGAAACTAGAAGAGATAGAGCAAATCTAGCAAAAATTCGAGATCATTTTTATAACAGTCGCGATATCTCCGAAACTAGAAGAGATAGAGCAAATCTGGCAAAAATTCGAGATCATTTTTATAAAAGTCGCGATATCTCCGAAACTAGAAGAGATAGAGCAAATCTGGCAAAAATTCGAGATCATTTTTATAAAAGTCGCGACATCTCCGAAACTAAAAGAGATAGAGCAAATCTGGCAAAAATTCGAGATCATTTTTATAAAAGTCGCGATATCTCCGAAACTAGAAGAGATAGAGCAAATCTACCAAAAATTCGAGATCATTTTTATAAAGTCGCGATATCTCCGAAACTAGAAGAGATAGAGCAAATCTAGCAAAAATTCGAGACCAAGTCGTTATATCTCCGAAACTAGAAGAGATAGAGCAAATCTAGCAAAAATTCGAGATCATTTTTATAACAGTCGCGATATCTCCGAAACTAGAAGAGATAGAGCAAATCTGGCAAAAATTCGAGATCATTTTTATAAAAGTCGCGATATCTCCGAAACAAGAAGAGATAGAGCAACTCTACCAAAAATTCGAGATCATTTTTATAAAGTCGCGATATCTCCGAAACTAGAAGAGATAGAGCAAATCTAGCAAAAATTCGAGACCAAGTCGTTATATCTCCGAAACTAGAAGAGATAGAGCAAATCTAGCAAAAATTCGAGATCATTTTTATAACAGTCGCGATATCTCCGAAACTAGAAGAGATAGAGCAAATCTGGCAAAAATTCGAGATCATTTTTATAAAAGTCGCGATATCTCCGAAACTAGAAGAGATAGAGCAAATCTGGCAAAAATTCGAGATCATTTTTATAAAAGTCGCGACATCTCCGAAACTAGAAGAGATAGAGCAAATCTGGCAAAAATTCGAGATCATTTTTATAAAAGTCGCGATATCTCCGAAACTAGAAGAGATAGAGCAAATCTAGCAAAAATTCGAGACCAAGTCGTTATATCTCCGAAACTAGAAGAGATAGAGCAAATCTAGCAAAAATTCGAGATCATTTTTATAACAGTCGCGATATCTTCGAAACTAGAAGAGATAGAGCAAATCTGGCAAAAATTCGAGATCATTTTTATAAAAGTCGCGATATCTCCGAAACTAGAAGAGATAGAGCAACTCTACCAAAAATTCGAGATCATTTTTATAAAGTCGCGATATCTCCGAAACTAGAAGAGATAGAGCAAATCTAGCAAAAATTCGAGACCAAGTCGTTATATCTCCGAAACTAGAAGAGATAGAGCAAATCTAGCAAAAATTCGAGATCATTTTATAACAGTCGCGATATCTCCGAAACTAGAAGAGATAGAGCAAATCTGGCAAAAATTCGAGATCATTTTTATAAAAGTCGCGATATCTCCGAAACTAGAAGAGATAGAGCAACTCTACCAAAAATTCGAGATCATTTTTATAAAGTCGCGATATCTCCGAAACTAGAAGAGATAGAGCAAATCTAGCAAAAATTCGAGAACAAGTCGTTATATCTCCGAAACTAGAAGAGATAGAGCAAATCTAGCAAAAATTCGAGATCATTTTTATAACAGTCGCGATATCTCCGAAACTAGAAGAGATAGAGCAAATCTGGCAAAAATTCGAGATCATTTTTATAAAAGTCGCGATATCTCCGAAACTAGAAGAGATAGAGCAAATCTGGCAAAAATTCGAGATCATTTTTATAAAAGTCGCGATATCTCCGAAACTAGAAGAGATAGAGCAAATCTGGCAAAAATTCGAGATCATTTTTATAAAAGTCGCGATATCTCCGAAACTAGAAGAGATAGAGCAAATCTGGCAAAAATTCGAGATCATTTTTATAAAAGTCGCGATATCTCCGAAACTAGAAGAGATAGAGCAAATCTGGCAAAAATTCGAGATCATTTTTATAAAAGTCGCGATATCTCCGAAACTAGAAGAGATAGAGCAAATCTGGCAAAAATTCGAGATCATTTTTATAAAAGTCGCGATATCTCCGAAACTAGAAGAGATAGAGCAACTCTACCAAAAATTCGAGATCATTTTTATAAAGTCGCGATATCTCCGAAACTAGAAGAGATAGAGCAAATCTAGCAAAAATTCGAGACCAAGTCGTTATATCTCCGAAACTAGAAGAGATAGAGCAAATCTAGCAAAAATTCGAGATCATTTTTATAACAGTCGCGATATCTCCGAAACTAGAAGAGATAGAGCAAATCTGGCAAAAATTCGAGATCATTTTTATAAAAGTCGCGATATCTCCGAAACTAGAAGAGATAGAGCAAATCTGGCAAAAATTCGAGATCATTTTTATAAAAGTCGCGACATCTCCGAAACTAGAAGAGATAGAGCAAATCTGGCAAAAATTCGAGATCATTTTTATAAAAGTCGCGATATCTCCGAAACTAGAAGAGATAGAGCAAATCTGGCAAAAATTCGAGATCATTTTTATAAAGTCGCGATATCTCCGAAACTAGAAGAGATAGAGCAAATCTAGCAAAAATTCGAGACCAAGTCGTTATATCTCCGAAACTAGAAGAGATAGATCAAATCTAGCAAAAATTCGAGATCATTTTTATAAAAGTCGCGATATCTCCGAAACTAGAAGAGATAGAGCAAATCTGGCAAAAATTCGAGATCATTTTTATAAAAGTCGCGATATCTCCGAAACTAGAAGAGATAGAGCAAATCTGGCAAAAATTCGAGATCATTTTTATAAAAGTCGCGATATCTCCGAAACTAGAAGAGATAGTGCAAATCTGGCAAAAATTCGAGATCATTTTTATAAAAGTCGCGATATCTCCGAAACTAGAAGAGATAGAGCAAATCTGGCAAAAATTCGAGATCATTTTTATAAAAGTCGCGACATCTCCGAAACTAGAAGAGATAGAGCAAATCTGGCAAAAATTCGAGATCATTTTTATAAAAGTCGCGATATCTCCGAAACTAGAAGAGATAGAGCAAATCTGGCAAAAATTCGAGATCATTTTTATAAAAGTCGCGATATCTCCGAAACTAGAAGAGATAGAGCAAATCTGGCAAAAATTCGAGATCATTTTTATAAAAGTCGCGATATCTCCGAAACTAGAAGAGATAGTGCAAATCTGGCAAAAATTCGAGATCATTTTTATAAAAGTCGCGATATCTCCGAAACTAGAAGAGATAGAGCAAATCTGGCAAAAATTCGAGATCATTTTTATAAAAGTCGCGACATCTCCGAAACTAGAAGAGATAGAGCAAATCTGGCAAAAATTCGAGATCATTTTTATAAAAGTCGCGATATCTCCGAAACTAGAAGAGATAGAGCAAATCTGGCAAAAATTCGAGATCATTTTTATAAAAGTCGCGATATCTCCGAAACTAGAAGAGATAGAGCAACTCTACCAAAAATTCGAGATCATTTTTATAAAGTCGCGATATCTCCGAAACTAGAAGAGATAGAGCAAATCTAGCAAAAATTCGAGACCAAGTCGTTATATCTCCGAAACTAGAAGAGATAGAGCAAATCTAGCAAAAATTCGAGACCAAGTCGTTATATCTCCGAAACTAGAAGAGATAGAGCAAATCTGGCAAAAATTCGAGATCATTTTTATAAAAGTCGCGATATCTCCGAAACTAGAAGAGATAGAGCAACTCTACCAAAAATTCGAGATCATTTTTATAAAGTCGCGATATCTCCGAAACTAGAAGAGATAGAGCAAATCTAGCAAAAATTCGAGACCAAGTCGTTATATCTCCGAAACTAGAAGAGATAGAGCAAATCTGGCAAAAATTCGAGATCATTTTTATAAAAGTCGCGATATCTCCGAAACTAGAAGAGATAGAGCAAATCTGGCAAAAATTCGAGATCATTTTTATAAAAGTCGCGATATCTCCGAAACTAGAAGAGATAGAGCAAATCTGGCAAAAATTCGAGATCACTTTTATAAAAGTCGCGATATCTCCGAAACTAGAAGAGATAGAGCAAATCTGGCAAAAATTCGAGATCATTTTTATAAAAGTCGCGATATCTCCGAAACTAGAAGAGATAGAGCAACTCTACCAAAAATTCGAGATCATTTTTATAAAGTCGCGATATCTCCGAAACTCTGGCAAAAATTCGAGATCATTTTTATAAAAGTCGCGATATCTCCGAAACTAGAAGAGATAGAGCAACTCTACCAAAAATTCGAGATCATTTTTATAAAGTCGCGATATCTCCGAAACTAGAAGAGATAGAGCAAATCTAGCAAAAATTCGAGATCATTTTTATAAAAGTCGCGATATCTCCGAAACCAGAAGAGATAGAGCAAATCTGGCAAAAATTCGAGATCATTTTTATAAAAGTCGCGATATCTCCGAAACTAAAAGAGATAGAGCAACTCTACCAAAAATTCGAGATCATTTTTATAAAGTCGCGATATCTCCGAAACTAGAAGAGATAGAGCAAATCTAGCAAAAATTCGAGATCATTTTTATAAAAGTCGCGATATCTCCGAAACTAGAAGAGATAGAGCAAATCTGGCAAAAATTCGAGATCATTTTTATAAAAGTCGCGATATCTCCGAAACTAGAAGAGATAGAGCAAATCTGGCAAAAATTCGAGATCATTTTTATAAAGTCGCGATATCTCCGAAACTAGAAGAGATAGAGCAAATCTAGCAAAAATTCGAGATCATTTTTATAAAAGTCGCGATATCTCCGAAACCAGAAGAGATAGAGCAAATCTGGCAAAAATTCGAGATCATTTTTATAAAAGTCGCGATATCTCCGAAACTAGAAGAGATAGAGCAAATCTAGCAAAAATTCGAGACCAAGTCGTTATATCTCCGAAACTAGAAGAGATAGAGCAAATCTGGCAAAAATTCGAGATCATTTTTATAAAAGTCGCGATATCTCCGAAACTAGAAGAGATAGAGCAACTCTACCAAAAATTCGAGATCATTTTTATAAAGTCGCGATATCTCCGAAACTAGAAGAGATAGAGCAAATCTAGCAAAAATTCGAGACCAAGTCGTTATATCTCCGAAACTAGAAGAGATAGAGCAAATCTGGCAAAAATTCGAGATCATTTTTATAAAAGTCGCGATATCTCCGAAACTAGAAGAGATAGAGCAAATCTGGCAAAAATTCGAGATCATTTTTATAAAAGTCGCGATATCTCCGAAACTAGAAGAGATAGAGCAAATCTGGCAAAAATTCGAGATCATTTTTATAAAAGTCGCGATATCTCCGAAACTAGAAGAGATAGAGCAAATCTGGCAAAAATTCGAGATCATTTTTATAAAAGTCGCGATATCTCCGAAACTAGAAGAGATAGAGCAACTCTACCAAAAATTCGAGATCATTTTTATAAAGTCGCGATATCTCCGAAACTCTGGCAAAAATTCGAGATCATTTTTATAAAAGTCGCGATATCTCCGAAACTAGAAGAGATAGAGCAACTCTACCAAAAATTCGAGATCATTTTTATAAAGTCGCGATATCTCCGAAACTAGAAGAGATAGAGCAAATCTAGCAAAAATTCGAGATCATTTTTATAAAAGTCGCGATATCTCCGAAACCAGAAGAGATAGAGCAAATCTGGCAAAAATTCGAGATCATTTTTATAAAAGTCGCGATATCTCCGAAACTAGAAGAGATAGAGCAAATCTGGCAAAAATTCGAGATCATTTTTATAAAAGTCGCGATATCTCCGAAACTAAAAGAGATAGAGCAACTCTACCAAAAATTCGAGATCATTTTTATAAAGTCGCGATATCTCCGAAACTAGAAGAGATAGAGCAAATCTAGCAAAAATTCGAGATCATTTTTATAAAAGTCGCGATATCTCCGAAACTAGAAGAGATAGAGCAAATCTGGCAAAAATTCGAGATCATTTTTATAAAAGTCGCGATATCTCCGAAACTAGAAGAGATAGAGCAAATCTGGCAAAAATTCGAGATCATTTTTATAAAGTCGCGATATCTCCGAAACTAGAAGAGATAGAGCAAATCTAGCAAAAATTCGAGATCATTTTTATAAAAGTCGCGATATCTCCGAAACCAGAAGAGATAGAGCAAATCTGGCAAAAATTCGAGATCATTTTTATAAAAGTCGCGATATCTCCGAAACTAGAAGAGATAGAGCAAATCTGGCAAAAATTCGAGATCATTTTTATAAAAGTCGCGATATCTCCGAAACTAGAAGAGATAGAGCAAATCTGGCAAAAATTCGAGATCATTTTTATAAAGTCGCGATATCTCCGAAACTAGAAGAGATAGAGCAAATCTAGCAAAAATTCGAGATCATTTTTATAAAAGTCGCGATATCTCCGAAACTAGAAGAGATAGAGCAACTCTACCAAAAATTCGAGATCATTTTTATAAAGTCGCGATATCTCCGAAACTAGAAGAGATAGAGCAAATCTAGCAAAAATTCGAGATCATTTTTATAAAAGTCGCGATATCTCCGAAACTAGAAGAGATAGAGCAAATCTGGCAAAAATTCGAGATCATTTTTATAAAAGTCGCGATATCTCCGAAACTAGAAGAGATAGAGCAACTCTACCAAAAATTCGAGATCATTTTTATAAAGTCGCGATATCTCCGAAACTAGAAGAGATAGAGCAAATCTAGCAAAAATTCGAGATCATTTTTATAAAAGTCGCGATATCTCCGAAACTAGAAGAGATAGAGCAACTCTACCAAAAATTCGAGATCATTTTTATAAAAGTCGCGATATCTCCGAAACTAGAAGAGATAGAGCAACTCTACCAAAAATTTGAGATCATTTTTATAAAGTCGCGATATCTCCGAAACTAGAAGAGATAGAGCAACTCTACCAAAAATTCGAGATCATTTTTATAAAGTCGCGATATCTCCGAAACTAGAAGAGATAGAGCAAATCTAGCAAAAATTCGAGATCATTTTTATAAAAGTCGCGATATCTCCGAAACTAGAAGAGATAGAGCAAATCTGGCAAAAATTCGAGATCATTTTTATAAAAGTCGCGATATCTCCGAAACTAGAAGAGATAGAGCAACTCTACCAAAAATTCGAGATCATTTTTATAAAGTCGCGATATCTCCGAAACTAGAAGAGATAGAGCAAATCTAGCAAAAATTCGAGACCAAGTCGTTATATCTCCGAAACTAGAAGAGATAGAGCAAATCTAGCAAAAATTCGAGATCATTTTTATAAAAGTCGCGATATCTCCGAAACTAGAAGAGATAGAGCAAATCTGGCAAAAATTCGAGATCATTTTTATAAAAGTCGCGATATCTCCGAAACTAGAAGAGATAGAGCAAATCTGGCAAAAATTCGAGATCATTTTTATAAAGTCGCGATATCTCCGAAACTAGAAGAGATAGAGCAAATCTAGCAAAAATTCGAGATCATTTTTATAAAAGTCGCGATATCTCCGAAACTAGAAGAGATAGAGCAAATCTAGCAAAAATTCGAGATCATTTTTATAAAAGTCGCGATATCTCCGAAACTAGAAGAGATAGAGCAAATCTGGCAAAAATTCGAGACCAAGTCGTTATATCTCCGAAACTAGAAGAGATAGAGCAAATCTGGCAAAAATTCGAGATCATTTTTATAAAAGTCGCGATATCTCCGAAACTAGAAGAGATAGAGCAAATCTGGCAAATTTTTCTAGAAAAAATTCGAGATCATTTTTATAAAAGTCGCGATATCTCCGAAACTAGAAGAGATAGAGCAAATCTGGCAAAAATTCGAGACCAAGTCGTTATATCTCCGAAACTAGAAGAGATAGAGCAAATCTAGCAAAAATTCGAGATCATTTTTATAAAACTGAAACTAGAAGAGATAGAGCAAATCTGGCAAAAATTCGAGATCATTTTTATAAAAGTCGCGACATCTCCGAAACTAGAAGAGATAGAGCAACTCTAGCAAAAATTCGAGATCATTTTTATAAAAGTCGCGATATCTCCGAAACTAGAAGAGATAGAGCAAATCTAGCAAAAATTCGAGACGAAGTCGTTATATCTCCGAAACTAGAAGAGATAGAGCAAATCTAGCAAAAATTCGAGATCATTTTTATAAAAGTCGCGATATCTCCGAAACTAGAAGAGATAGAGCAAATCTGGCAAAAATTCGAGATCATTTTTATAAAAGTCGCGATATCTCCGAAACTAGAAGAGATAGAGCAAATCTGGCAAAAATTCGAGATCATTTTTATAAAAGTCGCGATATCTCCGAAACTAGAAGAGATAGAGCAAATCTGGCAAAAATTCGAGATCATTTTTATAAAGTCGCGATATCTCCGAAACTAGAAGAGATAGAGCAAATCTAGCAAAAATTCGAGACGAAGTCGTCATATCTCCGAAACTAGAAGAGATAGAGCAAATCTAGCAAAAATTCGAGATCATTTTTATAAAAGTCGCGATATCTCCGAAACTAGAAGAGATAGAGCAAATCTGGCAAAAATTCGAGACCAAGTCGTTATATCTCCGAAACTAGAAGAGATAGAGCAAATCTGGCAAAAATTCGAGATCATTTTTATAAAAGTCGCGATATCTCCAAAACTAGAAGAGATAGAGCAAATCTGGCAAAAATTCGAGATCATTTTTATAAAAGTCGCGATATCTCCGAAACTAGAAGAGATAGAGCAAATCTAGCAAAAATTCGAGATCATTTTTATAAAAGTCGCGATATCTCCGAAACTAGAAGAGATAGAGCAAATCTGGCAAAAATTCGAGATCATTTTTATAAAAGTCGCGACATCTCCGAAACTAGAGATAGTGCAAATCTGGCAAAAATTCGAGATCATTTTTATAAAAGTCGCGATATCTCCGAAGCTAGAAGAGATAGTGCAAATCTGGCAAAAATTCGAGATCATTTTTATAAAAGTCGCGATATCTCCTAAACTAGAAGAGATCGAGCAAATCTGGCAAAAATTCCAGATCATTTTTATAAAAGTCGCGATATCTCCGAAACTAGAAGAGATAGAGCAAATCTGGCAAAAATTCGAGATCATTTTTATAAAAGTCGCGACATCTCCGAAACTAGAAGAGATAGTGCAAATCTGACAAAAATTCGAGATCATTTTTATAAAAGTCGCGATATCTCCGAAACTAGAAGAGATAGAGCAAATCTGGCAAAAATTCGAGATCATTTTTATAAAAGTCGCGATATCTCCGAAACTAGAAGAGATAGAGCAAATCTGGCAAAAATTCGAGATCATTTTTATAAAAGTCGCGATATCTCCGAAACTAGAAGAGATAGAGCAAATCTGGCAAAAATTCGAGATCATTTTTATAAAAGTCGCGATATCTCCGAAACTAGAGGAGATAGAGCAAATCTACCAAAAATTCGAGATCATTTTTATAAAAGTCGCGATATCTCCGAAACTAGAAGAGATAGAGCAAATCTGGCAAAAATTCGAGATCATTTTTATAAAAGTCGCGATATCTCCGAAACTAGAAGAGATAGAGCAAATCTGGCAAAAATTTGAGATCATTTTTATAAAAGTCGCGATATCTCCGAAACTAGAAGAGATAGAGCAAATCTAGCAAAAATTCGAGATCATTTTTATAAAAGTCGCGATATCTCCGAAACTAGAAGAGATAGAGCAAATCTGGCAAAAATTCGAGATCATTTTTATAAAAGTCGCGATATCTCCGAAACTAGAAGAGATAGAGCAAATCTGGCAAAAATTCGAGATCATTTTTATAAAAGTCGCGATATCTCCGAAACTAGAAGAGATAGAGCAAATCTGGCAAAAATTCGAGATCATTTTTATAAAAGTCGCGATATCTCCTAAACTAGAAGAGATAGAGCAAATCTGGCAAAAATTCCAGATCATTTTTATAAAAGTCGCGATATCTCCGAAACTAGAAGAGATAGAGCAAATCTGGCAAAAATTCGAGATCATTTTTATAAAAGTCGCGATATCTCCGAAACTAGAAGAGATAGATCAAATCTAGCAAAAATTCGAGATCATTTTTATAAAAGTCGCGATATCTCCGAAACTAGAAGAGATAGAGCAAATCTACCAAAAATTCGAGATCATTTTTATAAAAGTCGCGATATCTCCGAAACTAGAAGAGATAGAGCAAATCTACCAAAAATTCGAGATCATTTTTATAAAAGTCGCGATATCTCCGAAACTAGAAGAGATAGAGCAAATCTAGCAAAAATTCGATACCAAGTCGTTATATCTCCGAAACTAGAAGAGATAGTGCAAATCTGACAAAAATTCGAGATCATTTTTATAAAAGTCGCGATATCTCCGAAACTAGAAGAGATAGAGCAAATCTGGCAAAAATTCGAGATCATTTTTATAAAAGTCGCGACATCTCCGAAACTAGAAGAGATAGTGCAAATCTGACAAAAATTCGAGATCATTTTTATAAAAGTCGCGATATCTCCGAAACTAGAAGAGATAGAGCAAATCTGGCAAAAATTCGAGATCATTTTTATAAAAGTCGCGATATCTCCGAAACTAGAAGAGATAGAGCAAATCTGGCAAAAATTCGAGATCATTTTTATAAAAGTCGCGATATCTCCGAAACTAGAAGAGATAGAGCAAATCTAGCAAAAATTCGAGATCATTTTTATAAAAGTCGCGATATCTCCGAAACTAGAAGAGATAGAGCAAATCTGGCAAAAATTCGAGATCATTTTTATAAAAGTCGCGATATCTCCGAAACTAGAAGAGATAGAGCAAATCTGGCAAAAATTCGAGATCATTTTTATAAAAGTCGCGATATCTCCGAAACTAGAAGAGATAGAGCAAATCTGGCAAAAATTCGAGATCATTTTTATAAAAGTCGCGATATCTCCGAAACTAGAAGAGATAGAGCAAATCTAGCAAAAATTCGAGATCATTTTTATAAAAGTCGCGATATCTCCGAAACTAGAAGAGATAGAGCAAATCTGGCAAAAATTCGAGATCATTTTTATAAAAGTCGCGATATCTCCGAAACTAGAAGAGATAGAGCAAATCTAGCAAAAATTCGAGATCATTTTTATAAAAGTCGCGATATCTCCGAAACTAGAAGAGATAGAGCAAATCTGGCAAAAATTCGAGATCATTTTTATAAAAGTCGCGATATCTCCGAAACTAGAAGAGATAGAGCAAATCTGGCAAAAATTCGAGATCATTTTTATAAAAGTCGCGATATCTCCGAAACTAGAAGAGATAGAGCAAATCTAGCAAAAATTCGAGATCATTTTTATAAAAGTCGCGATATCTCCGAAACTAGAAGAGATAGAGCAAATCTGGCAAAAATTCGAGATCATTTTTATAAAAGTCGCGATATCTCCGAAACTAGAAGAGATAGAGCAAATCTAGCAAAAATTCGAGATCATTTTTATAAAAGTCGCGATATCTCCGAAACTAGAAGAGATAGAGCAAATCTGGCAAAAATTCGAGATCATTTTTATATAAGTCGCGATATCTCCGAAACTAGAAGAGATAGAGCAAATCTAGCAAAAATTCGAGATCATTTTTATAAAAGTCGCGATATCTCCGAAACTAGAAGAGATAGAGCAAATCTGGCAAAAATTCGAGATCATTTTTATAAAAGTCGCGATATCTCCGAAACTAGAAGAGATAGAGCAAATCTGGCAAAAATTCGAGATCATTTTTATAAAAGTCGCGATATCTCCGAAACTAGAAGAGATAGAGCAAATCTAGCAAAAATTCGAGATCATTTTTATAAAAGTCGCGATATCTCCGAAACTAGAAGAGATAGAGCAAATCTGGCAAAAATTCGAGATCATTTTTATAAAAGTCGCGATATCTCCGAAACTAGAAGAGATAGAGCAAATCTAGCAAAAATTCGAGATCATTTTTATAAAAGTCGCGATATCTCCGAAACTAGAAGAGATAGAGCAAATCTGGCAAAAATTCGAGATCATTTTTATAAAAGTCGCGATATCTCCGAAACTAGAAGAGATAGAGCAAATCTAGCAAAAATTCGAGATCATTTTTATAAAAGTCGCGATATCTCCGAAACTAGAAGAGATAGAGCAAATCTGGCAAAAATTCGAGATCATTTTTATAAAAGTCGCGATATCTCCGAAACTAGAAGAGATAGAGCAAATCTAGCAAAAATTCGAGATCATTTTTATAAAAGTCGCGATATCTCCGAAACTAGAAGAGATAGAGCAAATCTGGCAAAAATTCGAGATCATTTTTATAAAAGTCGCGATATCTCCGAAACTAGAAGAGATAGAGCAAATCTGGCAAAAATTCGAGATCATTTTTATAAAAGTCGCGATATCTCCGAAACTAGAAGAGATAGAGCAAATCTAGCCAAAATTCGAGATCATTTTTATAAAAGTCGCGATATCTCCGAAACTAGAAGAGATAGAGCAAATCTGGCAAAAATTCGAGATCATTTTTATAAAAGTCGCGATATCTCCGAAACTAGAAGAGATAGAGCAAATCTAGCAAAAATTCGAGATCATTTTTATAAAAGTCGCGATATCTCCGAAACTAGAAGAGATAGAGCAAATCTGGCAAAAATTCGAGATCATTTTTATAAAAGTCGCGATATCTCCGAAACTAGAAGAGATAGAGCAAATCTAGCAAAAATTCGAGATCATTTTTATAAAAGTCGCGATATCTCCGAAACTAGAAGAGATAGAGCAAATCTAGCAAAAATTCGAGATCATTTTTATAAAAGTCGCGATATCTCCGAAACTAGAAGAGATAGAGCAAATCTAGCCAAAAATTCGAGATCATTTTTATAAAAGTCGCGATATCTCCGAAACTAGAAGAGATAGAGCAAATCTGGCAAAAATTCGAGATCATTTTTATAAAAGTCGCGATATCTCCGAAACTAGAAGAGATAGAGCAAATCTAGCAAAAATTCGAGATCATTTTTATAAAAGTCGCGATATCTCCGAAACTAGAAGAGATAGAGCAAATCTAGCAAAAATTCGAGATCATTTTTATAAAAGTCGCGATATCTCCGAAACTAGAAGAGATAGAGCAAATCTGGCAAAAATTCGAGATCATTTTTATAAAAGTCGCGATATCTCCGAAACTAGAAGAGATAGAGCAAATCTGGCAAAACTTCGAGATCATTTTTATAAAAGTCGCGATATCTCCGAAACTAGAAGAGATAGAGCAAATCTAGCAAAAATTCGAGATCATATTTATAAAAGTCGCGATATCTCCGAAACTAGAAGATATAGAGCAAATCTGGCAAAAATTCGAGATCATTTTTATAAAAGTCGTGATATCTCCGAAACTAGAAGAGATAGAGCAAATCTGGCAAAAATTCGAGATCATTTTTATAAATGTCGCGATATCTCCGAAACTAGAAGAGATAGAGCAAATCTTGCAAAAATTCGAGATCATTTTTATAAAAGTCGCGATATCTCCGAAACTAGAAGAGATAGAGCAAATCTGGCAAAAATTCGAGATCATTTTTATAAAAGTCGCGATATCTCCGAAACTAGAAGAGATAGAGCAAATCTGGCAAAAATTCGAGATCATTTTTATAAAAGTCGCGATATCTCCGAAACTAGAAGAGATAGAGCAAATCTGGCAAAAATTCGAGATCATTTTTATAAAAGTCGCGATATCTCCGAAACTAGAAGAGATAGAGCAAATCTGGCAAAAATTCGAGATCATTTTTATAAAAGTCGCGATATCTCCGAAACTAGAAGAGATAGAGCAAATCTGGCAAAAATTCGAGATCATTTTTATAAAAGTCGCGATATCTCTGAAACTAGAAGAGATAGAGCAAATCTGGCAAAAATTCGAGATCATTTTTATAAAAGTCGCGATATCTCCGAAACTAGAAGAGATAGAGCAAATCTAGCAAAAATTCGAGATCATTTTTATAAAAGTCGCGATATCTCCGAAACTAGAAGAGATAGAGCAAATCTGGCAAAAATTCGAGATCATTTTTATAAAAGTCGCGATATCTCCGAAACTAGAAGAGATAGAGCAAATCTTGCAAAAATTCGAGATCATTTTTATAAAAGTCGCGATATCTCCGAAACTAGAAGAGATAGAGCAAATCTGGCAAAAATTCGAGATCATTTTTATAAAAGTCGCGATATCTCCGAAACTAGAAGAGATAGAGCAAATCTGGCAAAAATTCGAGATCATTTTTATAAAAGTCGCGATATCTCCGAAACTAGAAGAGATAGAGCAAATCTGGCAAAAATTCGAGATCATTTTTATAAAAGTCGCGATATCTCCGAAACTAGAAGAGATAGAGCAAATCTGGCAAAAATTCGAGATCATTTTTATAAAAGTCGCGATATCTCCGAAACTAGAAGAGATAGAGCAAATCTGGCAAAAATTCGAGATCATTTTTATAAAAGTCGCGATATCTCCGAAACTAGAAGAGATAGAGCAAATCTGGCAAAAATTCGAGATCATTTTTATAAAAGTCGCGATATCTCCGAAACTAGAAGAGATAGAGCAAATCTGGCAAAAATTCGAGATCATTTTTATAAAAGTCGCGATATCTCCGAAACTAGAAGAGATAGAGCAAATCTGGCAAAAATTCGAGATCATTTTTATAAAAGTCGCGATATCTCCGAAACTAGAAGAGATAGAGCAAATCTAGCAAAAATTCGAGATCATTTTTATAAAAGTCGCGATATCTCCGAAACTAGAAGAGATAGAGCAAATCTAGCAAAAATTCGAGATCATTTTTATAAAAGTCGCGATATCTCCGAAACTAGAAGAGATAGAGCAAATCTAGCAAAAATTCGAGATCATTTTTATAAAAGTCGCGATATCTCCGAAACTAGAAGAGATAGAGCAAATCTAGCAAAAATTCGAGATCATTTTTATAAAAGTCGCGATATCTCCGAAACTAGAAGAGATAGAGCAAATCTAGCAAAAATTCGAGATCATTTTTATAAAAGTCGCGATATCTCCGAAACTAGAAGAGATAGAGCAAATCTGGCAAAAATTCGAGATCATTTTTATAAAAGTCGCGATATCTCCGAAACTAGAAGAGATAGAGCAAATCTGGCAAAAATTCGAGATCATTTTTATAAAAGTCGCGATATCTCCGAAACTAGAAGAGATAGAGCAAATCTGGCAAAAATTCGAGATCATTTTTATAAAAGTCGCGATATCTCCGAAACTAGAAGAGATAGAGCAAATCTAGCAAAAATTCGAGATCATTTTTATAAAAGTCGCGATATCTCCGAAACTAGAAGAGATAGAGCAAATCTGGCAAAAATTCGAGATCATTTTTATAAAAGTCGCGATATCTCCGAAACTAGAAGAGATAGAGCAAATCTGGCAAAAATTCGAGATCATTTTTATAATAGTCGCGATATCTCCGAAACTAGAAGAGATAGAGCAAATCTGGCAAAAATTCGAGATCATTTTTATAAAAGTCGCGATATCTCCGAAACTAGAAGAGATAGAGCAAATCTGGCAAAAATTCGAGATCATTTTTATAATAGTCGCGATATCTCCGAAACTAGAAGAGATAGAGCAAATCTGGCAAAAATTCGAGATCATTTTTATAATAATCGCGATATCTCCGAAACTAGAAGAGATAGAGCAAATCTGGCAAAAATTCGAGATCATTTTTATAATAGTCGCGATATCTCCGAAACTAGAAGAGATAGAGCAAATCTGGCAAATCTGGCAAAAATTCGAGATCATTTTTATAATAGTCGCGATATCTCCGAAACTAGAAGAGATAGAGCAAATCTGGCAAAAATTCGAGATCATTTTTATAAAAGTCGCGATATCCCCGAAACTAGAAGAGATAGAGCAAATCTGGCAAATCTGGCAAAAATTCGAGATCATTTTTATAATAGTCGCGATATCTCCGAAACTAGAAGAGATAGAGCAAATCTGGCAAAAATTCGAGATCATTTTTATAAAAGTCGCGATATCTCCGAAACTAGAAGAGATAGAGCAACTCTACCAAAAATTCGAGATCATTTTTATAAAAGTCGCGATATAGAGCAAATCTAGCAAAAATTCGAGACCAAGTCGTTATATCTCCGAAACTAGAAGAGATAGAGCAAATCTGGCAAAAATTCGAGATCATTTTTATAATAATCGCGATATCTCCGAAACTAGAAGAGATAGAGCAAATCTGGCAAAAATTCGAGATCATTTTTCTAGCAAAAATTCGAGATCATTTTTATAAAAGTCGCGATATCTCCGAAACTAGAAGAGATAGAGCAAATCTGGCAAAAATTCGAGATCATTTTTATAAAAGTCGCGATATCTCCGAAACTAGAAGAGATAGAGCAAATCTGGCAAAAATTCGAGATCATTTTTATAAAAGTCGCGACATCTCCGAAACTAGAAGAGATAGAGCAAATCTGGCAAAAATTCGAGATCATTTTTATAAAAGTCGCGATATCTCCGAAACTAGAAGAGATAGAGCAAATCTGGCAAAAATTCGAGATCATTTTTCTAGCAAAAATTCGAGATCATTTTTATAAAAGTCGCGATATCTCCGAAACTAGAAGAGATAGAGCAAATCTGGCAAAAATTCGAGATCATTTTTATAAAAGTCGCGATATCTCCGAAACTAGAAGAGATAGAGCAAATCTGGCAAAAATTCGAGATCATTTTTATAAAGGTCGCGATATCTCCGAAACTAGAAGAGATAGAGCAAATCTGGCAAAAATTCGAGATAATTTTTATAAAAGTCGCGATATCTCCGAAACTAGAAGAGATAGAGCAAATCTGGCAAAAATTCGAGATCATTTTTATAAAAGTCGCGATATCTCCGAAACTAGAAGAGATAGAGCAAATCTGGCAAAAATTCGAGATCATTTTTATAAAAGTCGCGATATCTCCGAAACTAGAAGAGATAGAGCAAATCTGGCAAAAATTCGAGATCATTTTTCTAGCAAAAATTCGAGATCATTTTTATAAAAGTCGCGATATCTCCGAAACTAGAAGAGATAGAGCAAATCTGGCAAAAATTCGAGATCATTTTTATAAAAGTCGCGATATCTCCGAAACTAGAAGAGATAGAGCAAATCTGGCAAAAATTCGAGATCATTTTTATAAAAGTCGCGATATCTCCGAAACTAGAAGAGATAGAGCAAATCTGGCAAAAATTCGAGATCATTTTTCTAGCAAAAATTCGAGATCATTTTTATAAAAGTCGCGATATCTCCGAAACTAGAAGAGATAGAGCAAATCTGGCAAAAATTCGAGATCATTTTTATAAAAGTCGCGATATCTCCGAAACTAGAAGAGATAGAGCAAATCTGGCAAAAATTCGAGATCATTTTTATAAAAGTCGCGATATCTCCGAAACTAGAAGAGATAGAGCAAATCTGGCAAAAATTCGAGATCATTTTTCTAGCAAAAATTCGAGATCATTTTTATAAAAGTCGCGATATCTCCGAAACTAGAAGAGATAGAGCAAATCTGGCAAAAATTCGAGATCATTTTTATAAAAGTCGCGATATCTCCGAAACTAGAAGAGATAGAGCAAATCTGGCAAAAATTCGAGATCATTTTTATAAAAGTCGCGATATCTCCGAAACTAGAAGAGATAGAGCAAATCTGGCAAAAATTCGAGATCATTTTTCTAGCAAAAATTCGAGATCATTTTTATAAAAGTCGCGATATCTCCGAAACTAGAAGAGATAGAGCAAATCTGGCAAAAATTCGAGATCATTTTTATAAAAGTCGCGATATCTCCGAAACTAGAAGAGATAGAGCAAATCTGGCAAAAATTCGAGATCATTTTTATAAAAGTCGCGATATCTCCGAAACTAGAAGAGATAGAGCAAATCTGGCAAAAATTCGAGATCATTTTTATAAAAGTCGCGATATCTCCGAAACTAGAAGAGATAGAGCAAATCTGGCAAAAATTCGAGATCATTTTTTATAAAAGTCGCGATATCTCCGAAACTAGAAGAGATAGAGCAAATCTAGCAAAAATTCGAGATCATTTTTATAAAAGTCGCGATATCTCCGAAACTAGAAGAGATAGAGCAAATCTGGCAAAAATTCGAGATCATTTTTATAAAAGTCGCGATATCTCCGAAACTAGAAGAGATAGAGCAAATCTGGCAAAAATTCGAGATCATTTTTATAAAAGTCGCGATATCTCCGAAACTAGAAGATATAGAGCAAATCTGGCAAAAATTCGAGATCATTTTTATAAAAGTCGCGATATCTCCGAAACTAGAAGAGATAGAGCAAATCTGGCAAAAATTCGAGATCATTTTTATAAAAGTCGCGATATCTCCGAAACTAGAAGATATAGAGCAAATCTGGCAAAAATTCGAGATAATTTTTATAAAAGTCGCGATATCTCCGAAACTAGAAGAGATAGAGCAAATCTGGCAAAAATTCGAGATCATTTTTATAATAGTCGCGATATCTCCGAAACTAGAAGAGATAGAGCAAATCTGGCAAAAATTCGAGATCATTTTTATAATAGTCGCGATATCTCCGAAACTAGAAGAGATAGAGCAAATCTGGCAAAAATTCGAGATCATTTTTATAAAAGTCGCGATATCTCCGAAACTAGAAGAGATAGAGCAAATCTGGCAAATCTGGCAAAAATTCGAGATCATTTTTATAATAGTCGCGATATCTCCGAAACTAGAAGAGATAGAGCAAATCTGGCAAAAATTCGAGATCATTTTTATAAAAGTCGCGATATCTCCGAAACTAGAAGAGATAGAGCAAATCTGGCAAAAATTCGAGATCATTTTTATAAAAGTCGCGATATCTCCGAAACTAGAAGAGATAGAGCAAATCTGGCAAAAAATCGAGATCATTTTTATAATAGTCGCGATATCTCCGAAACTAGAAGAGATAGAGCAAATCTGGCAAAAATTCGAGATCATTTTTATAATAGTCGCGATATCTCCGAAACTAGATGAGATAGAGCAAATCTGGCAAAAATTCGAGATCATTTTTATAAAAGTCGCGATATCCCCGAAACTAGAAGAGATAGAGCAAATCTGGCAAATCTGGCAAAAATTCGAGATCATTTTTATAATAGTCGCGATATCTCCGAAACTAGAAGAGATAGAGCAAATCTGGCAAAAATTCGAGGTCATTTTTATAAAAGTCGCGATATCTCCGAAACTAGAAGAGATAGAGCAACTCTACCAAAAATTCGAGATCATTTTTATAAAAGTCGCGATATAGAGCAAATCTAGCAAAAATTCGAGACCAAGTCGTTATATTTCCGAAACTAGAAGAGATAGAGCAAATCTAGCAAAAATTCGAGATCATTTTTATAAAAGTCGCGACATCTCCGAAACTAGAAGAGATAGAGCAAATCTAGCGAAAATTCGAGACCAAGTCGTTATATCTCCGAAACTAGAAGAGATGGAGCAAATCTAGCAAAAATTCGAGATCATTTTTATAAAAGTCGCGATATCTCCGAAACTAGAAGAGATAGAGCAAATCTGGCAAAAATTCGAGACCAAGTCGTTATATCTCCGAAACTAGAAGAGATAGAGCAAATCTGGCAAAAATTCGAGATCATTTTTATAAAAGTCGCGATATCTCCGAAACTAGAAGAGATAGAGCAACTCTACCAAAAATTCGAGATCATTTTTATAAAAGTCGCGATATAGAGCAAATCTAGCAAAAATTCGAGACCAAGTCGTTATATTTCCGAAACTAGAAGAGATAGAGCAAATCTAGCAAAAATTCGAGATCATTTTTATAAAAGTCGCGATATCTCCGAAACTAGAAGAGATAGAGCAAATCTAGCGAAAATTCGAGACCAAGTCGTTATATCTCCGAAACTAGAAGAGATAGAGCAAATCTGGCAAAAATTCGAGATCATTTTTATAAAAGTCGCGATATCTCCGAAACTAGAAGAGATAGAGCAAATCTGGCAAAAATTCGAGACCAAGTCGTTATATCTCCGAAACTAGAAGAGATAGAGCAAATCTGGCAAAAATTCGAGATCATTTTTATAAAAGTCGCGATATCTCCGAAACTAGAAGAGATAGAGCAAATCTGGCAAAAATTCGAGATCATTTTTATAAAAGTCGCGACATCTCCGAAACTAGAAGAGATAGAGCAAATCTGGCAACAATTCGAGATCATTTTTATAAAAGTCGCGATATCTCCGAAACTAGAAGAGATAGAGCAAATCTGGCAAAAATTCGAGATCATTTTTATAAAAGTCGCGATATCTCCGAAACTAGAAGAGATAGAGCAACTCTACCAAAAATTCGAGATCATTTTTATAAAAGTCGCGATATAGAGCAAATCTAGCAAAAATTCGAGACCAAGTCGTTATATTTCCGAAACTAGAAGAGATAGAGCAAATCTAGCAAAAATTCGAGATCATTTTTATAAAAGTCGCGATATCTCCGAAACTAGAAGAGATAGAGCAAATCTGGCAAAAATTCGAGACCAAGTCGTTATATCTCCGAAACTAGAAGAGATAGAGCAAATCTGGCAAAAATTCGAGATCATTTTTATAAAAGTCGCGATATCTCCGAAACTAGAAGAGATAGAGCAAATCTGGCAAAAATTCGAGATCATTTTTATAAAAGTCGCGACATCTCCGAAACTAGAAGAGATAGAGCAAATCTGGCAAAAATTCGAGATCATTTTTATAAAAGTCGCGATATCTCCGAAACTAGAAGAGATAGAGCAAATCTGGCAACAATTCGAGATCATTTTTTTATAAAAGTCGCGATATCTCCGAAACTAGAAGAGATAGAGCAAATCTGGCAAAAATTCGAGATCATTTTTCTAGCAAAAATTCGAGAGCAAATCATTTTTATAAAAGTCGCGATATCTCCGAAACTACAAGAGAAAGAGCAAATCTTGCAAAAATTCGAGATCATTTTTATAAAAGTCGCGATATCTCCGAAACTAGAAGAGATAGAGCAAATCTAGCAAAAATTCGAGATCATTTTTATAAAAGTCGCGATATCTCCGAAACTAGAAGAGATAGAGCAAATCTGGCAAAAATTCGAGATCATTTTTATAAAAGTCGCGATATCTCCGAAACTAGAAGAGATAGAGCAAATCTAGCAAAAATTCGAGATCATTTTTATAAAAGTCGCGATATCTCCGAAACTAGAAGAGATAGAGCAAATCTGGCAAAAATTCGAGATCATTTTATAAAAGTCGCGATATCTCCGAAACTAGAAGAGATAGAGCAAATCTGGCAAAAATTCGAGATAATTTTTATAAAAGTCGCGATGTCTCCGAAACTAGAAGAGATAGAGCAAATCTGGCAAAAATTCGAGATCATTTTTATAATAGTCGCGATATCTCCGAAACTAGAAGAGATAGAGCAAATCTGGCAAAAATTCGAGATCATTTTTATAAAAGTCGCGATATCTCCGAAACTAGAAGAGATAGAGCAAATCTGGCAAAAATTCGAGACCAAGTCGTTATATCTCCGAAACTAGAAGAGATAGAGCAAATCTGGCAAAAATTCGAGATCATTTTTATAAAAGTCGCGATATCTCCGAAACTAGAAGAGATAGAGCAAATCTGGCAAAAATTCGAGATCATTTTTATAAAAGTCGCGATATCTCCGAAACTAGAAGAGATAGAGCAAATCTGGCAAATCTGGCAAAAATTCGAGATCATTTTTATAATAGTCGCGATATCTCCGAAACTAGAAGAGATAGAGCAAATCTGGCAAAAATTCGAGGTCATTTTTATAAAAGTCGCGATATCTCCGAAACTAGAAGAGATAGAGCAACTCTACCAAAAATTCGAGATCATTTTTATAAAAGTCGCGATATAGAGCAAATCTAGCAAAAATTCGAGACCAAGTCGTTATATCTCCGAAACTAGAAGAGATAGAGCAAATCTAGCAAAAATTCGAGATCATTTTTATAAAAGTCGCGACATCTCCGAAACTAGAAGAGATAGAGCAAATCTGGCAAAAATTCGAGATCATTTTTATAAAAGTCGCGATATCTCCGAAACTAGAAGAGATAGAGCAAATCTGGCAAATCTGGCAAAAATTCGAGATCATTTTTATAATAGTCGCGATATCTCCGAAACTAGAAGAGATAGAGCAAATCTGGCAAAAATTCGAGATCATTTTTATAAAAGTCGCGATATCTCCGAAACTAGAAGAGATAGAGCAAATCTGGCAAAAATTCGAGATCATTTTTATAATAGTCGCGATATCTCCGAAACTAGAAGAGATAGAGCAAATCTGGCAAAAATTCGAGATCATTTTTATAAAAGTCGCGATATCCCCGAAACTAGAAGAGATAGAGCAAATCTGGCAAATCTGGCAAAAATTCGAGATCATTTTTATAATAGTCGCGATATCTCCGAAACTAGAAGAGATAGAGCAAATCTGGCAAAAATTCGAGGTCATTTTTATAAAAGTCGCGATATCTCCGAAACTAGAAGAGATAGAGCAACTCTACCAAAAATTCGAGATCATTTTTATAAAAGTCGCGATATAGAGCAAATCTAGCAAAAATTCGAGACCAAGTCGTTATATCTCCGAAACTAGAAGAGATAGAGCAAATCTAGCAAAAATTCGAGATCATTTTTATAAAAGTCGCGACATCTCCGAAACTAGAAGAGATAGAGCAAATCTGGCAAAAATTCGAGATCATTTTTATAAAAGTCGCGATATCTCCGAAACTAGAAGAGATAGAGCAAATCTGGCAAAAATTCGAGATCATTTTTCTAGCAATAATTCGAGATCATTTTTATAAAAGTCGCGATATCTCCGAAACTACAAGAGAAAGAGCAAATCTAGCGAAAATTCGAGACCAAGTCGTTATATCTCCGAAACTAGAAGAGATAGAGCAAATCTAGCAAAAATTCGAGATCATTTTTATAAAAGTCGCGATATCTCCGAAACTAGAAGAGATAGAGCAAATCTGGCAAAAATTCGAGACCAAGTCGTTATATCTCCGAAACTAGAAGAGATAGAGCAAATCTGGCAAAAATTCGAGATCATTTTTATAAAAGTCGCGATATCTCCGAAACTAGAAGAGATAGAGCAAATCTGGCAAAAATTCGAGATCATTTTTATAAAAGTCGCGATATCCCCGAAACTAGAAGAGATAGAGCAAATCTGGCAAATCTGGCAAAAATTCGAGATCATTTTTATAATAGTCGCGATATCTCCGAAACTAGAAGAGATAGAGCAAATCTGGCAAAAATTCGAGGTCATTTTTATAAAAGTCGCGATATCTCCGAAACTAGAAGAGATAGAGCAACTCTACCAAAAATTCGAGATCATTTTTATAAAAGTCGCGATATAGAGCAAATCTAGCAAAAATTCGAGACCAAGTCGTTATATCTCCGAAACTAGAAGAGATAGAGCAAATCTAGCAAAAATTCGAGATCATTTTTATAAAAGTCGCGACATCTCCGAAACTAGAAGAGATAGAGCAAATCTGGCAAAAATTCGAGATCATTTTTATAAAAGTCGCGATATCTCCGAAACTAGAAGAGATAGAGCAAATCTGGCAAAAATTCGAGATCATTTTTCTAGCAAAAATTCGAGATCATTTTTATAAAAGTCGCGATATCTCCGAAACTACAAGAGAAAGAGCAAATCTAGCGAAAATTCGAGACCAAGTCGTTATATCTCCGAAACTAGAAGAGATAGAGCAAATCTAGCAAAAATTCGAGATCATTTTTATAAAAGTCGCGATATCTCCGAAACTAGAAGAGATAGAGCAAATCTAGCAAAAATTCGAGATCATTTTTATAAAAGTCGCGATATCTCCGAAACTAGAAGAGATAGAGCAAATCTGGCAAAAATTCGAGACCAAGTCGTTATATCTCCGAAACTAGAAGAGATAGAGCAAATCTGGCAAAAATTCGAGATCATTTTTATAAAAGTCGCGATATCTCCGAAACTAGAAGAGATAGAGCAAATCTGGCAAAAATTCGAGATCATTTTTATAAAAAATTCAAGTTGAACTTCATTTTTATAAAACTCGCGATATCTCCGAAACTAGAAGAGATAGAGCAAATCTGGCAAAAATTCGAGATCATTTTTATAAAAGTCGCGATATCTCCGAAACTAGAAGAGATAGAGCAAATCTTGCAAAAATTCGAGATAATTTTTATAAAAGTCGCGATATCTCCGAAACTAGAAGAGATAGAGCAAATCTGGCAAAAATTCGAGATCATTTTTATAAAAGTCGCGATATCTCCGAAACTAGAAGAGATAGAGCAAATCTTGCAAAAATTCGAGATCATTTTTATAAAAGTCGCGATATCTCCGAAACTAGAAGAGATAGAGCAAATCTTGCAAAAATTCGAGATATCACCGAAACTAGAAGAGATAGAGTAAATATAGAGAAAATTCGATATCATGTTTTAAAAGTGGCGATATCTCCGAAACTAGAAGAGATAGAGCAATTCTGGCGAAAATTCGAGATCATTTTTATAAAAAATTCAAGTTCAACGAATTTAAATCGATTCATCCATCGCACAGTGGTTCAGAATCGTTTTTTCCTGGTCAAAATTCTGTAACTTTTGAACGGATAGAGATATATTCATAATTCTTTTTGTTAGACAGATAACACAATCAGCTTTCAGACGAATTATAAGCGGTCAAGTTCGGTCCGGTAGTTGCAGAGAAATTCAAGGTCAAAGTTAAACTTTTGAGTTTTTTATCTATTTTTCATCAAAATATGAGTGTTTTTGTGGTTTTTATATCTTCCTATGTATTAAAGTTGGTAAAACACCAAAAAATAAACAAAATAATTACCAAAAAAACTAAAAAAAAATCGAAAAAATGTCGAAATTTTTTTTTTCAAAAATTTGTAAAAAAAATTTACAAAAAAATTTAAATTTTTTCAAAAACCAAAAAAAAATCTCCTTGGGTTTTAATAAAACTTATATAACTCGTATAAAAACTTATATACTCAAAAAAGTTGTAATTTGTGTCAAAAAAACTGTAGTTCATGTGGAAACAGTATAGAAAAACACACATTTTTACCCATGTAATTTAATTTCATAAAATTTAGTACCCGAGGAAAAATAAAATAGATCATGTTGTGTAAACGCTACGGTAATTTACTAAAACGATTTTTTAAGGCAACAATCTTACCTACCTTACAAAAAAACAATGAGCACAATAACTGTTATAGTTTCAGAGAAATAGCTTCGTCTTTCTCCAGAAATTTGCAAAAATGACGTATTTCCCAAAAATGGGGAAAATGCTCGTCTTTAGGGGCACGCCACGCCCACACCTACCAATATTAGGGCCTAGTTTTTTGGTTTCCTTAGTTTCAATATGTTTACTATCGAATCTCATATAGAAATTAAATATAAATATTTTTGGCCAGGAAAATCGATTCCTGAACCATTGTGCGTCGCTCAGTTTGTGGCAGGAAAACCTTCGAATTCGAATATCGTTAATAATATTATTAGCGAATAAATGATGATAGTTTTTACGATAGTGCCGAAAAACATGTTTGGCGGACATGACAGTTTAACTTTATCTGACGTCTGTTGATATTTCTGTTATGTACCTATTCTTCTTTGTAATGTGTAATTCAATGCGTGTAACTGTTTATAAACATTGTTGTCTTGTATTTGTATCCTTTTGTGTTTATCATCACTTCTTGATAATATAATACGTAGCATTTATATCGAAAATATTTGAAAAAATGCAAATGGGAATTTTTTATGAACTACATAAAATTTTTTTTAAAACGTAACAAATTTGCGAAGTAAAAAATTTTTCTCGAAACAATTTTTCTTATGAAGAAAAAACATTCGCAAAATGTTCGAAAATGATATCGTTTTTAAACTTTTGGCGAATAAAAGAACAACGTGCTTGTGTACACCCGAAAAACATTTGCTAATCCTTCAACAGTGATATCGTTTTCGAAAGTTGCGCCGGACATTCGAATAATATCCGCACTTGGTATGGGGGGAAGACTAGACAAAATGCATGCAACAAAAAAATGTTTACGAAACTTTGTATAGAAACATTACCCTTAACAGGTTGCAGTTAATTCAAAATCGCAACCAAGGAGGAACATTTCATGTAATGGTATCAGAAACGAAATGTATGAATTCAAGGATCTATTCAAGAATAATTCTATGTCAATTGGATCGGTAAATTCGGTTAAATACGTAAAAATGTATAAAAGAAAAAAATGTTATATCACCATATCGTGATATAACATTATGTTAAATTGAAAAGCCATTCACTGAAGTATGATAGCAAAAAAATGTATTATCTTGTTGTATTTATGTCTTTGATAATTGTATGTAGTTTGTAAAAAATTCCCATTTGCTTTTTAGGGCGAAACCTATAGCTCTGCGTGTTGCGAGTGCGTCCAAAAATACAGAAACAAAATACATGTATTTCAAATTGAAAATAACAACAAATACATGTATTTTGTTTTTGTATTTTTGAACGCACACGCAACACGCAGAGCTATAGGTTTCGGCCTTATACACTCCACCATAAGATGTGGGTATATTAAGTTTGTCATTCCGTTTGTAACTACCCGAAATAATAATTGTAGACCCCACAAACTGTATATATTCTTGATCAGAGTGCAATTCTACATCGCTATAGCCATGTCCGTCCGTCTGAGGAAGTCACTCTAGCGTCCGAACGGATTGAAGCAGGTGGATGAAATTTTGGTAAAATCCATTATATGTACGTAGGACTTTTGGTATGTAGGTCTACGTTTTCGTATAGCCCCATAAAAAATGACACGTGACGCGTCGTCGTTTTAAGGAATTTTTAAGATATTTGTCCCATTTTACCTCCGAATAGGTCTCCAGAGGCCAAAAACATTTCTACCAAAGTTTGTTTATATAGGTGAACGTTTTGGTATAGACGCCCCAGACAAGACAAAGCGTCACTTTAATATATTTTGAATGTATTAGTCCCATTTGACCACAGAATCGGTTGTAACTTTGTATTTTGTGTTTCCAAAGGCTAAAAAACATTCCTATCACAAAATGTTTATATAGGTCCACGTCTTGATATAGACCCCATAGGACGATATCTCCCGATTTTCGGTATTTTGAAAGTTTTAGCGTCACCGAAATGGCTGAAATTTGATATTTAGTGTTCGTTGGGGGTATAAAACTTTCCCCCAGAAATTTGTAGGTATATGTCCACGCCATCATATAGCCCCCATAGAACGGTACCTTCCGATTTTCGGTATTTTCAAGGTTGTGTCCACATTATAATAATAATAATTGTTCCACAAACATCCCAGATGGGACAAGGGAGACTTCTCTCATATCAATGAGTGCACCCCGATTCATATTAGCTCAATGATATGGGACCTACTGTTTATTGCCGAGTCCGAACGGCGTGTCCTAAGACACCACTTGTAGAGAAGTTTTACAAGGCTGAAATACTCAGGAAATGTCGCCAACATCACTGAGGGGTATTTTGCCACCGTTGAAAATTTGATGTTGTTTGGCCTGGGAATCGAACCCACGACCTTTAGCGTGCAAGGCGGGTGTGCATACCATTGCACCACGGTGGCACCCACATTAATCCACCGAAATGGCTGAAATTTTTGGTGGAGGGTATAAAAAGTTCGGCCTGACCGAACTTAACGCTTTTCTTACTTGTTTCAAATAATTTTTATATAAATGCTATGTATAATATAAGCAATAAGTGTTGATAAAGACAACATATGGGTAGGTTGCCAAATACAAGACAACAATGTTTATCAACAGTTACGCATCAAATAGCAAACATAACAAAGAAATAAAGACGAAAAAGGCACATAACAGAAACATCAAAGAAATTCCACCAAAAATGTTTTTCGTCACTCGTAAAAACTATCGTCAATCATTCGTTAATAATAATATATTGCCACATTGCCATATTGCCGATATTGCCACAAACTGAGCGACGAGTGAATCGTTTTCAATTCATTCTCGTGAATGAATCGAAAACGATATCGCTTTCGATAGCAATGGTATGGTGGGACGTGAATTTGCCAAACATTCGACAGTGATAGTAGTTTTCGAAAGTTGTTCCGAACATTCGAATAATATCAGCAACTGGAATGGGGGGTAGTCTTCTTCATAAAAAAAAGAAAATAATTGATCGATTTTACTTCAATGCAACTCGTGTGGAGGGTATAACAAGTTCGGCCCTGCCGAACTTTACGCCGTTCTTACTTGTTATTTCCCTTCAGAGATGTGGGGTTTGTGTTTCAATTACACTGACATTAGGGATATATTAAGCACGTTGCAAAGAAGGACTTCTTATCACAACATGATAATCACAAAAACACGGAGTCATATAAACATGTGTACTACTTTATCATAAAACCATAAATCATATCTGCTTTTTATTTGAACCTTGTGTTATCATCCGTTGCTGTGAATGTTAAAAAACAGATGTTGGAATTGGGAAGCAATGTTTTTTTGTTGCAATGTGAACTTCATATTTCCCCACTGACTTTTAATGTAATTGTCAATGTTATTTATTTCGTGGGGGCTATGACCTTGACCTTGGGGGGCTATGGTAAAAACCAAAAATGTTTTACAATCGATGAATCCCATTTTCACCCATTCAGAATTCGTGAACGGTTAACATATTCTATAGAGTATCACGGAAAATCTTTGAAATGAATGCTTTAGGAGGGATCCCATGATGTCGACCATTAAAATTAATTTTCGTGGAAGCTGTATTGTAGAAAAATGGGTAGAAATATTATGAAGCCAACAAGTTTTTTAAGATCCCTTCCGATTTCTGGATTAACCTTACATTTAATAGACCTATGACCAAATAAAGAATGACAGAATACTTCACAGGTAAGATTGTACTAGTGTATGCTGGACGAGCAAAATTATTATATTCCAAACTCATCATATGATTATAGAACTCGTGATTACACGTCGTTTAATGTATATCTCACAAGAGTGCTCCTTACAGTATCCCAGTAATTGGAGTCTAAAAACAACATTTGGTGCGTGAATTTTCTATAAAAACTTATTTTTGCGTGTGAAATTTACAAGCGTCATTCAATTTCCTTTGAACCACGCGTGAATTTAGTTTTTTTATGCGACGGATTTAACGAGCACTTCCGCGATCGAATTCATCCACTAAAACCGCGGATATAGATACCTTGAAAATAGGAAAATCTTTAAAAATATATTTTGACAAATCTGCGTACTAAGCGGCGATTTTCTTTAAAAAATCCTTTATACACGATTATAATATTTGCGAAAAAGGGTGTCATAAATTACAGTGATACTGGAGTAATATGGGTACCTTACGCAAACTAGAATGTGGAGGCACATCCGCGGTTCTTTAAGAATCTATTTGAAATAGGTGTATTTTTACGTATTTTTGATGGGTGCTACTTAAACCGGATGCGCATCAAAATCGTATGCACATTGCGCGACTTTTACCCACTTTAAGATTATTTGCATTGTGAAATGCAACTTGGCCGCTGAGTGAAACATCGAAATATGCATAAATATTGAAAGAGATTGATTTGCTGTATCCAAAAACTGATGCGCATCAACTGATTTTAACTAATTCGCGAGTAATAGGCTTTTTAATTTTCACATTTTTTGAATGATTGTAATTTCAATATTACTCTTAATTTCCTATCCTTATAAGTTATCACAGTAAGCAACTAAGCTTTCACGATGGTAAGCCACATTCTTGATGACGTTTTAGCAGTACACATTAATTATTGTATGGAGTTTTAACGAAATAGTTGGAGAACTCCCAAATTTTTTTTTCTAATTTTTCGAATCAAACCAAAAATATATTTGCAACAATATTTTCAAACAAAAGTTTTCTCCTTTGTTGTTGCCAGGGTTGCGGAGTTGAAGTCTACGAGTCGGAGTCGAGCAATTTTGCTGGAGTCGGAGTCGGAGTCTGAGTCGAAAAAAATAACTCGACTCCGACTCCGGGCAAAATTTTTTCCACGTTATAGAAGTATAACATAAAATTTGGAACAAGAACATTTTTTTAAAAATAATTTTTTAACTTAAAAGAAATGTATAAGAAAACATATATGCAAACGGTATATTACACTAAGTTAAGGGACGATTCACAGGATATTTATTATCCTCTGAAGTGTAGTCTATTCATCCCTATTTTGTTGATCCAATTGATTCTTTACATTTTTGCAAACAAAAGTAATGCTCTATGACAATCGAATTAAGATTGGACCTGTAACCTCTTTCGTCAGAAGTCATACTGCTCTTCTCACAAAGGTTTATTGGTATTCTCATCCAGTGTTTTATGAGAAGTCATTCTTGTCTTCTATTAAAGACAGTGTGGTCTCTATGGGAAATCTTACTGAATACCCTGTGGCACAAAATGGAATTCAAGATCTAGGGGTGGAAAAATTCCTTTTCGGAATGAAAGCCCCAATTGAGACCAACTTGACCAAAAATCATGAAAATTAAAAATCTTGTGTGTCGTTACGTAAAGCTATTTTAAAGGGGTTTTAATTGATTTTATGTATATTCAATATTGCCACAAAGTATATACATTCAAAAGAGAGAGATCACAATATTTTAGATACAAGATTGAAATTTGGAACTGATTATAATATATTAGTCCTTGGATGAACCATATCAGACCACGCATAGTTTCCTTACAAAAGTTTTTAACCAAATTCTCCAACACAACTGAAGCAATAACTAAAAAATCTTTCAAATTAATATTACCCATATAGATGTACGTTTTGGTGGATCCCAGAATTTTCAACCACATTAGCTCTTATTTGACATTTTGGGTTCTAAATCCCGCAGCGAATAGCTTTCGAAAAATTTTCTATATTCGAGGCTATTGGCATAGTTTTTAAAAATATCGTCAGTAATATGGATTTTGGAAATCATTTTGTTGGGAGAATTTCCATGCAAATAGTGGTGAAAATAAATCCACGTTCGAACGCAGGGATTGCATTCGCGAATATGTCGAATAGATATATACATTTTTTGGAGGATATAAACAGTTCGATCTGAACATAACGCCGTTTCTTCTTTATCACACACTAACTTCAGTGTCATTAAAAAAGTTTTGTATTATTGTAAGAAAATAATATTCTTTAAGTGCATAAAAACACCAAAACTTTACTATTTTACCAGAAGTGATAGAGTCCGTGAAAGCCAACTAATAATTCAGAAAATTACATTAATAAAAGAAAAAAATATCAGGAGCCGGGCTATGTAATCTACGACTCATAGACTTCGAATCCCACTCCCAGTACTGTTTGAGACTACTCAAACACATGGTCGAAAAAATATATCTCAAAAAAGATCGGCAACATTTTAGCTAAATCCTGAAAAAATAGCTTAAGACGAAAAACCCCATCCTTGTCCCCATTTCTATCTTAATTGTACGACTAGATGTTTATGGACTCGATGACCTTAAAAACTTTCCAACGACCACTCACTTCTGTCGGTACAGCGTAGACAAACTTATGAAAATTCATAACTTTTGTTTTCTGTAAAACAAGTAACAATCGGGTTTGCCTACAGAGATATACCCTCAGCCTGTGTGAGTTGAGACTTTTATATATAGACAGATCGAATACGGGCAAGATAGCCAATTTTTTTCTACGAATTGTATAGCGAAGAAGTTTCAGAATTTAATATGTACGTTATTTTAGGATGTTGAAATTTTGTGTTGGAGGTATCTGCAGGAGTGAATCGATATAATCCACATTCGAACCTACTCTAGGTCTCGAAAAAATCGGATTGGACTTTGCTCAAGATTTAGGGAAACATTTTGAAGTCTGATGTCCAAAGGAAGGTTGGACAAAATATTGCGAGATCCAAAATTTGGACCAAATCTGTTGATCTGTTCGAGAGTTATAATGGGCACGAGCCAGACAGACGGACAAACTGGGATAAATCGACTCCAAATTGTTTGACGCGTGTTTCGTCCAAACATATGATTAGTCTAAGAACATTATTTCGATGAGGTACATTTTTATCGTTAGCCTAATGGTTGCGGGTTCAATATCACGGTGCTCTTGAACTACGTTAAATTTAACGTTAAATTTTAAATAAGTTCACATTTTTAGGTTTATTTTAGGTTTTCGCGATTTTGCTGGGAAACCACAACTCCTATCGAAATGGGGCTAAAGAAAATGTTGTAACTTTGAAAATTTGTTTGATTTGTTCCTAGGTTTCACCATTTTTGAGATATAGGTTTTCACGATTTGCTTCAAAACAGTAAGTCTTGTCGAAATGGGACTACAGAAAATCGTATAGCTGTGAAAATTCTTTACAAGATCTGATTCGTAACTTTTTACTCGGTTGTACCATTTTTGAGATATATAAGCTTAAGTTGGGAAATTGTAGTCCTGACATTGTTTTATAAGGAGACGATACAGTCAGTGAATTGTTTAAATTTGAACTTCTATATCTCAGAAATGGTAAAACCTACGAAAATATCATATAAAAACAATATTGTAGAGAATTTTCACTTCTATAACATTTTCTTTAGTTCCATTTTGATAGGGCTTGTGGTTTCCCAGCAAAACAGTCAAAACCTAAAAAACCCAAAAAATGCAATTTTTTGTTTTTTGATTTTCTTCATTCATTTAAAGTTGGTTCAAGAGCACCGTAATATACAATACAAATAACAGCAGATTTTAATGCAATACCATATAACGAAAGTTTGAGCATTAATTTCGTTTACGGTAGTTTTCAGCTACAAATTTGTTACTGATAGAAAAAAATTCAGATGGGCACGCTATTTATAGCAGATATTATCACTTTATTATGCACAACAATACATTTTTCTCCATTATTTTATCCCAGTGTTTAGCAACAAGTTGATATAAAATAGGAATACAACATTTTTATTAAGGCAGTAAAACAATTTTCTAACTGCTTTTCGAGATATACTCCACGGAAAACCCTTGATATGTCGTATATATTGTCCAATAGACATTTCATTTTATGTACTTCTAATCCGCACAATACTGAATTTGTAAATATTTTGAATACAAAATGACTTTAAAGCCTCAAGACCTCTATATTTATTAAAGAACTCCAAAACACTGGCATGGCAGTTCCAGTTTCACTGGAACTTTATCTAAAAAGAGTATTCAAACAAAAAAATTTTAAATATTTCTTAGACAACTTGATGACAAAGTACTTTTCAGTACAGAACCTTCAGAACAATATCAGTTATCATTTGAAATTTTAAAAACAAAATATATTTTATAGCATAAATGGTAATAATTTGATAAGTAGCTCAAAAAATTGTAGTCGACCAAACCATTTCGGTGGGGGGGTGGTGCACGATCCCCCAGTGCCCCCCCTTGCGTACGTCCCTGCCTTAGTGTGAGCGTTGGATTGGAACAATTTATTTTATTTTGTTTGCAGCATAAACTGTGTTTTTCTCGAAATCGGGCACAAAAATATATGACAATTGGTTTATTCGTTTTCGAGCTAAAGTTGGCACCCCACAATGCTTTAATAAAAACAGGGTTTGGTAGACGGCCTCAAAACTTCGTAATATTTATCTCTTTCAGATGAAGAAAACAAAACTGCCAAAAAGTTACGTAGTTTTCTCAGAAAAAAAATCAAGAAAAATTACTGTTATTGAGCATTACAACTGGGGGTCTCCTTTTGATGCTAAGCACACTAAAATGTTGGCTTACATCCAGTTTGAAACTTGGTCATGAATTGCCTATAATTGTTTTGCATGTAGTCCTTATGATTTGTATTGCTCCTTCATTTTCACATACTTTGAAAGCTTAACGATATTCTGACGCGGAAGAATTTCGTCCAGAATATACTCGTGCAAAAAAGGATAACCGACAAAAACGTTCTAACTTTGCTATTTTTCAATGTAAGATTCGGCAGAAACAATATTGATATGTTCGAATGTATTCGAACGAATGTCTTTTATAATGAATTGTAAGGAAAAACTAGCACATTAGTCTATATAGGCCAAAATATAGGAAAAAGTTAACAATTTGTGCAAATTTTATTCATTTTTAGTGGTATAGGATTTTACTCTCGGAGTCGAGCCGGAGTCGGACCCGGAGTCGTGAAAAAAACTCGTCTGGAGTCGGAGTCGAGCCAAAAATACCTCGACTCCGAAACCCTGGTTGTTGCTATAATTTGCAATGTACCCAATCTCTAAAAAAAATTGATTTTTTATTTTTCTATGCATTGTCTAGATTCCGCATATACTTTTTAATTTAGTTTTTAACGGTTTTTAAATATTTTTCTTTATATGAGAATAAAAACCGCGATATATCCTTTGCGCGCATCATCCAATTTTGTGAACGCGAACAGATTTGAAACCAGAATTTTTTCTTTAACCTCTATACCAAAAACTGCAGATATGCTCGCAGCAATTTTTTTAAATGGAATTGCAAAGGAATTTTGGTTTTCCCATATAACAGATTTCGTTTTGTAATGTTTTCAACACAAGCCACATTACATAACTATACGGTCCAAAATGGTTCGTTACCAAAAAAGGTTGGATTATATCAATTTGATAATTTGACCGTCAACAACAATCTGGGGTATAGTAAGCATTAAGTGCCACTAAATTAAGTCTCTAGTTTACAAGATAATGTGTGCTTTCACTTTCAGTCATACCATCCTTGCCAACACCACAACAAAATAACTTCGTTACACACACACATAGAGACGTAAAACATTTTAAAAACGGTAAGATTGTTCATTATCATACACGGTTCTGAAGACCCCATGAACGATGCTGGAAAATGTAAACGTGTTTAAAACAGGTGGATAAATGTGTTATCAGGAAATAAGCTTGTTAAAGCAAATCAGTATCGTTGTTTTGTATCGTTCACTTTTGAGCGTGCAAAGCTCTAACATACAAATACCCGTTCCGCAAATGTTCACCTTATAGCTACACCAAACACTTAAAATTCGTTTGATTTTGTTTTTTTTCCCTGAACGTATGCTATTTGAACATTGTTTATGCCTAAATTAACCAAACAATTTTGTAAGGAGCTTTACAGCCATGCTGAGAAGCTTCATATGGCTTAGAATTATAAACACTAATTTCCTTATGGCAACTAATTTAGCAAGCATAACAATTTGATAATTTAATTACATGTTCATATTATACCACCTTCCTTACCTCCTTTTCATACCCTCCACCATAATATGGAGGGTATAATTAAATATATCATTCCCGTTGTAACACATAGAAATATTCATCGAAGACTTTATAAAGTAAATATATTCTTGATCATCGTAAAATTCAAAGTCGATATAATCATGTCCGTCTACCCGTCCGTCCGTCCGTCCGTCTGTTGAAACCAAGATACAGCTAGCGATTTCTAGAATAGTGCTTTGTAATTTGGTATACAAGTTTTTATTACCCCTAGGAAGTTTGTTATTGCAAATGGGCTATATCGGTCCACGTTTCGTGATATCCCCCATAGAGCGGTACCACCCGATTTTCAGTATTTTGCAGGTTTTAGCCCCATTACCACACCGGAGTTGCTGGAATTTGGTACTTAGTCTTCGTTGGGTGTACAAAACTTTTCCCCAGAAATTTGTCGGTATAGCTCAACGCCTTCATATAGCCACCATAGAGCGGTACCTCCGATTTTCGCTATTTTGAAGGTAGTGGCCGCAATAATCCCCCGAAATGACTGAAATTTGGTATCTAGTCTTCGTTTCGGATACTAAACTTTGCATATTAAGTTTATCGGTGCACGTCCACGCCTTTATATAACCCCTCATATAACGGCACCTTCCGATTTTCGATATTGTGAAGGTTGTGGCATTAATATTCCTCCAAAATGGCTGAAATTTGGTATTTAGTCTTCGTTGGGAAAGATAAAGCAGGGACCTCCCCATTTTCGGTATTTTGAAGGTTGTGGCGACAATAATCCATTGAAATGGCTGAAATTTAGTATTTAGTCTCCGTTGGTGTTTAAAACTTTCCCCCAGAAATTTGTCGGTACAGGTTCACGCCTTCATATAGCCCCTATAGAACGGTACCTCACGATTTTCGTAATTCTGAAGATTGTGAGGTCAACACCCACCGAAATTACTGAAATTTGTTATTTAGCCTCCCATGGGGTTATACAATTTTCCAGAAGTGAATTAACTTCCTATATCCGCATTATAAGCGTACCCCCTGATTTTGTGCATTTTGAAGGTTTTAGCCACATTTTCTTACCGCAATATCGGAAATTTGGTATTTAGTCTTCTTTATGTCAACAAAACTTTCCGTCAGATATTTGTCGGTATAGATCGACGTTTTGATATAGCTCCCATAGAACAGTACCATCAGAATTTCGGGAGTCTTCTTCATAAACAAAAGGAAACTAATTGATCCATTTTACTTCAATACAACTCGTGGTGGAGGGTATAACAAGTTCGGCCCGGCCAAACTTAACGCCGTTCTTACTTGTTGTTGTCTCACTCTCTCTCTCTCCCACACTCACGTAATGAACAGAAATGTGGGTTTTGTGTTTCAATTACACTGACATTAACGATATGTTAAACATGTTGCAAAGAAGGACTTTTTAGCACAGCATGATAATCAGAATACCACACAATAATATAAACATGTGTACTGCTTCATCAAAAAACCATATATCATGTCTGATTTTTAGTTGAAACCCTTTACTCTCATCCGTTGCTGTGAAGTAAAAAAAACAGATGTTGCATTTTGGAAGCAATGTTTTTTTGTTGAAATGTCAACTTCATATTTTCCCACTGACTTTTGATGTCATTTTCAATGTTATTTATTTCGTGGGAGCTATGACCTTGACACAGCCAACGAATTTATTACAAGTAAAAGGGTTTACTATACAAAATGTTTGGCCTAAAATAAATATATGCGAAAAAGTGAAAACGCGGTCATATATTTAGTTTTAGTTCTCAGCAAAACAATTTTCTGGTTTGTTCTCTTAAAAGCGCCATAGACATAATAGCTATGTAATTCAATTTTAAAGGCAATACATGTTACACACTAATAAAATACAATATTTAATACAATGAAAAAAAGTATAAAGCCAAATGCAGATACAGATGTCTAGCACAACAATGTAACATAACGACAATATGCCATTAGACGCAAATTCAAGCAATATTGAGCTGTTTTTGCATGTTATAAAGATTAAGTATGTCACGTGTCAATTTCATGGTATGTTATATGGAGCTAAAAGTCGTATCTGATAAAAACAAGTAAAAAAGTATCAGTCGGCTTTGCCGACAGCCTGTATATATTGAAACAATTTTTCTCAAAAAACGTATGTATTTAGGGGTTTTTAAAAAATTTGGGAATTTGAACCGACAAAAATGTTCATAAGGATTAGAGATCAAAAGTTTTGCGGAGGAGATACAAAAAGGAATGGATGGATCTACATTGACCATTATGGAAGTGGATCTCCAGCTACTACATATGGTGCCATAGGGGGTTTTTACACCCATCGGGATGTTTGCTCAAGAAGTATGGACTTGCAGCTGAAAAAACGTTTACCATCTTAATTGAGGCAGCGAATGCAATAGCAGGTCTTAAAGTGAACTTATCCGAAATTTTGTGTGGGAGGTACCGGATGGAGTGGACAAATATAGTCCATATTTGAACCTGATCTATATCTAGTAGATATATTAGGATGTGTAAAGTATGGACCAATTCGGCCACTCCTTTCAAGAGTTACCGTATGAACAAATTTTCCGAACATTTTAGAACTTTTGTGGGGGACTTACCTGAAGGAGTGGACCGATATGGCTTATCTTCAAACTTAAACTATGTTTGGACAAAATATTACTAAGTCCAAAGTTTGGACCGAATCGGCAAATCCGTTCTAGAGTTATCTTGCGCTCCAACCACGTCACACGGTGTCATATAGGCGAATGGAGGGCAGTCAATACAAGTTGCTAAAACAAAAATCAGAGCGATTCGAGAGATGGCTCTAAACTGAACTTTTCCGAAATTTTGTGTGGGAGGTACCCGAAGGAGTGAACCGATTGAGCCTATATTGAAACATTATCTAAGTCTCGTACACATTTTACGATGGGCAGAGTATGGACCAAATCGGTTACTTCCTTCAAGAGTTATCGTGCGCACAAATTTCCCGAACATTTTCGAAATTTTTGTGGGGGAGGTACCGGAAGGAGTGGACCGATATAGCCCATCTTCGAACTTAAACTAAGTTTGGGCAAAATATTACGAAGGCCAAAATTTGAACCGAATCGGTTCATCCGTTCGAGAGTTATCGTGCGCACCAGCCAGCCAGACAGACAGACGGACGGACGGACATTGCTCAATCGACTCCAAATTGTCTGAAACACATTTCGTCCGAACATACTTGGGGTCTAAAACCATTATTTCGATGAGGCACATTTTGCCCGTATGAAAGTGTATATACCCTCGTTAGCATAAATGCTGAGGGTATAAAAATGAAACTCATATCATTCGATATCTTTGAATTTTATGAATATCAAATAATGTCATTCATGATTGCTGAGTGTAGCGTTAAATTGATAGAAATGAAGAACAAATTGCTGTACTAATATCTTTTTAATATCGTGGTAGTCTTTATAGGCGAGAGGAGACTTTATAGAAGAATAGAAGAGCACAAGGGGTAATTCGAAAACAAGGAGAATGAAGTATTTATTGAAGAGCTGAAGAGAGGTTTTATAGTCAGACAGAAGGGAACATTTATAGAAGAGCAAGGGGAGCTTACATAGACGAACAGAAAATAGTTTTTTTATAAACGATCTTAAGGGAGTCCTTCTACACGAGCTTTATAGAAAAACTGAAGGGAGTTTAACATCGCGTATTTCTAGACGAGCATGCGCGATTGTTTCTTGGCAAGCGGAAGAAAGTTTTTCTACAGAAGTGTATAGACGAGTTGAAGGGAGTTATTATAGGCGAGCTGAAGGGTGTTTTTAGACGAGCTGAAGGGTGTCTTTTTAGACGAGCTGAAGGGTGTCTTTTTAGACGAGCTGAAGGGTGTCTTTTTAGACGAGAAGAAGGGAGTCTTTATAGAAGAGCTGGAGGGAGTCTTTATTGACGAACTGAAGGGAGTCTTAATAGACGAGCTGAAGGGAGTCTTAATAGAATTCAGCTCGTCTTTACAGACGTGTTGAATGGAGTCTTTATGGACATGTTGAAGGGCGTTTTATAGACGAGTTGAAGGGAGTCTTTATAGAAGAGCTGAAAGGAGTCTTTATAGACGAGCTGAAGGGAGTCTTTATAGACGAGCTGAAGGGATTATTTGTAGAAGAGCTGAAGGGAGTCTTTATAGACGAGCTGAAGGGAGTCTTTATAGACGAGCTGAAGGGAGTCTTTATAGACGAGCTGAATGGAGTCTTTATGGACGAGCTGAAGGGAGTCTTTATGGATGAGCTGAAGGGTGTCTTTATAGACGAGCTGAAGGGAGTCTTTATAGACGAGCTGAAGGGAGTCTTTATAGACGAGCTGAAGGGAGTCTTTATAGACGAGCTGAAGGGAGTCTTTATAGACTCGAGTCTTTATAGACGAGCTGAATGGAGTCTTTATAGACTCGAGTCTTTATAGACGAGCTGAATGGAGTCTTTATAGACGAGCTGAAGGGAGTCTTTATAGACTAGCTGAAGGGAGTCTTTATAGACGAGCTGAAGGGAGTCTTTATAGACGAGCTGAAGGGAGTCTTTATAGACAAGCTGAAGGGAGTATTTATAGACGAGCTGAAGGGAGTATTTATAGACGAGCAGAAGGGAGTCTTAATAGACGAGCTGAAGGGAGTCTTTATAGACGAGCTGAAGTGAGCTTTTATAGACTAGCTGAAGTGAGTTTTATAGACGAGCTGAAGTGAGAATTTATAGACGTGCTGAAGGGAGTCTTTATAGACGAGCTGAAGGGAGTCTTTATAGACGAGCTGAAGGGAGTCTTTATAGACGAGCTGAAGGGAGTCTTTATAGACTAGCTGAAGGGAGTCTTTATAGACGAGCTGAAGGGAGTCTTTATAGACGAGCTGAAGGGAGTCTTTATAGACAAGCTGAAGGGAGTATTTATAGACGAGCTGAAGGGAGTATTTATAGACGAGCAGAAGGGAGTCTTAATAGACGAGCTGAAGGGAGTCTTTATAGACGAGCTGAAGTGAGCTTTTATAGACTAGCTGAAGTGAGTTTTATAGACGAGCTGAAGTGAGAATTTATAGACGTGCTGAAGGGAGTCTTTATAGACGAGCTGAAGGGAGTCTTTATAGACGAGCTGAAGGGAGTCTTTATAGACGAGCTGAAGGGAGTTTTTATAGACGAGCTGAAGGGAGTCTTTATAGACTAGCTGAAGGGAGTGTTTATAGACGAGCTGAAGGGAGTCTTTATAGACGAGCTGAAGGGGGTCTTTATAGACGAGCTGAAGGGAGTCTTTATAGACGAGCTGAAGGGAGTCTTTATAGACGAGCTGAAGGGAGTCCTTATATACGAGCTGAAGGGAGTCTTTATAGATGAGCTGAATGGGGTATTTATAGACGAGTTGAAGGCAGTCTTTATAGACGAGCTGAAGGGAGTCTTTATAGACGAGTTGAAGGGAGTTTTTATAGACCAGCTGAATGGAGCCTTTATAGACGAGATGAAGGAAGTCTTTATAGACGAGCTGAAGGGAGTCTTTATAGACGAGCTGAAGGGAGTCTTTATAGACGAGCTGAAGGGAGTCTTTATAGACGAGCTGAAGGGAGTCTTTATAGACGAGCTGAAGGGAGTCTTTCCAGACGAGCTGAAGGGAGTCTTTATAGACGAGCTGAGGGGAGTCTTTATAGACGAGCTGAGTTGAGTCTTTATAGACGAGCTGAGTTGAGTCTTTATAGACGAGCTGAGTTGAGTCTTTATAGACGAACTGAAGGGAGCCTTTATAGTCTTATAGAGTGTTTTTTAGACGAGATGAAGGGAGTCTTTATAGACGACCTGAAGGGGGTCTTTATAGAACGACCTGAAGGGGTCTTTATAGAGGAGCTGAAACGAATTTTTATAGACGAACTGAAAGGAGTGTTTAAAGACTAGCTGAAGGGAGTCTTCAAAGAAGAAGTGAAGGGAGTCTTAAAAGAAGAGCTGAAGAGAGTCTTTGAAGATGAGCTAAGGGGAGTAGTAATAGACGAGACAGACAGACGAGCTGAAGGGAGTCTTTATAGACGAGCTGAAGAGAGTTTTATAGACAAGCTTAAGGGAGTTTTTATAGACGAGCTGAAGGGAGTCTTTACAGGCGAGCTGAAGGGATTCTTTATTGACGAGCTGAAGGGAGTCTTTATAGACAAGCCAAAGGGAGTCCTTATAGACAAGCTGAAGGGAGTTTTTAAAGACGAGCTGAAGGAAATTTTTAAAGACGAGTTAAAGGAAGTCTTTAAAGACGAGCTGAAGCAAGTCTTTAAAGACGAGCTGAAGGAAGTCTTTAAAGACGAGCTGAAGGAAGTCTTTATAGACGCACTGAAGGGCTGAAGGGAGTCTTTATAGAAGAGTTAAAGGGAGTCTTTATAGACGAGCTGAAGGAAGTCTTTAAGACGAGCTGAGGGGAGTCTTTATAGAAGGGTTAAAGGGAGTCTTTATAGACGAGCTGAAGGGTGTCTTTATAGGCGAGCTGAAGAGAGTCTTTATATACTAGCTGAAGGGAGTCTTTAGTAGCCAAAATCTCTTTACCGATTAATGATTCTATATAGTACTTTTTATACCCTCAGCATTTATGCTAACGAGGTTATATACACTTTCATACGGGCAAAATGTGCATCATCGAAATAATGGTTATAGACCCCAAGTATGTTTGGACGAAATATGTTTTAGACAATTTGGATTCGATTTAGCAATGTCCGTCCGTTTGTCTGTCTGGCTGGATGGTGCGCACGATAACTCACGAACGGATGAACCGATTTAGTCCAAAATTTGGCCTTGGTAATATTTTGTCCAAATTTAGTTAAAGTTTGAAGATGGGCCATATCGGTCCACTCCTTCCGGTACCTCCCCCACAAAAGTTCAAAAATGTTCGGAAAATTTGTGCGCAAGATAACCCTTGAAGTAAATAATAAATTTGGTCCATACTTTACACATCGTAAAATGTTTACAAGACTTAGATGAGGTTTCAATATGGACTTAATCGGTCCACTCCTTCGGGTACCTCCCACACAAAGTTTCGGAAAAGTTCAGTTTAGGACCTGCTCTCGAATCACTTTGATTTTTGTTGCAGCAACTTGTATTCACTGCCCCCTATACGACGGTACAAGTTTCATCAGAGCCAAGTCCATACTTCCTGAGAAAATAGGCTGAAAGATACAAATAACCCCTATGACACAGGGTGTATTGGTTGGAGCGCAAGATAACTCTCGAACGGATCTGCAGATTCGGTCCAAAATGTGACCTTCGTAATATTTTGTGCAAACTTAGCTTAAGTTCGAAGATAAGCCATATCGGTCCACTCCTTCAGGTACCTCCCCCACAAAAGTTCAAAAATGTTCGTAAAAATTGTGCGCACGATAACTATTGATGGGAGTGACCGATTTGGTTCATAGTTTACACACCGTATTAAATCTACCAGGTATAGATCAGTTTCGAGTATGGACTTTATTTGCTCACTTCTTCGGGTACCTCCCACACAACATTTTGGATAAATTCACTTTAAGAACTGCTATCGAATCACTTTAATTTTTGTTGCAAATGTTTTCTTAGGGGCAAGTCCATACTTCTTGAGAAAATAGCCCGAAAGTTGTTAGCTGGAGGGCTCGAACCGGATATTGCGTTCGTCCACACTTTGGATATTGTAATATTTCTTTGAATATTAGATGAAATTCGAAGGTGGTGCTAATAGGTCTTCTACTCCTTCCTGTACCCCCCCACAAAAGTTCGAAAATATTCGCTAAAATGGTACGCACGATGTCTCATAGACTTTGCAACCGATTTGGTCCAAACTTTAAATCTCTAAATATTGTCAAAACTTAGTTTACGTTCAAATTTGGGCCAATCCTTGTGGTACCACTCACACATATGCTTAACATTTTTGTGTGGTTAAGGGTCCGTTCGAGGATCCTTTGGGCATTTGGAAAACCCCCCTAAATACAAAAGTTTTATGGGAAAAAGGTACTTCAATCCACACAGGCTAAGGGTATATCTCTGTCGGCAAAGCCGACTGATACTTTTTTACTTGTTTATATATAACTAGAAAGAAAATAGAACTTCACCTTTTCTGAAATCTCGTGTGGTCAAAAATGCTCCGATTAGTTATTTCCTATCTTAGCTGCTGATCTTATATTAATTAATGTTATATTATTTGTTATTATTATCCTGGATATAAATAAATATATAATATTACAGGAATTAATTATAATCTCTTTTTCAAGGGACATATTGGACTGAATTTTAACTCGTTTGATATGCCTTCCTCTAGCCAAATTTTGCTAATCAACTGATTTATACATCTAACGAATATGTCACTGTCGGTATTGAACAATTCGGCAGGCCGCCCATCTGTTCATTCTGCCTTATCGTTTTTCGCCAATTAAATTCTCTAATGACTTCACTTTGCCGTTGTACAATACCAAACGCATTATTAAATTCTCAATCCAGATGATTTGTAAAGTATCTGTATCACTTTCCAGATTCCCATTGTTATATTTTCAGGAGAAAAACATAAGTCTTCTACCCATATGAGACTGATGCTAAAGAGCTTTTCTTTTATACGGATTGTGGTAATTCTCTTATCCACAGGAGTGAATCCTGGGACGAGGTTTTTAAGTCTCCGAGTTGTTATAAATTATGGCAGTTATCCATATACATGTATACGCATACATATGAATGCACATTTACTTACCTACATTTAAAGATTAAAATAAATCCTCAGTTTGTCATCACAAATGCATAAATTTTCAACAGAAAAAAATATACTTCATGCTTACCATTATGAACCAGCATATTGCGAACAAGATGTGTTTGTATATTTTAATATCAACAATTTAACATGAAAGTAAATAAATACTTTGCTCTTTGTATTTATTCTATTATTAAAAAAACGATATAAGAAATATCTGTATGGAAATAACATTATTTAAATATGAATGAATGTGAACAGCTAATGATTACTCGACATTCTAACAGGAGTATACCAGTTGTAGTGATTTTTATAATCTTTGATTTAAAGTCGTTTATGAGTAGCTGAAAGTAAAACCAAAACATCTGAAAGTAAATAAAAATATATGTATGTATATTTATAAATTAGAAATTTAGTTTCTTCATAGGAGTACTTTTTAAATGAAAACAGATACGAGAATATAGGAATTCTGGAATAGAATGAAATCTGTAATATTGCTATGAAACCTAAACATCTGCAACGTAAAATCTAGAACTTGCAAGTAGGAGGAAACTTTCCACATCGATTTGTTATTTGAACTCCCTAGAACAAAGTCATAATTGACATATTGCCACAATTGCCTTTTTGCCTGACATTTCAAAAAAACAAACTTTGTTGACCTGTCTCACTCTTTTAATAAATGTGCTGCTATTTGAATCATCTTCATCTTTCACAGTACGGCAATAACTTCATAATTTTCGAAAAGTCAAACTTTCGTATTCATTACCCATGGTTTTTATATTCGAAACGCAAAAACTGTGGCATTGGCACCATATGATGTCATGACATTGATTAAAAAATATCCTGTTTATTTCGTTTATTTGTTATTAACGTATTTTTCGTTGTGGTTAAAATGCAAAAGTAACCAACATCACTGTTACAACAAATTAATGCTGTTTGTTATAACTTCCCGAAAAAATGTGATAAGCACGTCAATTTGGAAATTTAAATATTTGAGTCCACACTACATTTCTTAAGTTAAAACGTCAATGTGTTTATAACAGGGTTAAAGTGAATATAGGTGGGATATTTAACACTGTGGTACAACATTTAACAGAAAAAAATTTCAGGGATTCTAATGTACCAATTCGGTTTTGTTAAAGTGCATGAAAGATGAAAATAACTTTGGTTTTTAGGTCACTTCAAAGAGTGATTTTATAACTGTAAATGTGATTTCTAAGATTTTCAACTTTAAACAGACATAACTTCGTTAATAACAAATAGGTTCCTATCATTTTTCTTTTTTAGAAGAGAGAGAAGAGAGAATTTTTTAAGCCGACAAACAAATGCAAAGTTATAGTGGTTAACATTGGAACACAGGTGCGTATGATTGTTCCGTATATGTGTTCTCATGTAGAGTTGTTCATCGGGAATTCCCTCCGTGGAATTTCGCCCACGCCCAAGATTTTTAGTATGAAGGTTTCTTACCACTAAGAACGCTACATATCTAATTACAGCTAATTCCGTCGATAAATGTAGCTAAAAATGTCATAATACCCGACATGTCCATAATTTTTATGGATATGTATGTTGTTTTGGTCACATCGAACATAAAATGCCATGTTATAGCTAATAGGGTCTGAAGATTCAGCAAAAACGTCAAAATACCCGGAATCGGATGGTACCGTTCTATAGGTACCATTCCAAAACATGCACCTAAGTCCCCAATTTATGGTGGAGAAGTTTTCTGAAAAACAATAATTGCCAACTTTAAGCTATGTATTTCAATCTGAAAATGTAGCTAAAAGGATAAAAATACCTGAAGTAAGTTGGTACAGTTCGGTGGGATCTATTCCAAAACCTATGTCTATCAAACTACAGTCAATTTAGGCCTAAAAATAGATAAAAACTTGAAAGTACCCGAAATAGCGAGGTATGGGGGTTATACCAAAACGTGGTCCTATTCCCACAATTGTTGATGGAGAAGATTTTTGACAGCTAAAAAAACTAGATACAAGTGAGAGCGAGTTAAGGTAGAAAAAGTAGATAACAACTGTAAAGCATCTGAAAGTGGGCGATACCGTTACCAAAACATGGACCTACGTCCAAAATTTTGGTTGAGATTTTTTTGACTAAGTGCCAAAGTATAGCCATTTTATGCTATTTGAGCGTCCACAATGAGTGAGCTAGAATGTACTTTTGCCATAGGCAGGCCAACGTTTTGTATACATTTTTACCAAACCAGCTGTAATTTGACATTTAAGGTCTTAGAGGTTCCACCACTTCTCAACCAAAAAATGTTAACATAGGTCCATGTTTTGGTATAGCCCCCATATAACGTGACCTCCCGATTTTCGGTATTTTGAGGAATTTAGATAAAATTTGTAATCAAACTTTCTGTAATTTGACATTAGACGATCTTAATGGTCACAGCACTTCTCCAACAAAAATTGTTTATATAGGTCCATACTTTGTTTGGTTTAGGCCTCATATAACCGTACGTCCCTCTTTTCGGAATTTTAAGAGTTTTAGCTACAATTTTTAATCGAACTAGCTGTAATGTGACATTTGAGGTTCTCTGTGGTCACGAAACTTCTCCACGAAAAATCGTCAACGTAGATCTTTGTATAACGGTACCACCCGATTTTCGATATTTTGAGGATTTAAGCTACCATATATTTACCAAACTTGTTGTATTTTAACATTTAAGGTACTTAATAGTCACAGCACTTCTCCCCAAAATATGGGCAAAAATTTTAAAATTGAGTTTTCCATTTTAAAAAAATTCAAAAAAATTTTTGATGCTACATGAATGGTTTTTGGTACATAGATAAAGAAAAAATTCGTCATTCCAAATATGTTTTGTAAATAACCTTGACCGTTGCGCGCAAAAGATATGACCATTTAAATTTTAATATTTAGAAAAAATTCTAAAAATATCGCGGGTTTATATTATGAGCTGTTATTTCTTATTACTGTTGTTGGGTGCCAACGTGGTGCAATGGTATGTACGAAAATGCGTAGAAAATATGAGGAAAAAATAAAAATTATATTATTCTAATTTTGTTGTTTTATGGGGTTTAAGAAAAAGTTGAAAAAAAAATTTAGAGTTCTTTCTCATTTTCGTCAAAATTTCGTTTAATAATTAAGATATTCGTTTGCAACCAATTTTTGCCTTATAGTTTTCCTATTGGCGAACATTTTTAGATCATTATATTAAATTACATGGAATTCCAATCGTGCCATTAAATTAAAATAAAGTTATACTGAATATGACAACACTTGAAACGGATAGAGACTGCTTATTAGTGGAAATGACAACATGAGCATCCAATTTTCGAACACAGTGAATGAATTCCTTTTATTTGATATAAACTTTGTGAAATTCTATCTTGCTACGACATAGAATCAGTTGCATATTAGGATCGAAAAACACTAAAATGACCATTTTTGTACGAAGTACATTTACATTTTATTGGCATCCGATTTCAAAGATCACCATTAAAAAATACATCATTCTATGTCATTTCAAAGCGATCCATCAAGAACCGTGGATGTAGCATCTCACTCAATTTTTACAAAAAATCTATTGTATCTCCGGATTCCCGATAGTTTTAAAACATCTGTTTTCGCACATTTTAAACATACGTATAGTTCTACTTATTTAAGTAAAAATGACACAACCAAAACGCGCTTTACTTCGCGATATTTTACATTTTTTTATTAGATTCAGAAAGCAAAAAATTCTATTTACGCGGGTTTCCACGAAAATCGTATAACAGTAGTAAAATTTGAACCCAAAGAATTGTTTTTTTTTTTTAGAAAAATTTACGCACAAAAATGTTGACTTTGAGCGCAGATTGCTGTGATCCTATCGACTTATAGAGTAAAAAATTTGAAATCACGATTACTACAATCGCATTATAAGCTTTTAGACAAATTTAGGTGCGCGTCCGGATTAGAGCAAAAATTCAAAAACCACCTATTTTTTTGCTTCAAAATGTCAGCATCCTTCTGACGCGGTTAAAGTGAAAATTCGAAAAAATTATACGTTGGAAGCTTAATGTCTGAAGTGTATTCTTTAACTTTTTCTTTCAGCATTAAGATGTACATTGCGTTCTAAACCTAACAATTGAACAATAACAAACAAAAACGTTTTTACTTTGATGTGTATATTTGTATACCGGGCTGTTTCGGTCAGATGTACATGAGATAAATAAAACTAATTTATTTCATTTTTACTCTACGTTTCGTTGGTTTGATTCCAGCTTCATCAGGAGTCTTTATTGAAAATCCTAAGACAAAACATTCATTTTAGTTCCAAATCATATTTCGAATTTCTTAGTTTAAAGTTTTACTTACAATTAGTTTCTCTTACATAGTCGTGGTATTATTCTTAATTATAAAAAACTGGACTTCACAACACAAATTTTTGTATAAATAAAAATAATAATCACAAACTTAAATAAAAAAAAAAAAAATAAAAATATTGCAGCAAAACCTTAAACTAAATCACAATGGTGATTCGTGCTAAAACAGTGCATTTTATCGAAGTGCAGAGCTGCTATTTGGCATTTGAAGTTCTCATTGGTACCTCCCGATTATCCGTATTTAGTATTGCACCTAAAACTGTGAACAGGAAATTGAACTAATTATTCCATTTTTGTTAAAAATATTTTATGGTGGAGGGTATAAAAAGTTCGGCCCAGCCCAATTTTTGCTTGTTTTACTTTCGTAAATGTTGGACCTGATTATTATTCATATTTATTTAAAACATTCCATCATAGAATATTTATTATATTGAAAAAAAATAAAAATCATTAATTGTTGTTGTTTCCACTTTTTTTACAGTGTTTTATTTAACTAACCTTTTTAACACGGTTGCAGTTCACCAATCGAACTAAAACTTTGCACACTTCTCAGATTTGGATGACAATACACGAATATGAAATCAAAACCAATATTGGTCAATTTTTACACTGTTTTACAGTGTTTTATCTAATTTGCTTTTCAAATCTTGTACCTCATTTTTGACATAGTTGCAGTTTACCAATCGAACTTAAAATTTGCACACCTTTTAGATTTGGATGACAATACATGAATATGAAATCAAAACTAATATTGGTCCATTCTTACAGTGTTTTTACGGTGTCTAACTTCACCCCCTTTTCAAATCTGGTAACTGATTTTTAACACGGTTGCAGTTGACCAATCGAACTAAAACTTTGCACACTTTTCAGATTTAGATGACAATACATGAATATGAAACCAAAACAAATATGGGTCCATTGTTTCCTATAGCCCCCATATAACGGTACCACCAGATTTCCGGTATTTTGCTTTTCAAATCTGGTAACTCGTTTTTCACGCAGTTGCAGGTGACCAATCGTGCTTAAACTTTGCACACTTTTCAGATTTGGATGACAATACATGAATATGAAATCAAAACTAATATTGGTCCATTCTTACAGTGTTTTACGGTGTCTAACTTGACCCCCTTTTAAAATCTGGTAACTGATTTTTAGCACGGTTGCAGTTGACCAATCGAACTAACACTTTGCACATTTTTCAGATTTAGATGACAATACATGAATATGAAACCAAAACCAATATGGGTCCATTTTTTCCTATAGCCTCCATATAACGGTACCACCCGACTTCTGGTATTTTGAGGATTTTGTCTTCATTTCTAGCCCGAATTTGCTGTAACTTGGCATTTGGAGTTCTCAATAGTCCAGGAACTTCCCCACTAAAAATTGTGGACGTAGGTCAAGGTTTAATTTACCATCCAATTTCAAGCATTTTAATCTACATTTTCTGCTCAAATGGACTGTAATTCGGCATTTAGGGATCTCAGTGGTCAAAAAATGTATTTACTAAAAAGTTAAAAATAAAAAATAATTTAAAAAAAATAAGTTTCAGTGTTTTATTTAGAAATGCACTTAAAACTAAAAAATAATTTGTCGCTTAGCCTCAATAAATATATCCTTTCTCGTGATAGAATCTCTCAAATAAAACGCTTGCCGTTTAATTTTGCCACCATTCATAATTTAAATGCAAGCGTTTTATTTGAGAGATTTATCATGAGAAAGAATATATTTATTGAGGCTAAACGACAAATTATTTTTTAGTTTTAAATGCATTTCTAAATAAAACACTGAAACTTAATTTTTTTTTAAATTATTTTTTATTCTATTTTTCATTTTAAATATTGAGTCAGAACAAAACCGATAATTAATTAAATGAATAATTATTTGTAATTGAAACTCAAAGACAAAAAATAACAAAGCATACGAATTGTTGTGTGGTTTCATTAAACCCTCATTAAAATCAGCTTAAAATAAAAATTAAATTTATTTTATTTTAATTACAAACAAGCTGCAATTCATGCAAATTGTAATCCGTTTAGAGAATCAAAAATTATCAAAATTAAAAAATAAATGTTATTTTAGGCACATCGATTGTTTGCAGAAAAAAAGTTTCAAGTGCGTCAACTGAATAAACAATCCTCTCAAGGCTAGTTAAATTTGCAAAGTTTGTGAATAATATATATAAATTTTGTGAAAAGGAATATGTTTGAGAACATATCGACACCTCCAAATAATAGTATGCTAAGTCTAAAAAGTGAGTTTTGCAGGAGAAGCTCTCAAAGTTTGGAAATTTTTTTGAACTTCAGTACTATGCTAAGTCAATATTTGTTTATAACTTATGTTCGGATTGACCGATCATTACCAAAATTAGACAGAATTTCAGTTAAAGGACGTTCGACACCTCCAAATAATAGTTTGCTAATTCTGAAAAGCGAGTTTTGCAGGGCAAGCTCTAAAAGTTTGGAAATTCCTTTGACCTTCAGTACTATGCTAAGTAAATATTGGTTTATAACTTCTGTTCGGATTGTCCGATCATTACCAAAATTTGACAGAATTTAAATTAAAGGACGTTAAATATAAAAATGTAAAGAACTTGAAAACATGCTAAGTCGACTTAGCATACTATTGTTTGGAGGCGTCGATATAAGTAATATAAAACATATGGTCACATTGATAGGTCGGGATGGTATTTCTTTTTTTGCTACATGCACAAAAAGCAAGTACTTAATTCTTGAATAATAAAAATATGTTTTGTTATAATTTTATATTCAGCGGTGTGCACGACATAATAATTCAATTCATAATCGTGTGTAAAAAATTTTGATCAATCCTATACACTTGCCACTCATTCGTTTATCAATAAAAAACTTCTTGAGGCTTACCCACAAGAAAAAAATCCCCAAAGGAAAAATATTCATAATATTACAAATTCACAAATATTGTAAAAATATTTGCATTCGTGGTATACTGAACAAACAATTTAATTTTGTTTCCCTCTTTTTTTTTGAAGCAGCAAAAATTTCTCCTCCCTATGAGACATCCAGCCAAAGATGTCAAATGACAAAAGAACAAACTTCAATTAAATTTTATGACCACAAACTAAATCAATACAAGTTTGAAAATTTAAAAGTTGCAAAACCGCATTCAGCATTGCCCACACACATACAGTATCGGCCAAAACTAAAGCACCCCCTCAGTAAATTTTTTTGAAATGATAATTTTTTTATGAAAACTAAATTATAAATTTATTTTTTATTTTTCTTTTTATTTATTTATATCTTTACTAGGGGACCCGGCGAACTTCGTCTCGCAGGTTGTTAGGTACAGAACACAACTGTAAATCTGGACTAATACCCCGGTTACACTATTGAAGGTTAACCCACTGGGTTTAATAGATCCAGTGGGTTAATCTTTGCTGGTTACACTTAGCTTTTCGAGGATATAAACTGTCAGCTGATGTTTGTTTACGTATACATACAAAATAAATAATAAAGTCGTGTTTTACACTTTTAAAATTTTTCGTATGAGATATCGTCCACTCTTTGCTCATATTGGTATATTTTACACACAGGGATACATTTTTGTATCATGGTATCAAGCGTACTTTTTGTTAAAAAAGTGTCTAATGTAAAAAAATAAATAATTTTATGATTTTCAAATAACTTTAGATTTATTAACTCCATAAAATCTCATGCGACCAATCGTAAACGTGTAAAACACGACTAACTCTGTTGCAAAAACAGTTGCAACTTTTGGTACTTTTTGAGTAGAGTTGGAATTTTTTGCACAAATACCGAATACAACACTGTATTTTTGGTGGATTTGTGCAGGATTTAAAATAAACCCAGCCATGAGAGGATTTAATTTTTGTATGGCAAATCTGGTCAGATTTGACCAGATTAAGCAATAAATCCTCATGAAGTGGGTTAACCCGGCAAAAAGCTGTAGTGTAACCGTGCTATAAGATATATTTTTAAGCAAATAACACGTTTTGCGATGCAAATAAAAATATTTGGTAGCACAGTTAAAGCAAAATAATATCATAACCCCCCTATTCGTTTCATAATTGATGGTTTTCTGCAATTCTTGTTTTCACCACTGAACACGATATTTCACTCAAGCAATTGAATACGATGCTTATTTAAATTTGCAGAGTGATTTTGAGCAGAGTGATCCGTTCGTTATCAGGTAACCACCTTCGTCTATTTTTTCTGACATCTCTGTTTAACGTAATCTCCCGAATTCTACTTGCATTGCAAATTCGGAATTAGACGCAATGGCTCTGGTAACACGGAAAAATGCGGTAATTGAATTTTGACTGAGACTGTACAATCCAGTACTTGGTACATTGACCCTTGTTAGCAGAACTATACTATTAATTGCCGTTCTTTGTGTGTTTCTGGTGATTGTAGTCTTTTCATACTAACGCGTGACTGTTGTCCAGTACCTCCGTTTTCTTGTTTTTTTCCTATTTTGAATATCATCCTTTTTCGATGTACATACATACAGTGTGCCAACAGTACCAGTGTACATATGTATGTAATTGGCCATTTGTAATTGCCTTCCAGCTCTGCGGGAACTAAACTGCTTCAATTCATACTCTTTTCAGTGGTACATAATTTTTTAGTATAATGACAGGATCTAGTATCGATATATATCTGGCAAAGCTTAAATTTTATATCGCATAAATCGGAAGTTGATCTTTCGAAGATGTTTTTACTTACGGTTTAAAAGTATACATATCCTCAAAGCCATAGAAACTACTTTTGGCGTTATCATCTTCATCTTTTCAATCGCAATCTGACCGAAATCACCCCTACTCTTTACAAACTATAAACTAAGCCCTCTCCTTTTAAACATTTTTCGCTGTTAATTTCCTAAAAAGACTCTTGAAAATCAATGAAAATCGATTTGATTGTGAGTAAAAAATTCTATACAACTTTCAAAAATTGACAAAACAACCCTCATAGTTGGTGAATATAGAATATTCACCAAAAACTGTCCAAATAGGTGTCAAGGTATACTCCAAACGCGAAGTTCGATAGAAATTTGTGGAAAAATAGACTTTCTTGAAAAAATATTTTTGCAAATTTTCCGCAAATTTTCGCGATTTTTTTAGGTTTTATCCTTTTCTGCCATGAGACCATTCGGAATTGGTTCGAATTGTCAAAATCTGTTCAGCCGTTCTTAAGTTATAAGCGTAGTAACTAACATCATCCTTTTTTATATATATAGATAATTGAAAAATACAAAAATAAGGAGATCAGAATTTAATAAACAAAAGTTAAAATTCAAAAAACATTTTAGGTCGCAAATATAAGCGGACAAAACTAAAGCACCCCCCCATTTGAGGTACAGGAAAAACTATTGAAATCAATATTTCGTTGCTTATCCTCTATTCTGGATGACACAATCACATCTTTTAGGCATAAAGGATACTAAATTATTAATTACTGCAGGCGAAATAATTGATTTTCGGAAAATTTAGCTTAAATCCTCAAAATACTGAAAATCGGAAGGTACCGTTATATGGAGGCTATACCCAAACGTGGACCCAGGTCCACGATTTTTGGTGGATATGTTTTGTGACCACTAAGAACCCTAAGTACCAAATTACAGCTAATTTAGTAGGAAAATGTGGCTTAAATATCCGAAATACCGAAGATCGGAAGGTACCGCTATAAGGGGGCTATACCAAAACATTAGCCGATATTGTTCATATTCATCCAAAAATGATGCTACAGCATTCTCTGGTCAAATACTAAATCCCTTAGGTTTAAAAATTAGCAAAAGAACGAATTGCAAAAGAACGGTAGACGCCGGCTTATTCAGTCGACGACCAGCAAAAAACCTTCCGCCTCCATGTTTTACAGCGTCTTTGCAATATTTAGGATTTAACGGTTGCCCATTTGGTCCAAGCCTTTTACCATCTGAATACTTTAAATTAAACATAGATTCATCGGAAAACAGTTCAAATGGGTCTTGGCGAATGCCAGTCTGGCTCCTTCATTTTTAGTCGATATGAAAGGTTTTTTATGCTGGTCGTCGACTGAATAAGCCGGCGTCTATCGTTCATCTGCAATTCTTTCTTTTGCTAATTTTTAAACGTTAGCGTATTGTATTTGACTAGTGGATGCTGAAGCATCATTTTTGGATGAATATGAACAATATCGGCTAATGCTTTGGTATAGCCCCCTTATAGCGGTACCTTCCGATCTTCGGTATTTCGGATATTTAAGCCATATTTTCCTACTAAATTAGCTGTAATTTGGTACTTAGGGTTCTTAGTGGTCACAAAACATATCCACCAAAAATCGTGGACATGGGTCCACGTTTGGGTATAGCCTCCATATAACGGTACCTTCCGATTTTCAGTATTTTGAGGATTTAAGCTAAATTTTCCGAAAATCAATTATTTCGCCTGCAGTAATTAATAATTTTGTATCTTCTATACCAAAAAGATGTGATTGTGTCATTCAGAACAGAGGATACGCAACGAAATATTGATTTCAATAGTTTTTGTTGTACCTCAAATTGGGGGGTGCTTTAGTTTTGTCCGCTTATATTTGCGACCTAAAATATTTTTTGAATTTTAACTTTTGTTTATTAAATACTGAATTCTTTATTTTTGTATTTTGCAATTATAAACATATAAATAAATAAAAAGAAAAATAAAATATAAATTTATAATTTAGCTTTCATAAAAAAATTATCATTTTAAAAAAATTTACTGAGGGGGTGCTTTAGTTTTGGCCGATACTGTACATCCATGACATTCCATTCGTGTGAATAACACATACTTCAATCCCCCCATGCATAAAGTTCTTCTTGTGTATGCTATTATAAATTTTTTGTTTTCCAATCAATTTATCACGATGTGTGAAAATGGCTGAGTATTGAAAAAAAATCCATTTAGAACGTTGAGTTGCAAATATTGTTCGATTGTAACCACATGGTTTGCGGTAATATTGCATTAAATTCGAAAGTAAGTAGTTTTAGGAAATTTAAGTTTAAATTATTAATTGTAAAATAACACAACTGGGGCTCAATTCAGTTTCTATGAAGATTTGAAATGAAAACTTTTATAAAAGAAAAAAACTGTCAAATGAAAAAAATATATATTTTTCATTTCAAATTTTCATAGAACAAGAATCCAGCCCCTGGTCTAGTAAAGGCACAACTCCCGGTTTTTTGGTTTGGTTGAGTATAGACAGTAAGGTTATGACTTTTTTACAACCTCATATCCCTGTATCATATTGGGATGAATTTTTACATAACATTACATAAAATCTTAATTTTAACGTGATTGGATAAAAATTCTTACGCACAAAATCATTTTATTTATGCATTTTTTAAATTTTTTGGAGTCACTATAAGTAGTTATTAAAAAATATATAAATAATAACTAAAATAAATATACTAACTTAAAAAGGATCATAAGGCAAGGATAACAATAGCAAGTTCACATTGTCATTGGAGAGGATGAATCTCAGTGGGAAGTTGTCCATGTTACGGCAGGAGTTGTATAAGTCTTGCATACCTTTGATCGCGCACTCACAACACTGGTTGCTTCGGGCAATGTTGTTGGGAGATTCACCTTTTTTCCAATGAGTATTCAAGCATTTGAGAGCTTTTGAGTAGTCATTCAGAGCTGCAGATAGATCTTCGAAATCTTCAGAGCGGAACACTTGACTTCTGAACCAATGATCAGTCCATGAATAAGAAATGAATAAACAGATTTTACGCAACCAGAGGCTCAATTCTTGTTCTAAGAAAATTTGGAATGAAAACTTGTATGAAGGAATAAAATCTCAAATGAAAAATTTTATAAAGCAAATATTTTTCATTTCAAATTTTCATAGAACAAGAATCCAGCCCCTGCTCCGGGTTTCAGGCATCGGTATAAAGGCAAGTAGAGCTAGAATGGCAAGAAAGTTCCAGCGTGCATTGCAAATGTTTGGGATCTGCTTAAAATCTACAAAAGGAATCTCACTTTTCTCAGTGAAATGGCGGAAAACACGAGTAAGGTGGAAGAGAAACTTCATGTCGTCTCTCCAGCCACCTGTTTCCTTAATCAAAGTTGTACCATTACTGAAGGCTGCTTTTAATTGAGCATAGTTTTTCATTAAATCCTTCACAAAAAAGTGTTCGATGTTTGGTGATGTTGTAGACGCATGGAGTTCACCGTCCGTGACAACCCGAAGAACTCGATCCAGCACATGGTGCTGGCAACTGATGAACTTGGGTGCGGTGTAACCTTTCGCTTTAAACATTTGCTGCAGTTGAACTATAGCGCCTGTCTTTTTACCGGTATTCACGCTTGTTGTATCGGAAACAATCATCACAATTGATCCCCAGAGGTTGACCTCCTCTAACATATTCTGGGAACACATTCTGCGATTGTTTTAGCTTTCCCATCTTTTAATTTGAGCGTAATCAATCTAATTTATTTAAATTCGTTCTTGAGGACCACTGCCTGACTTTCATAGCTCCCAAGGTGTTTGCCGTCAAAATGCAAGCTCCATTTCTCCAGATAAAGCGTGTTTACCAAGTGGTTCTTTAACCGAGCAGCTTCCTTGTAGATAGTCCTGTGGATTCCTGACTGACATGGAACATGCTGGAACATCGTCGCTGCTTTATTGGACGAAATCTTTGAACTTGTAACATGGCGTCTTGCAATGCATGTTTGTTTATGCTTCCTTTTGCTCGTTGCTGCTGCATTTTCATCATCCCAGGGACTATCTGCACTACTGTCATAAAAATCCGATCCACTTTCGGAACAATCATGTATCGCTGAACTGGTAAATGTGGGCGCACTCACTTCTATTGTCTTCTTTCGCTTGGACGGGTGAATGGTATTGACACCAGAAGGCCTGCGGCTTGAATAACCAACGTGACCTTTGCTCTCAATTTGCAGTTTGTAGAGTTTCACGTCTTCTTTGCACATCCACTCGCCCTTTACATTAGTTATGTCAAACAGTTTCCTCATTGGATCAACGTTTTGTTTTCTTCTGCAGCGCTCGTAGTCTTTAAGAATAATTCTTAATTTCAGAGGAGTTCTTTGCCTGAATGGCTTGGGCCGATATATGCGGGAAGTTCAATATTTTACTCCATAGAAACTTAAGCTCTACAGCAGTTAGAGCGATCCTCTGTTTCCGTCCTTTTGCTGTAGACTGAAGGAATTTGATGCGACCAATGACGTGTATCTTCAGGGGCATGCGACTCCGTTCACTCAGTGCTGTTTCCACAATTGCCACTATGCCTCTTCTTAATGGCGCTTGAAATTGGACTAGGTTCATTGTTCTTTTCCGCGTTGGAAGCACTCTTTTTGAATGACATGTTATAATTCTCTTTTCACTTCACTTTCACTATGTATTATATGCAAAATCCTCGAATCTCTCAAGCAAACAAATTAAAGATATTCGATTCCTGTGCTAAATCAGTAATGTGTTATGCTTCGGATGTTTGGGGGTGTACTAAACACGATGGTGTTGAGAAGTTATTTCGTTTCATCAAGGAAATCCTATATCTCCCAAACAATACCGCAAATTATATGTTGTATCTAGAAACTGTTTTAAAGTCCCTATTTTCAAATACACTAAAAATGCATTTATGTTTCTTCAATAAAGTCCTAAAACTCGATGACAATCGACCAACTCGGATTTTGGCAGATAAAATACTGGAGTTGAACATGTCATGGGCTGGTGAATGGTTAATATTGTATCAAAATTTGAATTTGTATCCTGCCGACAACAGTCTTCCATTATGTTTATATTGGAACGAAGTTATTGATGCACTAAACAACAAAGAAACGGCCGATTTCGAACTGTCTGCTAGAAGTTCCCAGTTCCACGACTTATATCCAACATTACAATATAGTATGTTTCCATAACTTATTTACTTCCAAATCTAACTGATGGAATTTACACAATTTGCAACACGAATGAGCCTGAAAATACTTTTCATTTTATTGGAACATGTCCAACTTTTAAGGAATTCAGGAAAAAATAGCCAGAAATAGATGTTAAAGGAATTTTTTTACATAATTGTTAAATCATCAATATTTTAATAAATAATAATAATCCAGTTATAATAATCTAGTGTAGTAATAATAATCTAGTGTTAGGCGTATACCGTGACACTTTTTTGACAGTTTTTGGTGAAAATTGTATATGCACCAACTGTCAGGGACTACTCTGTTTTGTCAATTTCCAAAAGTTGTATAGACATTTTTTATTAACAATAAAATCGATTTTCATTTATTTTTAAGCGTCTTTTTAGAAAATTAACAGCGAAAACTTTGTTTAAAAAGAGAGAGTTTAGTTTAGAATTTGTAAAAATTAGTGGTGGTTTCGGTCAGATTCCGATTAAAAAGATGAAGATGAAAACGCTGGAAATGGTTTCCACAGTTCTGAGGAAAAAAGTACAAAATCCACAAAATTGGCGGGTTATTTGAAAAATCTAGAGCTCAGAGGTAATTTTATTGGAAATGAGGTTGTGGCATATATGGTAACATGGGGAGGGTGTGCCACGTGTTTGTTCAAAATGTTCTAATATCAGTTTTTTCAAATATTATTTTTGGAATATAAGCATATCTTGGCAATAAGTTTTGATATATAAATGTTTATAATTTTGTTTTTTAAATATAATTTTTGAGAATTTACAAAATGTCTAAAAAGTGGCTAGGCCGCCCCACCTATGGGCCAGCTTTGCCACCGACGTGGATGCCTACGCCAAGGGACTCTAAATATTCATTTACCATACTTCTTCCTTAAATATCAAAATTATACCATAAAGGGATGTTTTATCTATTGAAAAATCAAAAATTATACTAAAATTGACAAAAAGAAACAGATCCTAGCATTCAATTGAAGTTGGTATGTTGAATTTAGATACAAAATATATAATATTACGTCAATACGATACGTTTAGCATAATATTTGATTTTGACTTCACATTATAGTGTGGTATATATATAACATAAACAATATAATTTAATCCCGACAAATTTCTCACAATAATTGATATGGTCCATATTCAAACCCGATCAGGGACGTACGCAGGATTTCATTTCGGGGGGGGCCCAACTTGACCAAAAATCATGAAATTAAAAAAATGTTGTGTAGCGTTACGTAAAGCTATTTTAATGGGTTATGACCACTTATAAGAATCCATTTTCATGCATGTGTTTAAGAAATCTACTAAACCTTAACTTACCTTCTATTTTTTTTAAATCTTTCTGACAATTGCCCGCCTATAAAGCACTGTTTTTACTAAAGCGGTTTACGGTACCCACTGTAGTTTGAAAAAGAATAAATCGATCAGCATATATTTTTGTCCATTACACTGTGACACAAAATGGAACTCAAAGTCTGGGGGTGGAAAATTTCTTTTGGACATGAAAGCCCTTGATGAGTATACTAAGAACCCAAAAGGAAATTTTCGCCATAGGTCAAGTTTCTGAGATATCGCGCGATGAAGTTTTTGATTTTTCCCCTATAAAACTTGGGAAAATAGCTCCATATCTCTGTTTGGCGTTGTTGTAGCATCGTTTTGAGGTGACATGTCTTCAGTCAAATCGATTGGCGAATCTTTTTGTAGAACATTTCATTCTTCTAACTCGATGCCTTCCATGTCCTTTTCGTCCTTTATTTCTTGAACCGTAGTGAAAGTACCACAAGATGAGATTTTTCAGCATCCAAATATTCTACAAAAATGTTGCTCAGAAGATTTTAGGTACGGTTCTCTTTGACAACTCATCGATTTTGTCTCGTTTTCATTGTCATTTTTGACATTTATTCGGACTTGGTTCAGAATTAAACTATGTTTTGTTTTTCTGTATATTCGTTATTGGTTATGCATAGGTATGTAGACATTGCCAATGGGTATTGCTTATGTAGACATCTGGGGTGCTTCTGAAATATTTACCACAAATAGCTCTTGTATTGATGAACATGTTAACAACAAATTTTCTTGGAGGATAGATCCGGTTATCTCAGTTTTTGAACCGGATATTCCGACACTAAAACCTATTTTTGAACCGGTTTTAAGTAAGGGATTAAACTTATATGTATACCATTAAAAAGCTTATAGAGTTGTCAATCAAATTAAATTAGTTCGCTTATGAAAACTTTGCTAGTTGCAGTTCTAGAGCAAAAAAACCGTTTTCTTAAACCGTTTTCAAGGAAAAATATGTATCAGTACGCGCATATATGGAGATCAAAGGCTGGGGGGTAAAACATTCTTTTTGGCGATGAATGTCGATGAAGGTAATATGATGAACCCGGAAGGACAGTTTTTCCATAGGTCAAACTTCTGAGTTATAGCGAAATAAATTATTTCTTGACAAACTATACAGACCTAAATGACAAAAACATAGCGACATTTTATCATTCCATAACTCAGAAGTTTGACCTATGGCAAAACTGTCCTTCCGGGTTCATCATATTACCTTCATCGACATTCATCGCCAAAAAGAATTTTTTACCCCCCAGCCTTTGATCTCCATATATGCGCGTACTGATACATATTTTTCCTTGAAAACGGTTTAAGAAAACGTTTTTTTTGCTCTAGAACTGCAACTAGCAAAGTTTTCATAAGCGAACTAATTTAATTTGATTGACAACTCTATAAGCTTTTTAATGGTATACATATAAGTTTAATCCCTTACTTAAAACCGGTTCAAAAATAGGTTTTAGTGTCGGAATATCCGGTTCAAAAACTGAGATAACCGGATCTATCCTCCAAGAAAATTTGTTTTTAACATGTTCATCAATACAAGAGCTATTTGTGGTAAATATTTCAGAAGCACCCCAGATGTCTACATAAGCAATACCCATTGGCAATGTCTACATACCTATGCATAACCAATAACGAATATACAGAAAAACAAAACATAGTTTAATTCTGAACCAAGTCCGAATAAATGTCAAAAATGACAATGAAAACGAGACAAAATCGATGAGTTGTCAAAGAGAACCGTACCTAAAATCTTCTGAGCAACATTTTTGTAGAATATTTGGATGCTGAAAAATCTCATCTTGTGGTACTTTCACTACGGTTCAAGAAATAAAGGACGAAAAGGACATGAAAGGCATCGAGTTAGAAGAATGAAATGTTCTACAAAAAGATTCGCCAATCGATTTGACTGAAGACATGTCACCTCAAAACGATGCTACAACAACGCCAAACAGAGATATGGAGCTATATTCCCAAGTATTATAGGGAATAATCAAAAACTTCATCGCGCGATATTTCAGAAACTTGACCTATGGCGAAAATTTCGTTTTGGGTTCTTAGTATACTCATCAAGGGCTTTCATCTCCAAATGAAATTTTCCACCCCCCAAAAATGCTGCTGCACAGTGTTATCGAAACAGAATTAAAAAAACAATTTTTAAAAATTTTGAAAAGTTAAAATCGAAATTTCGATTTTAACAAAAATATAAAACTGTAAAAAAATGATATTTTTGTTGGACTCCGTTAGCAGTTTTTTAAAGACTCTCTCAGTTAATCACACGCTTTATGTGTATAATAGTCCCACAAAAACATATAAAGACCGGATCATCGGTTTTCGAGCTACAGTGGACACCACATTCAAAAGTGCCTCTTCGAGGAAAAGACGTTTTTAGTTTCTATGCTGCATACAAAACACAATAAATGTTTCCCTTCGAAAGCTCATATCTCGGTAAATTTTTGTCCGATGGACTGGAGATTTTGACACATATTCTATTCTACATGTACTTTAAAATGAGCCAAAAAATTTGATTTTCCGAATTTTATATGAAATATTGATACATAGCATATAAATTCAATAGAAAGAATTCATAACATTTAGGATACAATTTTAAATATTTACAGAGTAGGATATTTAGAATTGAAAATGGAATATAATCATATAGGTCCAAGTTATGGTTTATCGCAGAATTTTACAAACACAAAGAATTGCCGTTATCTCTGCTATAGCAAGATTTTCACTATTTCGATGATCTTAGCTTATTTATTTTTTAAGAATATCGTCTGTCGTTGATATGTTTCCAAATAAAAACATTAAGAAAAATTTAACAGTTTTGGAGATATGGTGCGAAATGTATGCAAATGATGGAATTTTTAGATATATTATAACACTTGAGGCAATAAATGTACACGGTGTGCCTTAACAAATTTAAATGGAAGGTGCTTACACCTCGGAAGTTTTTGCTGATTCTGAAACTACAATGCTCGTAGATGAGAAATATCAAGAAACAAAAAAAAAATCGCCGGAGGAATTTTAAAATAAATCGCGATTTAAGTTCACATTTTTAGGGGTTCTTAAGGTTTTCACGATTTTGCTTGGAGTTCTATGTAAATGGGTCTAAAGAAAATGTTGTAGCAGAGAAAATTCTCCACAAGATTGGCCTTTATGATATTTTCGTAGGTTTTACCGTTTTTGAGATATGGAAGTTCAAATTGGGACAATGCACTGACTGTATCGCCTCCTTATAAAACAATGTCATTACTGCAATTTCCCAAATTAAACTTAAATATCTTGAAAATGGTACAACCTAGCAAAAAAAAAAAAAATCAGCCAATCTTGTAGAGAATTTTCTCCAACATTTTCTTTAGTCCCATTTTGATATGACTTGCGTTTTTCAAGCAAAATTGTGAAGATTTAAGATAAAAACCTAAAAATTTGAATTGAACCTCTATATCTCAAAAACGGTAAAACCTACGAAAATATCAGAAAGGCCAATCTTGTGGCGAATTTTCTCTGCTACAACATTTTCTTTAAAACCATTTACATAGAACTCCAAGCAAAGTCGTGAAAACCTTAAGAACCCCTAAAAATGTGAACTTAAATCGCGATTTATTTTAAAATCCCTCCGGCGATTTTTTTTTGTTTCTTGATATTTCTCATCTACGAGCATTGTAGTTTCAGAATCAGCAAAAACTTCCGAGGTGTAAGCACCTTCCATTTAAATTTGTTAAGGCACACCGTGTGTACTTTTTCCAGTTCATTATTTCTCCAAATATTTTAGTCTGGCCCAAGGCATGTTTATACAAGGTAGAAGTGACAACCTGCTGTATTCTTACTTTTTTGTAAATTTAGTTTTCAAAATGTAATAGGGCCTACTCATAAAATTTGAAACTTCGAAATTGGATACCATAAAATTATTCTTTTCACCGTAAACGTGTAATAACAATGAATTACGACAGTTCGGTATGCTTTATATTTACATTTTGATTCAAATTTGTTCTATTTTAGAGGATTTTCAAAATGTATTTATGTCTTTCCTGCAAAATATTTTGGAGCGACCCTATTATTCAATATTTATTTTTGACAATTAATTTTCAATAACAACAATGTTGTTTTTGTAAATCGGTTAGTTGGTGTTATTTTATGCATATATCTTATATAAATTTGCCTTGGTCTGGCCCTTGGTCTGGCCCTCAGAGATCAGAAGAAGATCAAAGATATAGCCCCGAGTTGCTTTAAAAAGTCAATATTTAACAATGTTTGGATAATCCGAGCTGGATCTGACTCAACAAAACGCAACTAGGGCTTTTGTATTTTGGGTCTGTACTTTCACAAAATCCTGTTGCACAATGTTATTTACCGGAGGAGATAGAGTCTGATTCCAGGATTATTTTTACTTTTAATATAATGTTACAAAAGAAGGGTTACAATTTTTGTTCTTCTTAATTGTACGAATAGAAGTTTTTCGACTTTGATGGACTTAGTTCTATATAGTTTTGACCAGGGTTTCGGAGTCGAGCCATTTTTCCTTCGACTCCGACTCCAGGCCAGTTTTTTGTCACGACTCCGACTCCGGAGTCGACTCCGAAGGTAATTTCCTATACCACTAAAAATTAATAAAATTTGCTAAATTTTTCAAGTTTTCCTATACTAGGACCCTATATGCTTATCTGTTATTTTCTCTAAGACAATTTGTAATGCAATGCGATGTAAAATTGATGTTCCGTATTGAATCTGCTGTATCTTATATCAAAAAGAACAAAAACAACAGAAAGAATTTAGAAAGTTTCAGTAGATTTTGCCGAAATATATGTACGAGTATACCCTCAGATTATAAATTTAAAATAAAAACAAGTAGAACTGACGAGTTTGATAATTTTTTTTTTTTTCGTACGGACGCACAGAGGGGAAACATAGGCATAAAGTTGCTCAAAACTCAAAATATGAAAATCGTTTTTTTTATGAAAAAATGTTGATAAACGGCAACCAGACTCTTTTCTACTTTGTAAGATTAACCAATCCAATGCAGCAGTCGATTGAACTCAGCCTTACTGAAAACAAAAAGTAAATTTTCGAAAACTAAGAAATTAGGTGAACATTAAAATGACATTATTTTCGCGAAAACTTATATTTTCAAGATTTATTGTTTTTGTACAGTCTCCGAACAAGATTAGCATTTAAAATTTTCAGATTGATTTTACATCTTTGCTCTTTAATAATGGTAATACATATCCTCTTTATGAAAATTGTTTATGATCATTTTTAAGATTACTACAATTTCAATAGTGAAAAAGTCTATTTCCCCGTCGTTTCCCGACCATAGTTTCTTTTAATGTTTTATGCGATTGAGCCTCAAATATCATATTCAATCATAAAAAATTGCGCATATTTGCGCCATTCCGAAAAAAATCTAATTTTTCTCAACTAAAATATGAAATATTTTTATATGGAATTGAAAGGTTTACTCACACTAAATTTTGCTCCGCGTTATAACCGGGGCTCTAATTTATCAGACTAAACCAACACCTATCAAATATGTTTGCATTATTCAGAAAAATTCACGGCTTTTCTCATGTGAATTGAGAAAAATTTAATTTAAGTAAATTTCAAAAAATTAAATTTGGAATGAAATATATGTATATGGGACTATATATACATCTGTACTGATTTGTTTGAAAATTGGCTCAATGTTTTTTAAGGCTAGTTCAGGTTGCATGTGTCAAATTTCAGTGATTTTGGTGCATTTTTATCTCATATCAGATGCGAATATATATGGAAGCTGCATCCAAATCTGGACCGATTTTCATTATTTTCTATAGGATTAATCCTTGTGCAGAAGTTATGCTTTGTGCAAAATATTATATCAATCGAAGTATAAATGAGCTTTCTAGGACTTTTGATCAACTTTTAACACAAATTTCCCCTCTGTGGGACGGGTCACATATCTTTTTCGTTTTATTTTGTCGAAATATGAAGATGGGTATGCCAACAGTAATTTGTTACTTACAGATTTTACGAAAGCGAAATTTTGACTTCTACAGTTCCCTTTTTTTTTAAATGCATATTTTTTAATTCGTTTCGCTTAAATACACGATTATTACGTTCTTAATGATCCCACAAAAACATATGCTGATCGGTTTATTCGTTTTCGAGCTTCAGTGGTCACCGCAAACTGCTTTAGTAAAAACAATGTTTCGTAGGTGGCCATTAGTCAGAAAACTGTGCAATATTTTTCAAAAAAAAAAAATCTGAAAGTAGCTCAAGGTATAATAAATCAGATGAAAACAATAGCTCAGTTCCCGTACTTTTTAATAGTAAAACTCGTAAAAGAGAAAACTGTAAAAAAAATATTCTCACATAAAAGTTTTTTGAAATAGTTCGGGAACGGAAAAATGGAAAATACGTCAAAAAAACTGGAACAAATGTCAAAGTCAGCGTATAAGCCAATCAGACGCCGACAACCACTTTACTATTTTTTACACGCTCAAATTCTTCGAGTAAAAAGTTTTTAAAGAGAGCGTCATTCAGCGCCATTTTTGTTTAAAGAGATGTGAACATTTTACAACTTTTTTGTGTACGGGAACGGGTTTTCGGGTAAAATGTGTAAAAGTCGTAAAAATAGTAACAACTTTTTAGTTCTGGAACAAAGCTAATATCTTTTGGAAAAAATTGGTAGATTGCTTGTAAAAATTCATGAAAAATTTAATTTTTCGTGCACAATAAGTGACCATAACCCCTTAATTGTGGACAAAATAAACTTATAATACTTTTTCCACATTATATTGTGAAGTATAAATATATGAGATCTAAAACTAGTATTCCAGAGTGTATATAAGTTTTGTCATAAATGTGATGGTATATTAAGAAATCGATTCATATTGAAAGATGCAATTATAATTCTATTGTCATGGAACATTACTAAATATAATAAATCCTTTGCTTACAAGTTTACTCATAGATTTCCTATAAAATGAATAACCGATTTATCAAAATCTTAACTCTATCATAAAAAAATAAAAACTCTTTTGATAAATGTAGAAAAAAACATTTTGCCCGGAGTCGGAGTCGAGCTTTTTTTCACGACTCCAGACTCCGACTCCAGCAAAATTTGCTAGACTCCGACTCCAGACTCCGACTCCGAAGCCCTGGTTTTGACAAATAACAATCGATCCTTATTGAACCCCACATAATTATTCGCTAATAATAAGATAATTAATTTTGGAAACGGATCTTATTTTGAGAGACACTCCTCTCGATAGTTGCCGCGCCCATAAGCTATTTTAGTCGGTCACCGTAGTATTTACATTTTTGTCAGGAAGCATGAACTTGTCCACGAAAAATAGGATATCGCTGTAAACAAGACTACAAATGTCCAAAGGATCCTCGAACAGTCTTTAAACTGCAGTTATGTTAGACTTATATGAGGGACCTGAAGATGTTGTCCAAAAAAATTCTCTTGGAACTTGATGTACTTTTGGAAGTAAATTTGCGAGAGGACCTAGGTAGTCCATACTAGATTCGATTTTAGACTGAATATGTTAGTCCCTTCGACCATTTTAGTTAACATTTTTTAACTTTTATGTCAGAGGTACCGATATAACTTAAATTTAATTTGGACAAAACATTACGGGATCTATATCTTGGACCAAATCGGTTGATCCGTTCGAGAGTTATCGTGAGTTCCAACCTGCCAGACAAACAGAGATATAGACGGACGGACGGTGGTAAGTACTTCCATCTTGTCTGAAACGAATATCGTCCAAACATATGTGGAGTCTAAAATCATTATGTTGTTGAGACCTATTTGTTTCGTATCCTAGTGTATATAATTTCGTAACCTTAAAGTCTGAGGCTACAATTATACTTCGGTGAGGAAAAAAATAAAGTGACGCACAAAAATTCATTTGTCTTCATTATTTTCTCATACTGCTTAGCAGCTAATTTGTCTAAAATAGGATAACAAAATTTTGGCGATGCCAGTAAAACAAATTTCTAAATGGCTTTCATGATGTAGTTCACGAAGGACCGACTCTTCATAAATTTTATCCAATAGACACTTTTTCATATACTTCCATTCTCACAATACTCAACTCCTTATTTTTGTTGTTACAGAATGAGTTTTAAGTTTCTCTCAAAAACAGCATACAAACAAAAACTTTTCAAATATTTTCTTACAAAACTTGTTGATGATGAAATTTTCTGTTCAGAAACTTAAGAAAAGTATAAGTTTTAATTTGAAACATACTCGTACAAAAATTTTTATGAGAAAAAAATATAATAAGTAGTTACAGTCGCTTAAAAAATTTTCTTCAACCAAACCATTTCGGGGGGGCCCGGGCCCCCTGTGCCCCCCCCTGCGTACGTCCCTGAACCCGATCTATATCCGGAAGGAGTAATACGATTTGCAAAGTTTGGTCCAAATCGATTGCGACCTTTTGTGGGGGAGGTATCCGAAGGAATGGACCAGTATGGGTCAACTTCGAACTTAAACTAAGTTTGGGCAAGGTTTTATGAAGTTCAAAATTCGGTTCGGTTGATCCGTTCGAGAGTTATCGTGCACACCAGCCAGACAGACGGTCAGACGGGCGGACAGGGCTAAATCGACTCCAAATTCGTCCAACAACCTTGGGGTCTAAAACTATTATTTCGATGAGGCACATTTAGTCTAAAGGCTGAAAGTATCAAAAGCAAGAAGTGGGAGGTACTGATAAGAAGAAAACCATCGATTGTTAAACGAATGGGGGCGTTACGATACTACTTTGTTTCAACTGTGCGTCGCAAAATATGTTTGTTTGTTTGTTTATTCATTCCATTCTTTAATACTAAAGCCTCCAAGGCCAAAAAATAGTATTAACAATATATCCTTATACTCAATATCACCAAATAATCCACAATGTTACTTTATATAATTGGCTCCCCAGGCATAACTACCAAGAAGAGAAAAAAAAAATATTCGATGCAATAAATGGCCATAAGCAACAAGCAGTATAGAATGACAAATATACAAAGTAATATAAGTAAGTGACTCCCAGTACGCATTAACATTGACTGGTACATAGGACATGTAAACGCATACTAACAAAGGAAAAACAAGTAAAAAGTCGTTAAGTTCGGCCAGGCCGAATTTTTTATACCCTCCACCATAAAATAGTCGTAATTAAAATGGAATTATTAGGGCCCTTTTACAATTTTAGGTGGAACAACTTTTCGATAATGGTTAGACTTCTACTGCCTCCCGCTATTGCTTAAATTACACTGTGAACACAAATGTTGGGACAGAGATAATTCCTTTTGGAGATGAAAGCCTTTGGTGTGTGTATATTAAAAACCCCGAAGGACAGATGCGCCGTGATTCGAACTTCCGCGTTATGGCGGGATAAAGTTTTTGCAAGAGACCCTGTAAGCCATCATGAATTAGCATTATATCTTTGTTTGTTGTTTTTGTAGAGCACTTAAGCAACAGTAAACAAAGATATAACGCTAATTCCTGATGGCCCACAGGGTCTCTAACAAAAATTTCAACACGCCATAAGGCGGAAGTTCGACTCACGGCGGATCTGTCCTTCGGGGTTCATAATATACTCACCAAGGCCTTTCTTCCCCAAGAGGAATTTTCCGTGCCCCAGGCTTTCACCTCCATTTTGTTGCACAGTGTTATCTGATCTAATCTAAAAAAATGTGTACAGCTAGGTGAAAGGTACCACCTACGGGGCTATATCAAAGAGTCAACCTATCATTAAATTTTTTGGCGGAAAAGTTTTATAGCTGCAGGGAACATCTAGACTCAAATTGAGGGAAGTTTCATCAAAACAATGTAGACCCTCAAAAATGGACCCATGTTGACGAATTTTAGTGAAGAAATTTCGTGACCACTGAAAATTCCCGAAAATCGGGAGGTACAGTTATATGGGGGGATATACCAAAACATGGACCTATATTGACGATTATTTTTGAATAGACAAAATTGTAGCTAAAATTCTCAAAATACCGATCATTACAGCTAGTTCGGTTAAAAATTGCAGCTAAAATTCTCAAAATACCGAAAATCGGGAGATACCGTTATATGGGGGCTATACCAAAACATGGACCTATGTTGACGATGTTTGGTGGAGATGTTTCATGACCACTGAGAACCTCAAATGTCAAATTGCAGATATTTCGGTTACAAATTGTGGCTAAAATTCTCAAAATACCGAAAATCGGGAGGTACCGTTATATGGGAGCTATACCAAAACATGAACCTATGTTGACGATGCTTGGTGGATATATTTCATGACTACTGAGAACCTCAAATGGCAAATTACAGCTAGTTCGGTTAAAAATTTTAGCTAAAATTCTCAAAATACCGAAAATCGGGAGGTACCGTTATATGGGGGCTAAACCAAAACATGGACCTATGTTGACGATGTTTGGTGGAGTTGTTTCATGACCACTGAGAACCTCAAATGTCAAATTGCAGATATTTCGGTTACAAATTGTGGCTAAAATTCTCAAAATACCGAAAATCGGGAGGTACCGTTATATGGGAGCTATACCAAAACATGGACCTATGTTGACGATGCTTGGTGGAGATATTTCATGACCACTGAGAACCTCAAATGGCAAATTACAGCTTGTTCGGTTAAAAATTTTAGCTAAAATTCTCAAGATACCGAAAATCGGGAGGTACCGTTATATGGGGGCTAAACCAAAACATGGACCTATGTTGACGATGTTTGGTGGAGTTGTTTCATGACCACTGAGTACCTCAAATGTGAAATTGCAGATAGTTCGGTTAAAAATTGTGGCTAATATTCTCAAAATACCGAAAATCGGGAGGTACCGTTATATGGGGACTATACCAAAACATGGACCTATGCCCATATCCTTTGGGATATAAGTTTGTTGATCACTAGGAACCCTAAGTGCCAAATTATAGCTAATTCGGTCTGCAAATGTGGCGAAGAACGTCAAAATACCTCAAATCCGGAGGTACCGTTATATGGGGGCTATACCAAAAAGTGGACCGATATAGCCCATCTTCGAACTTGAGCTGCCTATAGAAAAAAGACCCTCGGGTGCAAAATTTCAGCACTCTATCTCAATTATTGCGGACGCTAGAGTGATTACAACAGACGGACAGACAGACGGACAGACGGACATGGTTAGATCGTCTTAGAATTTTATCCTGATCAAGAATATATATACTTTATAGGGTCGCAAATCATTAGTTCGATGTGTTACAAACAGAATGACAAACTTAATATACCCTCCATACTATGGTGGAGGGTATAAAAAACAGTCACATATGTTATTTGCTTAATAAATATATCTTAGTCCCGATTTACAATTGCCCAATTGTCAGTTAATGGGACAGAGATTCGAGGAAAATAGAAACACTATGCCACTCAGTAGCCTCTTTCTTCGACAAACTGACAATTTTCAAAAGTACAATTGTCTAATGGGCATCTGCGTCAAAGATCGTCCTAAATAGTTCAAAACAAAGAAATATTTGCAATTGAACTCGACAACAAAGCCATCGACTTCAGTAATACGACTTCTAACAGAATGCGAGATGAAGTTCGCCGGGTCCCCTAGTAAATAATAAATAAGCTTTTATTGTTTTTGACAAAATTTTGTATCTTTTATCATTAAATTAAATTATATTTCTCGTCTTCTATAAGAAGACCTATCTTTGTAATTTGGCTTCTGTGGGGAAGATCTTCTGGCATCCTTCAAAAAGACCCTCGGGTATTTTGTAAGAAGACCTACTTTTTCTATAGAAAATCCTTCTAATCTTCTGGTCTTTTATACAAATATCTTGAAGTCTTCTGGTGCGTTCTTACGGTCTGATTCGTTCTTCGGTACGAATATTTTCTTTTTACACCCTCCACCATAGTATGAAGGGTAAAAAATCGTTAGATTCCCCATAGAGTATATATTCTTTATCCGGACAATATTCTGAGTAGATCTAGCTATGACTGACAGTCCGTCTGTTTAAATATCTCTGACGTCCGCAATAATCGAGTCATAACGCTCATAAATAGGTCAATTTAAGTTATTATTATTTATTTAATTTTTGTGCATAGTATACAATTTACTTGTTATTGAGAGGAATTTAGTGCTGATCATAGGGATGCTGGGTGGATAAAACAACATTGCTTAAAAGTAGATATGCAACATAAAACAAGAAACGCAAATTTAATTCTTTTTATCTACATAAATAAGAAATAAGAAAAAAGCTCTAACAAAAAGTTTCCTTCTTGCTTAACTTTTGCTTTCTAATTGTAATTGTAGTAGGACACTTCAATTCATATCTTATAAACTGAGGTACCTAATGTTCTGCACTTACAATTGCTTATCATTTCTTTTTTTATTAATTTCGTTTCTTTATCTTCTCTAAGTTCGTTTTTTCGTGCTTTTGACATTTCAAGTACCTTTTTCAACATTATCTTTAGTCCTTTGTACAAACTAAACCTTTTTTAAAGGATACGGCAACAATATGTAAAAATGCTTTACACTTTGTTCTGCACACTAAAGGAAATACAGCAACATAATCTAGATAGTTTTTAACGTGTCCATTTATATTACAATCTTGAGTATCAACTGAAAGCATGACATAAAAACAACCAGCATTCAAGTAAGAATTGAAATTCAAAGCCAGTTAATAAGGGTAAAATTAAACAAGTAACAAGTAAAAAAGTATCAGTCGGCTTTGCCGACAGAGATATACCCTCAGCCTGTATATATTGAAACAATTTTTTCCCAAAAAACGTATGTATGTATTTAGGGCTTTTTATAAATTTTGGGATTTTGAACCGACAAAAATGTTCATTAGGATTAGGGATCAAAAGTTTTGCGGAGGAGATACTAAAAGGAATGGATCTACATTGACCGTTATGGAAGTGGAACTTCAGCCACTACATATGGTGCCATATGTGGTTTTTACACACTTCGGGATGTTTACTCAAGAAGTATGGACTTGCCCCTGAAAAAACGTTTACCATCGTAATTGAGGCAGAGAATGCAAGTTGCTTCAACAAAAATGAAAGTGATTGGATAGCAGGTCTTAACGTGAACTTATCCGAAATTTTGTGTGGGAGGTACCGGATGGATTGGACAAATATAGTCCATATTTGAACCTGTAATATATCTAGTAGATATATTAGGATGTGTAAAGTATAGACCAATTCGGCCACTCCCTTTAAGAGTTACCGTATGAACAAATTTTCCGAATATTTTTGAACTTTTATGGGGGAGGTACATGAAGAACTGGACCGATATGGTTTATCTTCAAACTTAGACTATGTTTGGACATAATATTACTAAGGCCATGTTTTGGACCGAATCGGCAGATCTGTTCTAGAGTTATTTTGCGCTCCAACCACCTCACACGGTGTCATAGGGGTTTTTTTTACAACTTTCAGGCTATTTTCTCAGGAAGTATGGACTTGCCCCTAATGAAACTTGTACCGTCGTATGGAGGGCAGTGAATACAAGTTGCTAAAACAAAAATCATAGTGATTCGAGAGATGGCCCTAAACTGAACTTTTCCGAAATTTTGTGTGGGAGGTACTCGAAGGAGTGGACCGATTTAGGCCATATTGGAACCTCATGTAGATTGTTTACGATATATAAAGTATGGACCAAATCGGTTACTCCCTTCAAGAGTTATCGTGCGGACAATTTTTCCGAACATTTTTGAACTTTTGTGGGGGAGGTACCTGAAGGAGTGGACCGATATGGCCCATCTTCGAACTTAAATCAAATCTGGACAAAATATTTCGATACCCAAAATTTGAACCGAATCGATTGATCCGTTCGAGAGTTATCGTGCGCACCAGCCAGCCAGACAGACAGACGGACAGACAGACAGACGGACGGACATTGCTAGATCTACTCAAAATTTTCTGAAACGGATATCGTACAAACATACTTGGGGTCTAAAACCATTATTTCGATGAGGCACATTTTTGGCCGTATCAAAGTGTAAATACCCTCTTTAGCCTAAAGGCTGAGGGTATAAAAACATTCAGTTCCGGCCGGGCCGAAATTTTTTTAACCTCCACCATAAAATATTCTAAAATGAAATAGTTAGCTTCCTGTTAGGTGCAAAAATTGCTCGACCACGGATACCCCGAATGCCAAAATTAGGTAAAAAATGTATCTGAAAATTGTTTAATATCATGGTACCTTTATATGGGGCATATACCAAAACATAGACCTATGTGAACGATTTTTCGTAGATGAGTTTTGCGACCTCTGAAAACTTCCAATGTTAAATTACAGCTTTTTCGGTTAAAATTTGTACCTAAAGTCCTCAAAATACCAAAAATTAAGAGGTGCCGTATCGAAAAATGTCTTCAATTTCTTGGTACATTTATATGAGGCATATACCAAAATATAGACCTATGAGAACGATTTGTGGTAGAAGAGTTTTGCTACCTCTGAGAACTTCCAATGTCAAATTACAGCTAGTTCGGTTAAAATTTGTAGCTAAAGTCCTCAAAATACCAAAAATTAAGAGGTGCCGTTCTGTAGGGGCTATGCCAAAATTTTGGTAGAGTTTCAGGACCGCTGAGAAATCTAAATGTCAAATTTTAGCTAAAAGCCTCAAACAAAACTTTAAATCGGAAGGTACCGTTATATGGGGCCTATACCATAAATTGGACATATATCCACCTTTTTTGGTGCAGACCTCTTTTCTGACTTCTGGAAACGCCATGTACCAAATTGGAGGCAATTTGGGCGGAAATTGTAGCTAAAATCCTCAAAATACCTTTAACCGGGAGGTACCGTTATATTAAGAGGTGCCGTTCTGTAGGGGCTATGCCAAAATTTTGGTAGGGTTTCGAGACCACTGAGAAATTCAAATGTCAAATTTCAGCTAAAAGCTTCAAAATCGGGAGGTATGGGGCATATACCACAATGTGGACATACATCCACCTTTTTGGCGCAGACCTCTTTTTGCCTTCTTGATACGCCAAGTACCAAATTGGAGCCATTTTGGGCGGAAAATATAGCTAAAACCTCAAAATACCTTAAATCAGGCGGTACCTTTATATGGGGTATACCAACACATGGACCTATCCTGACAATTTGCAGTGGAGAAATTTCTTGGCCAAAAAATATACTCGGGAGAGTTCTATATCAATTATTGTGGACACTAGGGTGATAACATCAGACCGAAGGACGGAATGGCTCGAACGTCTTAGAATTGTATCCTCATCACGAATATGTATATGAGGAAAAGTCAAAATTTTTTAGTTTCCATGAAGCCAAGGTTTGCACTATTATAATACGCGAACTATTGTAGTTTACCAGTAACTATGACTATTGCTGGATTAATTTAGATGTTTTTGTACAAAGCTCAAAAATTTAGCAAAAAAATTTAATTTACGTGGTAGTTACGACCGCGTAAAGGAAAAAACATAGGTAAAAACACGTTGACGCTAAACAGGTTTTTTACATTGCTATTCGATTTCTGATTAAACCATTCAAATGACGGACATCTGTCCAAAGTAAAAGTAGGAGAATACAAAATGAAAATTACACTTCTAATGTATCACTTTCCAAAATTTCCACTGCATCCACCTTTTATGGATGCTGACATTTTGAAGCCGGATTTCAGGTGTTTTTTGTATTTTTTATGTAACTGGGACGCGCATTCGGATATTTCGAAAAACCAATTATAAGATTAAAGAACTCGCGATTTCGCATAATCTGATATGTATATTGAGTATGTAGCCCTCACAGCAGCAGAGTAATCTACTGCCAAAGGCCAAAATTTAGTGCGATATTTTTTCTAAAAAACCTATTTTTTGGGTACAGTATTTACAATATCGTTTTGAGTGTGCTGGTACCCCGCGATATTTTAGTTTTTCGACGATCCGGATCATATGAATCACAGATCGTAAAAATCCATCTACTAGAACGGCGGAAATGGCTACTGCAAAAATTGAAAAATTTGCGAAAAATGTTTTTCAAAATATCACAGACTAATTCGCGTTTTATGTGGATCGTTTCCATTTCAATGAAGAAAGTGAATCATCACTCGCATTTATGCGAAAACAGCGGTTTGAAAAATTTAGTGGCATGGGAGCTGTATCCGATTTATCCAAAAAATACTGTGTGATGCTACATCCACGGTTCTTGATGGATTTTATTGAAATATGTTTAGATCGATGTATTTTTTCACGGTTGATAGTGAAATCGGATGCGCATAAAAAGTGTATGCACTTTGTGCAAAATATAAGCGTTATACAATTCGTTGCACACTAAACTGCAGACGATGCTACATCTTAGCGGCCAAAGCAAATCCTGGCAAATGTGTACAAATTAAAAGAGAAGAATTCGCTGTATTGGTAAACCGCATGCGCATCAAGTGATCTTGAGGATTTCGCGATTTACACGCATTCCAAAATGAACATTACCCGATACAATTTTATTTCAAGATTATACCCCATTTAAAGGAACCCAACATTTATTTGAAAGATATCCATATCTTCTGCTAGATGTTAGCGTGTTTTCGAGAAGTGATTATAATAAAAAATGTGATTTATTGCGTGAAATTTAACTAAAATAGAAGAAAAACTTCGACCTATTTTTCTTACATTTTGTTCAACTAACTCACAAAATAAATTTTAATAAATATTTTCTCTTACAAAAATTTTATAAATTTCCTCAATATATTTTTTGTTTTTTGCTATAATATGCAAACCGCTAAACGGATTTTTATAGTTTTGGTTTCATTTGAATCTTCGCGATGTTTAGATTACGTACATATTTTTTATATATTTTTCAGATGCATAAACAGCTTCAATTTTATTAGAACAAGTTGTAAACTACCAATTGTTTTGAATGCTTTCCTAATTTCCGCGAAAATTTACAACTTTTTCACTAAAGTTATGGGACCTCAGTAAACATATAGTATGTAGGGAGCCCCTAATTAAGAGAGTTTCTCAATATAATGATTAGAGTCTTTTAAAGATTTTTTCTTTTTATCAGAATTGAAACCGCCATAACTTTTGCGCGCAACAACCAAAATTAGTATCTCGAACAGATTTAAGAATGGGATTTTTTTCCCAATCTATGTACCAAAAATCTTTCATGTAGCTTAAAAAAATTTTTTAATTTTTTTTTTTTTTATGGAAAACTAAAAAATTTTGTCTTTTCTTCATATACTTTATATGATCGCAAATTAATCACAAAACTTTACCCAACTTTTTAATTAAACCATGCTTCAATAAAATTGCATAAATTCCTCTCGTATTTGATTTCATTATAAAATTGACGACCACGAAAAAAAAACGCAAAAAACTAATACGTTGTTTGTAATTTTTACAAATATTTAGCATTTCATTCCCATTTAGCTGTGTGTGATTAAAACACATATCGCTCACTTACTCAAAGAGTGGCGTAACGCAAAAAATGTGTTTTTTGAGTAAGCAATTTCTATTTTTTCTACGACTTCTACTTTATCTTGTGTAAAATTTTCATGCTGATATCTCTAAAACTCGACCAGTTACAGCTCATTTACTACGAGTTGCCAGTAATTCAACACTCAAGTTTTTCGAGGTTATGAAGCACTAAAACATTTAAAATCATGATTGATCTTGCACAGAAATTTAGCACTGATATCTAGCTAGCTGTCTGCAAAATATGGTCCAAGTAGTGATTTTAGTTTTTGTGTAATAATCTTTTTAATTTGGGAAGTCCAATTTCAATCGCCAACTTAAAACGCGTTTTTCTCGAAACTTGATTTTTCGAAATGTGTCACTCTTCCAGTAAATGAGCGATATAACACATCATAACTTTTTAAAAATTTGTTTGTAATTATGGTATAAATACTATTATGCTTTCGTATGTGTGCGTTTTGTTTGCATATTTGTGTTAAATTTTAAACGACTTTTAATTAATTGCATTGTTTGTGATTTTTATTGGTTACAATATCATTTAAATCACGGTATCCATCATGGTTATTCCCCCATTGTCCAATTTGCTAATTGCAATTGATTGATGTCTGGAATTGCCGCAGCTTTTCATGATGTTCACTGAAATTGATTGAAATATTGGCGGTGAACCCATATTTTTGTAGGATTAAGGTTGTCAAATATGCGTTTACGTCATTGGGATTTGTTTTACAAATTGTTTTTAACTGCGCTGTGGGGCGTATACATAGTACGACCTTGTTTCATAAGTTATACGCATGTAGGCTTATTCTGTAAATTTAAGATATTAGGCCGGGGCGATTTGTATGGAAGGAAGAGAATGTTAACGGGCGCATGGAGTTTCTGATTCTCAGGATTGTAGTGAGCAAAAAAGTTTACCAGACCATATGTCTAAAGTGAAAATCGAGCCCCCAGATTTTGACTTGAAGTTTTTTATCCAGGTTTTTTGCATATTTTCACATTTAACAGCCAAATCATTGAGATTTTCGGTCCAAAACACAACAAAAATTGTAGCCAAGACAATAATTAACAACTCTCGAGTGCATCTCAAAAGCAACGGAATGCTCCTTCAGGCAGATTTGGCTTTAAGAAAGTGGCAATTTTTCTGAAAATATCAATAAACGACACTGTGCTACAAAATGGAACTCAAAGTCAGTGGGTGAAAACTTCCTTTTGGAGATGAAAGACCTTGGTGAGGTTACTAAGAATCCAAAATGAAATTTTCACCATAGCTCAAGTTTCTGAGATATCGCGTGATTAGTGGTTTAATTTTGGCCCCTTAATTTGTGAGAAAATAGCTTTATATCTCTGTTTAACGTTAATATAACTTCATTTTGAGGTAACATCTCTGTAGCCAAATCAAATGGAAAATCTATTTCAAGAATATACAATTTTTGTCTTTGTTTTGGATCGAAAATCTAAATCATTTGGCTGTTATATGCGAAAATATGCAAAAAAAAAACTGGATACAAAAACTCAAGTCAAAATCCGGAGGCCCGATTTTCGCTTTAGACATATGGTCTAGTAGACTTTTTTGCTCACTACAATCCTGAGAATCAGAAACTCCAGGCACACGCGATGGTGTTCAAATCGCCCCACCCTAATACGCATACCTCCATCGATAAGTAGTTAATATTAAAATAAATAGTTATGACCTTTAGTAGCCAAAGATTAACTAGTGTAATTAGGACATGGCCTAATAACAATAATGGGTCAGTAACGAGATTTATAATAAATGTTTTTACTAGGTATTGTTTAACATTTAAAGAAACAAAAACGAATGAAAAATAGATAATGACTAAATTTGTTTATTAAATTTAGTTGCATCAATTTCTAAGTTAATATTTACATTAAATTAACATAATAGATATTCGTATATATTTGTTTTGCGGTTGAAATGCTGTATTTATTTATCTGTTTGTCAAATGAGTTGCTGTATGTATATCTTCAATTACAAAAATATTAAATATATTTTATTGTTGCATTAAGTAAATATTTGCTCAAGGCAAAATGTAATATTTTTGACTACTTTAAAGAACGAAATCAATTTGAATGTGTTCGAGAAACGAGTATATAATTAGGGAGTGTGTTTACTAATAATACAAAATCCTTGATTTAAATTCAAAATACTCATTTTATTGAACCAAACGCCAACTGCGCAAAAGGAAAATACTTACCAAAGTGTTTTTTCGATTATCCTTGGAAAATATATTTTTATCGGCAGGAGCAATGAGGAAAACAATACCCAGATAGCATTTAGAAGATTGTTTTTTCAAAAATCACATTGGGGAGTCTTTTTAGAGTCCATTTGGTGATAAAAAATTGATTAAGTCGCTTGTGTGATCAGAAATGGACTCGAAAGTGACTCCCTGTAATGATTAAAAAGAGTTAAATTTAAAATACAACAACAAATGTGTAGCAATCACAAATAAATCATTGAGGTGTTTAAAATGTGACAATTTTTTGTTATTTATTGTCACATTTTGATCATCTGGAAGATTGAAAAATGCTTAATCAAAAAAGGGTCATACAGGTGTTTGAAAAGTGATTATAATTATGTATATTCTGATCATATTTTGAACAGTTAGGTGATTAAAAACTGATTGTTTTGTTTTATTTTTGTTTGGTTGTAAATAATTCTCATATACACTCTCTACAAAACTTTGATATAAATGTAACGTATAATATTAAAGGTATAGACAAACACAACACATGTTCAGGTTTTGCCAAGTGAAATGAAGAAGCAGTATACTCACCGCGCAACATAAAGAATAATTAAAAGACATAACAAAGCAGAAAAAACAACAAAACAATAGAAAGAAACAAAAAAGAATAAAGAGAAATTTCTTTTAATTTATTTTGTCTAGTAAATGACTCCCTAAAGACTCATAAACGATTATAAACATGACCCAAAAAAGACTCGAAAAAGAGTCCCAAAGTAATAAACAAATCACCAATAAATGATTGAAATACGACTCGAAAAAGACTTTATATACTATCAGAAAATGGGCAAAAATGACTCGAAACTAATGCAGAGGAAGACTCATTTGTGATTTGCTTAGACGAGTCGCCTGAGGTCATGTTTTCCTACCGACAAAGGAGTCATTTATGATCAGAAAATGAGCTCATATTCCAGCTTTTTAATCGTGCAGTCGGATCAAAAAAGACTCGAATTTGATTAAAATTTTAAAAAAATGCTGGCTGGGTAATAGTGGTTTACATATACATATATACATGTATGTGTCTGTGTTTGTATATTTAAAGAACAAAGCACTGGAAAACAACACAGACTTCCGATTAAGAAAATAGGTTGTTTTTATCTGAATCTCAGCGGGGAAGAATAAAAAAGAATGACACTAGGGGATGTGTCACGCATGACTAGCAGGTATTTGCAATTATTGACTATGTTCATGGGTTCAAGGAACTGAACAAAGCAAAGTACGGAAAGAGGTAGGATTTTTGGTTAATATGAATAAAAATAATCGACTTAGTCCCAAACTTGGAAAAGGTGTGTAATTGTATATTATTGTCTAACAATGAGTCAAGGTGACAATGTTTTATGGCGTTACTTCTTTTGATAATCTTATTTAGTTGTTTGTTTCATACCTTACACACTATGTGGGGAGGTTATTATAAGTTGGATTTGGCCAATAAGTTTGTAACGCATCAAAATAATGGTGGCAGACCCCTACTTATACATACCAAAATGAATGTCTCGATCCGACTATGTGTGTCCGTCCGTCTGTCTTTATAAACCTTGTAATAACGCTACAGGTCGCAATTTTGATCGGATCGTCACCAAATTTTGGGTGTTGATGGTCTCAGAGGGGAAGAAGATTTTGGTGATGATTGGTGATTACTTTCTAACGATGTAAATTAGGTTGTCGTAGCTGGTCAAACAACGAAGATATCACAATAGTCGCTTATGAAACCCAACTTTTCATTTTAGCGATTTTAATTAAAATGAAGAATATCACACTTTTGGTTCGGGACTTTCCAAAAACAAAGTCTGTCTATGAAAATAGAAAAAATTCCATCTTTACAATGATGCTAGGAAGGATGTTGTATTTGGTCAAATAACGGATATATCGCAATAGTCGGTAATACATTCCATTTTTCAATTTTTTTTTATAACGCTACAGGTCCCAATTTTGATGGGATCTCCTCGAAATGTTGGTGGTTAATGGGGGCCCCGGATGAGAAGTAGTCTACTGATTTTGGTAATGGCCGGATAATAAAAAAGGGTCGGAATGGGCAAAAATGTATTTGCAGAAAAATTCAACGTTTTTTTCAAAGCGAACATCTCAGCTTCTATAAGGGGTATACCAAAAGCAAAACGTGAATAATGAAAGTAGAAAGTTTTAACTTTCTAACGATGTAAAGTAGGCTGTCGTAGGTAGGTCAAACAACGAAGATATCACTATAGTCGCAAATAAAATCCAACTTTTCATTTTTGCAATTTTAACAAGTGAGCAAAGGCCATGTGATACCCTACACCACTACCCCTGTGCATAAGCTCTTCACTGGTAAACATTTCTTTTAGGGAATACAATCCGACTACCACCAAACACGATATGCCTCTTTCTCTCCGGGACCCCCATAAGCAACCAACATTTCGTGACCATCCGATCAAAATTACGACCGATAATACGATTAATTGGATGCATTACCGACTATTGTGGTATCTCCCCTGTTTGACCACCTTCGAAAACCTACTTTACACCTATGTAAAGGTAATATTTTCTTCCATTGACAGGCTTTGCCGTTGGAATACCCCTAGTAGAAGCCGATATATTGACGAAGAATAAAACTTTGAATTTGTCTCCACATGAGTTTTTCCCATTCCGACCCGTGCATATTACCCGACCATCACCAAAATCAGAAGGCTTCTTCCCCTCCGGGACCCTCATCAACACCCAAAATTTGGTGACGATCCGATCACAATTGCGACCTGTAGCGTGATTACAAGGTTAAGATGGACAGACGGACGGACGGACACACATAGCCAGATCGACACAGATCGTCGAGACATTCATTTTGGTAAATATAAGTATGGGTCCACGACCATTATATCGATGAGTTACAAACATTTTGGCCAAAACCAACTTATAATACCCTCCCCACATAGTGGTGTAGGGTATAATTATAGTGACGAATATCACAGCTCTCGTTGGGGACTTTCCAAAATTTTGATCGGATCGTCACGAAATTTTGGTGGTTAATGGGGGTCCCGGAGAGGAAGAAGACTACTGATTTTGTTGATGGCAGGATAATATACAGGGGTCGGAATGGGTAAAAAACTTATTTGGGAAAAGTCAGCGTTTTATTCCAAAGCACATATCTCTGCGTCTATAAGTAATATACCAGAAGCAATACCTGAGAATGAAAGTAAAAATATCACCTTTCTAACGATGTAAAGTAGGTAGTCGTAGGTGGTACAACAATGAATATATCCCAGTAGTCGCTTATGAAATTAACTTTTCATTTTTTGCGATTTCAGTTATAATGACGAATAAAACAGGTTTGGTTGGGGACCTTCCAAAAGCAAATCATGACTACGAAAGTAGAAAATTGCATTTTTTCAATGATGCAAAATAGTTTGGCGTAGGTGGTCAAATAACGGAGATATCGCAATAGTCGGTAATACATCCCATTTTTCCATTTTTTGTAATCACGCTACTGGTCGCAATTTTGATAGCAATGGGGGTTCTACAGGGGAAGAAGCCTGTTGAGAAAATAGCCTGAAATTTGCAAAAACCCCTATAACACCGTGTGAGGTGGTTGGAGCGCAGATAACTCTCGAACGGACCTGCCAATTCGGTCCAAAATTTGGCATTAGTAATATTTTGTCCAAACATAGTTAAATTTCGAAGATAAGCCATATCGGTCTACTCCTTCAGGTACCTCCCCACAAAAGTTCAAAAATGTTCGGAAAAATTATTTGTACGGTAACTCTTGGAGGGAGTGGTCGAACTGGTCCATACTTCACACAACCTAATATATCTACCAGGTACAGATCAGGTTAAAATATGGACTATATTTGTCCACTCATCCGGTACCTCCCACACAAAATTTCGGATAAGTTCACTTTAAGACCTGCTATCGAATCACTTTAATCCTAATTAACATTTTTGTCGGTTCATACGCCCAAAATGTTTAAACCCACCTAAATACATACGTTTTTTTGGAAAAAAATGGTTTCAATATTCACAGGCTTAGGGTATATCTCTGTCGGCAAAGCCGACTGATACTTTTTTACTTGTTTTAATTTCTTCGGCACGAAATTTTGGGTTATAATGAGGGTCCCACAGAGGAAAAACCCTATTGATTTTGGTAATTTTCGGATATTATTCAGGGGTCGGATTGTGAAAAAAAACTTATTTGGAGAAATGACCAACTTTTTATTTCAAAGCGAAGAGAGATCTCTTCTGTAAGAGGTATATCGAAAGCAAAACCTGGCACGGAAAGTAGAAAATATCACCTTTATAACGATGTGAAATATTTTGTCATAGGTGGTCAAACAACAGAGATATTGCAATAGTCGGCAATGCATCCCTTTTTCTATTTTTTGTGCAATCACACTACATGTCGCAATTTTGATCTGATCCTCACGAAATTTTGGGGGTTCATGGGGGTCTCACAGAGAAAGAAGCCTATTGATGGTTTTCGTACATCCCTCTTTTCCATTGTTTTATGTGGGTTGTACTGTATTAATGAAGGCATTCAGAACAAAGGCGCTAAGCTTTCCCAATTTTAATATTTTGAATTTTACCAGTCAAAAGCTTATGCACATGGATAGTGGTGTAGGGTATCACATAGGCGGTCCCTACCCGACTATAGCCTTGGCTCACTTGTTTTATTATTTGATAATGAACATTACGAAGTACTTCAAAACTAGAAGTTGTTTTATCTTGTTTTCTTAAGTAGTCTACAGCAAACGGACGGACGGACACACATAGCCAAATCGACTCAGCTCGTCGAGACATTCATTTTGGTATACATAAGTATGGGTCTACGACCATTATTTCGATGCGTTACAAACTTTTTGGCCAAAACCAACTTATAATACCCTCCCCACATAGTGTTGTAGGGTATAAAAACACAGAATTCCGTAGTGAACATAATCTATATATGTTATACCATATACGAGCTACATATATGTTTATATGGGAAATCATCTTCGGGACATTTGACCATTTGGCGTTGTTTACAGCAATATTCTATTTTTCGTGAGCAAGTCCATGCTTCCTGACAAAATGGTTCAAAAGCTATTAATCTGTCGGTGACCTACTACAATGGCTGGTGGGAGTGATAACTCTCGAAAGAAATGACTCTCAATATAAGATCCACTTCCAATGTCGACTTTATTAGCAAAGCTTAAGCATTTATTCGGAACGTCTACAATCTTTATTATAAATGTGATAGACAAATTTAAAGCGCTTTTGGACATAAGTGATTAATTTGTGTGGGCAGAGTCCTTGTTGATTGCAGATATTTGCTTACATTTCAAATCTTTGTAATGTTTGAAGCAATAAATTAGTTTTAGAAAGATTTAAATTCTAGTTCCAATAAACAGCAAGAACTGTTTCCAGCAAAGTTTTTAATATAATCGATTCCAAAAAAATTCCATGCGTACAATTAAGAACTTAAAAACGCTTCTTCTGTAACATTATATCAAAAGTAATGAATAGAGCAGGAAGAACACTCACTCACTCATAATATTGTGTCAGGACTTAGCTAATTGGTTTCTAAAACTTTGGTTCTACCATGTTTTGGTTAAACCGAGTAGAATTCTGAGTCGCCCAACTCCGAGGAAACGTTTTATTTTTTTTCTAAATATAAAGGTTTTTCTGTTTTTGGAAACATTTTTTCGGATGCGGGAATGGAGTGCCTTTTTCATGACTCCATTTGAACAGCGTCAAAACATGCCGTGAAAGAATTAGTCTACATTGCACTACTTTCAATTTATTTTGCTGGGAGAATTTTATAACTCACTATACATCTTGTTTAAATTTATTAAGATTTAAATTATAAATTGCTTTAGTAAAATGTTTGTATTTAAGCTGGTTGGATGTCGTTGCTATTGTCTGTGAAGCGTTAACTTCAGCTGTTATTATTATTTGCCTCTGCTTTTAAACGCTTGAAGATATAACAATTAATTGTGCGTTGTTAAGCAGTGGTGCCTGTCAATTGCATGAGTATGTTAAAGGATTATGCCATAAATTTATTTTTATGCCTAAGGAATAGTATTTTCAATTTTGCTACACACCCAGATAGAAGAAGAGTGCACACATACACTATCCCAGACTGTGCTCGTTGGAATATTTGTAGCAACAACTTTCAAAATATCTTCACTTTCTCTGACTCTGATAGTGGATCATCGTCGAAGAGTTGACGTTGTGTTATTAAAGTGGATTTTAAATTTATGCAAATTCTTTAAAACTTAAAAAAGTAATAAAGTTATGAGAAAATGTTTTTGTTGTCTTGTCTCCCGTCTGGCAGGTGTGAAGAGCATGGCTAATGGGTTTCAGTAAAAGCTTTCAAAACAGCAAAGTTTATGGTCCGCATTATTAAAGGCTTAGTTAATATCTTTGTGGTTTAAAATTTACTTTGGTTATTTGTGGGAATTTGAATTTGAAGCGAATATTTTAAATATACATAGAAGCTGTATGTTTAATCAACATTTTTTAAACTTGATTTTAATATTTTACTTACTTACTTACTTACTTAGTTGGCCCATTACAGAACATTTGTTCTATAGACCGAACTAAGAAAAGATCTCCATTCCTCTCTGTTTTTCGCTTGACTTTTTGGAATACCGCGCCTTTCCATTTCTTCATCCACTTGTTTGCTCCATCGAAGCTTAGGCCTGCCGATTCTGCGTGCACCGCCATGTGGCATGTATTCATACGCCTTTTTAGCGGGTTCATCATCGCTCATTCTCATGATATGGCCTAGCCAACGCAATCGTTGCATCTCGATACGTTTAACTATATGCATGTCTTTGTATAGCTTATATAGCTCGTGGTTCATACGACGTCGATATTCACCGTCAACGCAAATCGGCCCGTAGATCTTTCGAAGAATTTTCCTCTCAAACACACCAAGCACTGCCTTATCTGCTTGCGCAAGTACCCATGCTTCGGAGCCATACATTAGCACGGGTAGTATCAGCGTTTTGTATAGTGTTATTTTTGTTTGACGAGATGTGGCTTTGTTTTTAAATTGCTTACTTAATCCATAGTAGCATCTGTTGGCCAATACAATTCTTCTTCTTATTTCACAACTGATGTTGTTTGTTGTGTTTATGGCAGTGCCGAGGTAGACGAAGTCTTTAACTACCTCAAAATTGTAGGTACCAACTTCTACGGTTGGTCCGAGCTCTATGGACGCTTTGCGCGTCGACACCATCAATTTGGTCTTTTCGCCGTTTACCGCCAGACCCACTTTCGCAGATTCTGCTTCGACCTTCCTAAAGGTATCAGTTACTTCCTTTACTGATCGTCCCATGATGTCTATGTCATCAGCATAGGCAAGTAACATGTGGCTACTGGTGTAAATTGTGCCATTTCTTTTGACATTTGCATCTCGTATTACCTTTTCCAGCAAAATGTTGAACAGGTCACACGAAAGGCTGTCTCCTTGTCTGAAACCTCTTTTGGTACAAAATTCTTCGGAGAGGTTCTTTCCAATTTTAACTGAGGACCTAGTATCAGCTAAAGTCATCTTACAAAGCCGGATGAGCTTTGCGGGGATACCAAATTCAGACATTGCGTGAAATACCTTTGATCGGAGGGGACTGTCGAATGCTGCTTTATAATCGACAAAAAGGTGCAATATGTCGATCTGCATCTCTTGGGTCTTCTCTAGGATTTGCCGCAGGGTAAATATCTGGTCAATGGTGGACTTGCCAGGTCTAAAGCCACATTGGTATGGTCCAATTATTTCGTTGACCATTGGCTTTAGTCGTTCGCACAATATCCCTGACACTATCTTATAGGCAATAGGGAGAAGACTTATGCCCCTATAGTTTGAGCATACAGTCTTATCTCCTTTCTTGTGGACGGGACATAGGATGCTCAGGTTCCAATCATCGGGTACGCGTTCTTCCTGCCAGATGGTGCTAACTAGCTGATGCATACACCTTATCAGCGCGTCGCCTCCGGTTTTAAACAGCTCGGCTGGTAAGCCATCGGCTCCTGCTGCTTTATTATTCTTCAGCCGGTTGATTGCTGTTTTTACCTCATCTTGGCCGGGCGGTATACATTCTATACCATCTTCTGGGATTGGATCTGTGGTATCATCGTCTTCGCTACTATTGGATACCAGCAGATTGGAGAAATGTTCCTTCCATATCCTGAGCACGCTATCTGTATCTGTTACCAGATTACCTTGCTGGTCTCTACAGGAGGATGTGCCTGTACCAAAGCCATCTGTTTGATGTTTCACTCTTTGGTAGAATTTTCGGACTTCATTCTGTCTCCTGTACATCTCGATTTTTTCACACTCCCGCTTATCCATTTCTCTCTTTTTCTTGCGGAAAAGCCGTTTCTCTTCTCTCCTTTTCTCCCGATATCTCTCTCGTGCGCTACGCGTTGCTACTGATTGTAAAGTAGCTCTATATGCCGCATTTTTCTCTTCGGTAGCAGCACGACACTCCTGGTCATACCATGAATTCCTTTGTGGAGGTCTCTGGAATCCAAGTGTGGATTTTGCGGCTGTTTGCATGGAGTGGGCAATATGCTGCCATTGTGTTGTTATGTTATCGGGACAAGGAGTGCTCGCGTTAAGCAATTGGGCTAGTTGAGTGGAATATGCTGTGGCTATCTGTTGTGTTTGCAGCTTATCGATGTCCAACTTCCGCGTTGAGTCTGTTCGTGCTTTATTTGCAACGTTTAGACGGGTACGTACCTTTGCTGCAACAAGGTAGTGGTCCGAATCAATGTTTGCGCCTCGGAACGATCGTACATCCAACACGCTGGATGAATGTCTTCCATCTATTACAACATGATCAATTTGATTACTTGTTCTTTGATCTGGAGACAGCCAGGTGCCCTTATGAATATCGAGATGATTAAATCTGGTACTGCTAACTACCATGTTTTTTGCAGCTGCAAAGTCTATCAGCCTCATACCATTGTCAGATGTTTCACTATGGAGACTGAATTTCCCGACTGTTGGGCCAAAGATATTCTCCTTTCCAATTTTGGCATTAAAATCGCCTAGAATGATTTTAATGTCATGGGCAGGGCAACGGTCATATGTTTCTTCTAAGCGCTCGTAAAATATATCTTTGGTCTGTTCGTCCTTTTCTTCAGTGGGAGCATGAGCACAAATAAAGCTGATGTTGAAGAATTTAGCTTTTATTCGAATTGCAGCAAGTCTTTCATTCACTGGGGTGAAGCTGGATGCCAGATGTTTTAGTCTCCGACTAACTACGAATCCGCAACCAAATTCATGCTTTACGTCATGGCAGCTATAATACAGTGCGTCACCTTTAGGTGTTGTTGTGACGCCTTTCCCAATCCATCGTATTTCCTGTATGGCAGTAATATCGGCCTTGTACTTTTCAAGTACGTCTGCCAATGCGAAGACTGCACCTTCTCTATAAAGAGTGCGAACCAGGGTTTCGGAGTCGGAGTCTACGAGTCGGAGTCGAGCAATTTTGCTGGAGTCGGAGTCGGAGTCTGAGTCGAAAAAAATAACTCGACTCCGACTCCGGGCAAAATTTGTTCACGTTATACAAATATAACTTTAAATTTGGAACAATAACTTTTTTTTAATCATTATTTATTTTAAAGGAAATCTATAAGAAACTATATATATATATATGAAAATTATATATTATACTAAGTTAAAGGACAATTCACAGCATATTTATTATCCTTTGAAGTGTAGTCTATTCATCCCTATTTTGTTGATCCGATTGATTCGTTACATTTTTTCAAATATGGGAAGTCATCCTTATCTTCTATTAAAGAAATTGTGCTCTCTATGGGAAACCTTACTGAGTACCCTGTGACACAAAATGGAAGTTAGGATCTGGGGGAGGAAAATTCCTTTTGGGAATGGAAGCCCCAATTGAGAACCCCAAAGGATCCCATAGCTGAAATTTCTGAGATATGACATAACGAATTTTTTGATTGACCCCCATCAATCATTGAGAAAATAGTTTTATATCTCTGTTTGGAGATATTGTTTCATCATTTTTAGATGACATGTTTTCAGTTAAATGGAATGAAGAACCTTTCTGTCAAATATGCTGTTCTTCCATGTCCTTTTTGTTCTTGAACTCAAAAAGTAAAACAAAATTAAAATTAATTTGAACATTTTTGCCTTTTTAGGCGAAGATCATTTTTTAAGATTAATTTTTTTAATTGTTTAATCGAGCTTTATGATCTATTATGCAAGTGAAAAAGGAAAGCCGACGATTCGAACCCACACACCCACCACTATGTGACATGCATGTTTCGTCTTCGGTAAAGACTCTTCAGACATATCGGATGTGGAGCGGCTTCGATATCCTCGAACTTTTCTTCTTTCAAATGCATTTTTGTTTTGTATTTTACAACAACAATGAAGATTTTCCCATTTAGTTGTGCTTTCATGACAAACGCTTAGCGCTGCCTTTGAAAGTTATGAGTTTGGCTCTGAACGCTAACACGCCGTGACAACACTTTTTTCCTGTGTTTTTCAAGGACGTGGGTTCAAACCCCAGCCTGGCTCAGCTGATTTTATTTATTTGAAAATTTTTGCCTTTTTAGGCGAAGATCATTTTTTAAGATTAATTTTTTTAATTTTTTAATCGAGCTTTATGATCTATTATGCAAGTAAAAAAGGAAAGCCGACGATTCGAACAAAACAAAACAAAAATGCATCTGAAAGAAGAAAAGTTCGAGGATATCGAAGCCGCTCCACATCCGATATGTCTGAAGAGTCTTTACCGAAGACCAAACATGCATGTCACATAGTGGTGGGTGTGTGGGTTCGAATCGTCGGCTTTCCTTTTTCACTTGCATAATAGATCATAAAGCTCGATTAAAAAATTAAATTAAAATTAATTTTTCTAAAATGTTCCACCGAAAATAATATGTAGGTTTCCCATATCCAAGAAATCGATATTGTGACGTTTTCATTGTCCTTTATCAGTTTTACCCGTTACTTTCTCAAAAAAAAAAAACCCCGTATATTTATGTATTTCGGGAAATTCGGAGAAACAGTATTGATATGTTCGAATGTGTTCGAACGAATGCCCTTTCTAAGGAATATGTAAGGAAAAACTAGCATATTATAGTACGTTTATATATAATCGGATTTAACAATTCCACTGGGTTTCAATTGCAAATTCCATTGCTTATATTTCAAATAAATCCTCATAAAAACGGTTAACCCTGCAAAAGGCTATAATATAAACATGGTCTTAGCCTATATAGGCCAAAATATAGGAAAAAGTTAAAAATTTGTGCACATCTTATTAATTTTTACTGGCATAGGAATTCACTCTCGGAGTCGACCCGGAGTCGGAGTCGGAGCCGGAGTCGTGAAAAAACTCGCCTGGAGTCGGAGTCGGAGTCGAGCCAAAAATACCTCGACTCCGAAACCCTGGTGCGAACATTCCAGGTGCAGATTCGCAGATCATGGTCCTTAAAACGTTTGCGGGGTTCGTCAACTTTAGAGGGGTTTGTTTTTCTTTTCTTTCGTTTTTTCATAGTAGGATGTTTTTTTTAATATTTTCACATTTTTAATATTTTCACATGCATTTATTGTGGTTTCGAGGAAAATAAATTTGTATATCAGCATTTGTATATTCGAATCTGAAATAAGTTGTATTGACAATGAAAATTCTATGATTTATTGGGTCTATTTATATTAAACAACGATTAAGAAGGGCGTTAAATTCGACCGGGCCGAACTTTCTATACTCTCCTCCACGAACTGTACTGAAGTAAATGAGAACAAATAGTTTCCTTTCGCTTACGAAAGTTCTAGGCTCTTCCTGCCCATTAAGATTTATACTCCTCCAAGCAATAAGTCTTAATAAATCTTAACTGCTGAAAATTACTTTACACTGATAGTTTTCTGCGTGGAGGTTTTCTACCCATTGAGAGTCCAGAGTACCAACTTAACCCATTTCAGAAGAATAATGTTGCAAAACCTTTTAAACTAGCTCACATGGAGCGTCATCGTTGTTCTTTCGAAAACAGGAAATATTATTTACAATTTTCCGAATTGAGCTTTTGTATCCTCTGAAAAGACGAAATACCAAATTACAGCAATTTCGGTTCGAAAACAAAAAAATCTCGAAATATATAAAATTGGACGATACCGTTTCAATGCACACTGGTCCCAACCTGCGACAAAAATCGAAAAATCGATATCAGCAAACCTCTGAGACAATTCAGCAAATTTTCTCTAAACATATTATATTTTAATATTCCAGCACTGTTTTTGTAATTTATAACGGTATTTAACAAAACAAAACAGAAGAAGTTGACATTTATGTATGATCTCTTAAAAACCTTAAAAACATCAATAAGGTAAACTCAATAAAGTAACTCAAAATTGAAAGGATAAAATTATTTTTTTTTTTCGAAATGAAGGTTTTAGTACATACTAGGGTTTCTCATTAATTATACTCTACACCACTATGTGGAAGGGGTGTTATAAGGAGAACCCCAATGTGGTACACCAATCTTCATATCTAGGCGAGATAAGCGATTTGTCCGTCCGTGTGTCTATTATAATTGTAATCAAACTCCAGGCCGCAATTATGGACCGATCGTCACGAAATTTGGTATGAATGTTGGTTTACACTAGAATAGACCGCTGTTTTAATTGGTGATGATTGTGAAATATTTAGCGGGTGAAATGGACCAAAAACATATTTTTTATCCGATTTTGTAGCTGCTCGGTAGGTCGCAATAATAGTCCGATCGCCTCGAAATTTTAAGTAAGGTAAGAGAATATGACAAAGATGGAGCTTGCAATTTGAGATGGCGATCAGGTAATATTTAGATAGTTAAATGGACCACAATTTTTGTGTGAAATTTGTGAAAAATTTTAATATACAGCTTTTATCTTTATTCCTGGAAGAGACATTCCGGGAAAATAAGCTATACTTGGAAGAGGAACGCTTGACCTTTCTATTGATGTCAATTGTTTTGGTGTACATGATAAGATAACAGAGTCACAGCCTAATATACCCTGTTATATCTTTGTAGTGTACTCATAAACACGCTAGAGGTCGTAATATAGCTCAATAATCACGAAATTTTGCACGAGGTAAGACTTTAGATCGAAGTAGATGCTTACAATTTTGGATGATGCTCTGATAATATTTAGCGGGTAAAATACTTTTGTATGAAAAATACAAAAAAATTTTTGGTTTATATTTTATTTCCTGGAGGACATATACCGGCAACGTAAACTACATATGGAAATAGACCTACTGATCTTCCCCCTGATGCAAATAGCAATAACGTCTCTGCTAGATAACGGGCCTACTGCTTAATATATAATGGGTTTTGTATAGAGAACCACATTTGTCCATTCCCAGATTACATGGTTCCCTAACGTTTTAATTGTCCAATTGGATTTTTGTACATACATTGCAGCATGGGTCGCTTTGCCACCTTTTTTTCCAAACGATTCCCCAGCCAGGCAAAATCAAATTTTCAACGGTGGCAAACTATCCTTCAGTAAGGTTTGCGACATTTTCTGAGTATTTCAGCCATGTAAAACTTCTCTACAAGTGGTGTCTTAGGACACGCCGTTCGGACTCGGAGATAAGCTGTGGGTCCCGAATATGAGAGAAGTCTCCCTGGTCCCTTCTAGGATGTTTGTGAAATAATAATGTTATTTAAGCTTGGCGTGATACGGTACCAGAATCCACAAAGTTACTTCTTACAATAAGTTTATTTGTTCCATAAAGAAATTTTGATATTTGGAAAGCTAATTCCCAGGAGAAAAGGTGTAGGGTATCACATGGTCGGCCCCGTCTTACTTGTTTTACATAAAAATGTGTACACATTATTCGCATAATTTGTGCTGTAAATCACATTTGTATACCCTACACCACTATGTGGGGAGGGTATTATAAGTTGGTTTTGGCCAAAAAGTTTGTAACGCATCGAAATAAAGGTCGTAGACCGTCCGTCTGTCCATCTAAACCTTGTAATCACGCTACAGGTCGCAATTTTGATCGGCACGTCACGAAATTTTGGATGTTGATGGGGGTCCCGGAGGGGAAGAAGCCTATTGATTTTGGTGATGGTCGGATAATTTTTAGGGGTCGGAATGGGCAAAAAATGTATGCGGATGAAATGACCAGGTTTTCTTCCAAAGAGAATATCTCAGCTTCTGTATAGGAAAATATCACAATGAAAGTAGAAAATATCACTTTCTAATGATGTAAAGTAGGTTCTTGTAGGTGATCAAACAACGAAGATATCACAATAGTCGCCAAAAAAACCCAAATTTTCATTTTTGAGATTTTAATTATAATGACAAATATCACAGCTTTGGTTGGGTAGAAGATTCCATCTTTACAATGATGAAAACTATGTCGCCGTAGGTGACCAAATAACGGAGATATCGCAACAGTCGGTAATACATCCCATTTATCCATTTTTTTGGAAATCACGCTACAAGTCGCAATTTTCATCGGATCGTCACGAAATTTTAAGGGTTAATGGGGGTCTCACAGGCGAAGAAGCCTATTGATTTTGGTGATGGTCGGATAATATTTATTTATATAAAAATACAACATTTTTTCCAAAGCAAATATCTCAGCGTCTATAAGGGGTATACAAAAAGCAAAACCTGGCAAGGAAAGAAGAAAATATCACCTTTACAACGATGTAACGTAGGTTGTCGTAGGTTGTCAAACAACGAAGACATCGCATTAGTCGCTAATAGAACCCAACTTTTCATTTTTGCGTACCGACTATAGCCTTTTCTCACTTGTTTATAATACTTTTTTGTAGAATTTTTTCCACGTCCTAAAAATTGAAGTACAGTTTTACTAACTTCGCCATCCTTCGCCACTCTCTAAATTTTTTGAAGAATGTTCGAAATATTGTCAAATTTACAAAAAATTTGGTTCCAGCTGTGTATATTTTTATTTCCGTGTGTGACATTCAAAATACTGACGATGCATCTGTATTCTCAGTTTCTTATTTGTTTTGTGTTTTAATTGTTTGTTTTGGTTTTTTTGTTTAAAGATTTAGACATTTTTGTTTTGGGATTGAGGGGATAGACATTTTGTACTTATGAGTGTATTTTTTTACATTTGTATATTTTTGATATATGTATGATGCTACATATAATTTGAAAAACAAGAAATATTCTGACCTCAAATGGAATAATTTGTTTCCTTTCCTGTCCACGATACGTCGGAGACGTTTTTTGACCAATAAGAACTCCACATAGCAAATTACAACCAATTCGAACGGAAAATGTAGACCAAAACCTCAAAATAACTGAAATAGGTGCCGTAATATGAGGGTGATGAGGTCGACTCCTCAACCTCATCACTAAAAATGCAGCCCAAGAAAAACTAAGAAAAAAACACAAGAATAGAAAACACGCGGGCTGATGTTGCCTGTTTGATGGTTTTAGAGAGACTCAACTTTATTCACTAAATTATTTACAGATCTTAAAACTAACACACACACATACAATACATTTAGTAATGTACGCTGTGTACATAAATGCACATTAAAAATACACCCCACGCAGACAATGCTTAGCGGTGATAAGATTACATATTTTACGATCGTCCCTTTTTATCTTAGCTCAAGTGTTTTGGACGCGACTCGTTAATTATTTATGACCGACAGCTGTTGTCTTTAAATACAGATTCTTATCTACCTGACCCCATAACAGAGAGAACAATTCTACAAAATTGTCCAGAGGGCTATACCGAAACCTGGACCTAAGACCACAATTTTTGGCGCAGAAGGTTTTTGATCATTGACAACTCCAAATGGCTTATAACAACCAATTCGGGCCGAAAATGGTGATAAAATCTTCAAAATACCTGAAATCGGGAGGTATCGTAATATGAAAGCTATACCGAAACCTGGACCTTTGACCACAATTTTTGGCGCAGAAGGTTTCTGACCATTGGAAACGCCAAATACCAAAGTACAGCCAATTAAGGCCCAAAATGTAGATAAAAGCTTCAAAATACCTGAAATCGGGTGGTACCGCTACATGGGGGCTATAGGAAAAACTGAACCCATATTGATGATTTTTGTTGCTAAAGTATTTTGACTTATTTTTAGCATATGCTGAAAAAATCAGATTGATCCGACTATTATAAATATTTTTGTCGCACCTTCCCATACAAGTAGGACCACTCTGCATTGTGGCTAGACTCAAATCTGCATATACATATATGGATAGTTTTGGTACCTTTATATGGGCAATAAACCAAAACGTGCACCTACACTGATCGATTTTTTGCAAGGGATGATTTGTAACCATTGTATATTTTGTGCCACTATCGAAGTCTTAATATCAAATTTCAGTCATATCGGTTGAAAATCTGGCTAAAACTTTCGAAATACCCAATATTGGGAGAACTGTCACTGTGCGCTTTCATCAAACTTTAAATTGAAGGGAAGTTTTTGCGGATTCTGAAACTACAATGTTCATAGGTGAGAAAAATAAAAAAAAAAAAAAAAAAAACAATAAAAAAATCGCTTGAAGGATTTTTAAATAAATCGCAGTCAAAGTTCTCATTTTTATACCCTCAGCCTTTAGGCTAGGGAGGGTATATACACTTTGATACGATGAAAATGTGCCTCATCGAAATAATGGTTTTAGACCCCAAGTATGTTTGGACGAAATGTGTTTCAGACAATTTGGAGTCGATCTAGCCATGTCCGTCCGTCTGTCTGTCGGTCTGTCTGTCTGTCCTGCTGGCTGGAGCGCACGATAACTCTCGAACGGATGAACCGATTTGGCTCAAGTTTTGGCTTTCGTAATATTTTGCCCAAACTTAATTTAAGTTCGAAGATGGGCTATATCGGTTCAGTCCTTCCGGTACCTCCCCCACAAAAGTTCGAAAATGTTCGGAAAATTTGTGCGCACGATAACTCTAAAAGGGGGTAACCGATGTGGTTCATACTTTGCCCATCGTGAAATATGTACCAGACTTGGATGTGGTTCCAATATGGACTCAATCGGTCCACTCCTTCTGGTACCTTCCACACAAAATTTCGGATAAGTTCAGTTTAGGACCATCTCTCGAATCGCTTTGATTTTTGTTTTAGCAGCTTGTATTTACCACCCCCTACACGACGGTAAAAGTTTCATCAGGGGCACGTCCATATTTCCTGAGAAAATAGCCTGAAAGTTGCAAAAAACCCCTATGACACGGTGTGAGGTGGTTGGAGCGCAAGATAACTCTCGAACGGATCTGCCGATTCGGTCCAAAATGTAGCCTTAGTAATAGTTTGTCCAAACATAGTTTGAGTTCGAAGATAAGCCATATCGGTCGACACCTTCAGGTACCTCTCCCCCACAAATTTTCAAAAATATTCGGAAAAATTGTTCGTACGGTAACTTTTGAAGGGAGTGGCCGAATTGGTCCATACTTTACACATCCTAATATATCTACCAGATATACATCAGGTTCAAATATTGACTATATTAGTCCACTTCATGCAGTACCTCCCAAACAAAATTTCGGATAAGTTCACTTTAAGACTTGCTACTGCATTGCATTCGCTGCCTCACTTACGATGGTAAAAGTTTTTTCAGGGGCAAATCCACACTTCTTAAGCAAACAGCCCGAAAGGAGTAAAACCTCCCTATGGCATCATATGTGGTGGCTGGAGATCGACTTTCATAATGGTCAATGTTGATCCATTCCTTTAAGTATTTCCTCTGCACTTTAACCTAATCATCATTTTTGTCGGTTTATACGTCCACAATTTTTAAAACCCTCTAAATACATACGTTTTTTGGGAAAAATAGTTTCAATATATCATTGAGCTAATATGAATCGGGGTGCACTCATTGATATGAGAGAAATCTCCCCTTGTCCCGTATGGGATGTTTGTGTTTGTGGAACAATTATAGTTTCAATATACACATGCTGAGGGTATATCTCTGTCGGCCAAGCCGACTGATACTTTTTTACTTGTTAGGGTTTTTTTTAGGTTTCATGATTTTGAAATGGGGTTAGAGCAAATGTTGTAGCTGTGAAAATTCTCTACAAGATTAACCTTTATAATATTTTCGTAGAAGTTCAAATTGGGACAATACAGTAACTGCATCGCCTCCTTTTAAAACAATGCCAAGCGTGGTGCGCCCTAACTAACTTTAAGTGAAAACTGCTTACACCTAGAAAGTTTTTGCAGATTCTGGAAAAGCAATCTTCATAGATGAGAAAAATCCCAAAACAAGAAAAAATTGATGGACGGATTTTCAAATAAGTTGCGGCCAAAGTTCACATTTTTAGTTTTTTTAGGTTTTCAGGATTTTACACGGAAACCGCAATGGGACTTAAGAAAGTGTTGCAGAGAATTTTCACTACTATAAAATTCCTTAGCCCTATTTCGATAGGACTTGCTGTTTTCAAGCAAATCCTGAGATACTAAAAAAATCTAGAACTGTGACCTTTGACCGCGATTTATTTAAAATTTATAGGCAACGATTTTTTTTTTTGTTATTTTGCTCATCTATGAACATTGTACTCGTAGTTTCAGAATCTGCAAAAACTTTCCAGGTGTAAGCACCTTCCAATTAAAGTTAGTTAAGGTGCACCGCGCATGAAATTGTTTTATAAGTAGGCGATATAGTCAGTTCATTGTCCCAATTTCAACTTCTATTTGTCAAAAATATTAAAACCTTCGAAAATATTACACAGCTTAATCATGTAGTGAATTTTCACATCTACAACATTTGCTCTAATGCCATTTCAACAGGACTTGCGGTTTCCAAGCAAAATAGTGAAAACCGAAAAAAAAAAATCTAAAAATGTTAACTTTGATCGCGATTTATTTAAAAAGCGCCCCAGCGACTTTTTTATTTTTTTTTTTATTTTTTTTCATCTATGAACATTGTTGTTTCAAAATCCACAAAAACTTTCCAGGTGTAAGTACCTTTCATTTAAAGTTGTTTTAATAGTGGAATTCTGGAACTCATTTTTCGAGTTACCGAAAAATATCGGAAAAATTAAAATCCTTATAATTTCGGTAATTAACAAAAAATTCGGTAAGTTAACAACCAAAATAACGATGTTACTAAATCCTACCGATAGCAACAGTGTTGTCTACTTTTTTTAATATTTTCATTCATAACTTTTGCGTTTGAATGTTAGCGATTTTTGTTGGTAACTCAAAAAATGAGTTACAAAATTCCACTTCTGTTCCGTGCTGTTCTATGGAGGTGGATGAAAACCTTTAAAGAGAAATTTCTGATGGAAAATTTAGTAACTCAAACGAAGACTAAATACCAAATTCGTCATTTCGTTTGAGTATTCAAAAAACTCAAACGAAGACTAAGTACCATATGAAGACGTAGAGCTATACCGAAAATTTTCTGGTGAAAAATTGTATACTCCCAACGAAGGCTAAATTCCAAATTTCAGCCATTTTGGAGGACACTGAGGCCACACTGGCGGACACTGAGGTGGAAAGTTGTATACCCACAACGAAGACTAAATGCCACATTTCAGCCATTTCGGTTGGATATTGAGGCCACAATCTTCAAATAACGAAAATCGCGAGGGACCTTTCTATGGGGACTTTATTAAAAAGGGAACCTATGCCGACAAATTTCTGGTGGAAAGTTGTATACCCCCAACGAAGACTAAATGTCAAACTTCAGCCATTTCGATCGGATATTGAGGCTACAACCTTCAAAATACCAAAAATCGGGAGGAACCGTTCTATGGGGGCTACATAAAGACGTGGACCTATACCGACAAATTTCAGGTGGACATTTTTACGGCTAACAAAGACTAAATGTCAAAATTCATCCATTTCGGTTGAATAATCTCCATCGAAGACTAAATACTATATGAAGACGTGGACCTATACCGACAAATTTCTGTTGGAAATTTGTGGATGCCCCCGTTCTATGGGGGCTATATGAAAACATGGACGTATACTGACAAATTTCAGGTGGAAAGTTTAATATTTCCAAATAAGAATTAGTGTCAAATTTCAGCAATTTCGGTGGGATATTAAGCTCAAAATACCGAAAATCGGGAGGTACCGTTTTATGGGGGCTATATCGAAACCGATAAAGCCCATTATAAATACCAAACATTCAAGGTAAAATAGAAACTGCTGTACCAAATTATTTTGATTTCCATAGCACGGTGCTCTTGAAGCAACTTTAAATGGAAGGTGTTTACACCTTGGAAGTTTTTGCGGATTCTGAAACAGCAATGTTTATAGGTGAGACAAATCCAAAAACAAAAAAAAAAAAAAATCCCTGGAGGGATTTCTAAATAAATTGCGATCAAAATTCACATTTTTAGGTTTATTTTAGGTTTAGGTTTTAGGTCCTATAGAAATGGGGCTAAAGCAAATGCGGTAGCTGTGAAAATTCTCTAGAGAATTGACCGTTATGATTTGTTCATAGGTTTTACCATTTTTGAGATATAGCTTTTTGTTAAGTTTTCCCGATTTGAGTTAAGTCTTATCGAAATTGGGACTGGAAGGTATCTTTTAGCTGTGAAAATTCTCTACAAGATTGGCTTTAGTAATTTTTTCCTAGGTTGTACCATTTTCGAGATTTATAAGTTTAAGTTGCGAAATTGCAGTCTTGACCTTGTTTTATAAGGAGACGTTACAGTCAATGCATTGTCCCAATTTGAACTTCTATATCTCAATAACGATAAAACCTATGAAATTATCATAAAGGTCAATCATGTAGAGAATTTTCATAGATACAACATTTTTTTAGTCCCATTTTCATAGGTGTTGCGGTTTCCAAGCAAAATCGTAAAAACCTAGAAAACCCCTAAAAATGTCAACTTGAATCGCGATTTATTTAAAAGGCGCTCCGGCGATTTTTTTTTTTTATTTTTCTCATCTATGAACATTGAAGTTTCAGAATCCGCAACAACTTCCCAAGTGTAAGCACCTTCCATTTAAAGTTGCTTCAAGAGTACGGTGATAGACAAACGAATGCACAAACATACATGTTTATGTCGACTAAGGATTTTATGATATTCAAGATTATATACATTATAGGATCTCCGACAAATATTTCTAAATGTGACAAAATTGGTTATACCCTCCATACTATGGTAGAGGGTATATAAAAGAATAATGGATATTACACAATAGAAGATTCTATTTGGAAACGAATTTTATATAGCAAAAAGGAATGCCAAGGCAGATCCTCAACTCATCCTCTCCTTACCCATCGTACTGAAGTTTACGTTATTCTCTACCGCTTAGCTATTTTGTGGACAACAAATTAAATACTGCTAAATAGTATATTTACAAATTTTCAAAGAAATTTCACCTATGACACCCAAATTAAGTAATTAAAACAAAAATGTAAATAATTTAAATGGTGCTTAATTGTGTCATCAATGGATTCTTAAGTGTAAAGTAAACAAAAGGCAGCTCTAAATTAAATTTGAAATATAAACTTTATTTACAAATCACATCTCAAGCGTTTAACAAATTTAATACAAATAGGATAAAAGCTGCACATATGTATAGTATGTCACTCATTCCACTCCACAACTCCTTTAATAATCCTTTACTAAACAAATATGTTATTGTATAACACTTGCTTCTGTTTAACCCCTTCTGTTTGTTTCTCTGTGTGTAAAATGGTTAATTGCTATGATTACTTGTGCATGAAACCTATAGCCTTTTGTTATAGCCTTTTGTTTGACTACACATAAATCAAATTAAAACTTCACGCATACTTTGTACTGCCGTCCATAATCGGGTTGGTATGGTTTGTGACTGCACGGTAAATGACAGTTTTAGAATTTTGTTAAATATCTGATATACGATATGGTAAACAAGGCCATAATGCCGTCTATATAACCAGGGAAAAATGTACAAACACTTACATTAGTTGACTTCCGTGGTTAGGCATTATGTTAAAATTGAATTTTATTTATAATTATGCAAATATTGAAAATATCATTATAACACTGTGCAAACAATTTGAATTGATGATTTTTTGAAAGTACAGACCCAAACGACAAAAATCCTACTTGGGTTAGGGTGTGACAGATCCAGCTAGAATTTTATGGGCCCATCTACTCTTATGTTTACTATCGAAACCCATATATATATATTAACAATGGTTGACGACAAAATTGGGGTTTTGGCCAGGAAAATGGGTTCCTGAACCACTGTGCGGCGAACATGGTTAAATCGACTTTAAATTATATGCTTATCAAGTATATAAAGACTTTATAGGGTCTCTGGCGAATATTTTGATGTGTCGATAATGGAATGACAAATTTATAAACATGGAGGGTATAATTAATTTAAGGTGATAGTTGGACTTATCGGTATTTTACTGTATTTAAATTATGGTCCTAGGCGTTGAAATGTGTAATATCTACGAGATCTCGAGGCTTTCCAAACAGTGAGAATTCAAAATACGAAATTACAATCATTCCAGTGTAAAAACTTCAAAATACGTAAAATCAGGAGGAACCGTCATTTGGGGTGTATACCTACGGTGACCAACCGTACTCTATTATAGAGGACAGTACTCTATTTTAGGTGTCCATACTCTATTTTTTCAACGTACTCTATTTGTCCTCTATTTTTGATTTGTTTTACAAATACATGTGAATACAAAGGTAATACAATGAAATCCGAGAAACCTTGGCAGACATTTAACCAAATATTGTCGCTGTTGAAATGAAATCAGTCGTTTCATATGCGTCGTATAAGGCTTATACAGCGATTGTATTTTTTGAAATTTCTTGCACCAATCCATCGATAAGAAACCTTTTTATCGGCCAGGTTTTCATGCAGTATGGAATGTAAGCCGGTGAAAGAAATGTCCAAGGATGCCTCTATCATGGCGATCTTGCATTATCAGTTTACTCACGGCTTCAATGTTTTCTGTCACAACGGCAGTTTTTGGACCACCCTTACTACTTTCTTCGCTGAGCAAGCGTCAACTACGATTGAATTCATTAAACCAGTTTTTCAGTAGTCATACGTACAAATTTTTCGGTAAAGTAAATTGAGTTTTTGGGATAGAGCTCTACGTTTTGCACGGCCAATGAGGACGCCCCTTCCAGAATTAGCGGCAAGTGTCACAGACATAACCATCGTGTCACCTGGTCTGACAAATGATGTCGTTTCTTTTGGAAGTACAAAGTTTGCCGTAAAATATATTGATTGTTTGGTAGAGAGCGGGAAGGAGAGAGATCCTCTACAATCAATTTCACAAAAACTCAATTTACTTTACGGCAAACCTTTTACCAACGTTTCGGAGTCGAGCCATTTTTGTTTCGACTCCGACTCCGGATTCTACTCCGAGAATGATTTCTAATAGCACTCAATATGAATAAAATATACAAAAGTTTCCAACTTTTTTCCTATATGTTGGCCTTTTTCTGAGGTATTCCTTGAAAAGAACATACACAACTACAAAACTTCTACGATTATAATTAAAATACAAGATCACTGAAATTTGAAACTCTGTGTAAGAGGTTCTGAAGTGTGCAAACTTTCGCTCGGGAAGTTTTTAAGTTTGCTTTAGAGTATTAATTGGACCAAAAAAGTTCTTGAAATTCATTTTTGATAAATGTAGAAAAAAATTGTTGCCCGGGGTTGGAGCCAAGTAATTTTTTCGACTCATTCTCCGACTACAGCATAATTTCTCGACTCCAACTGAGACTACTTAACGCTATTGACTACTGACTATAGGATGTTGCTTCATCGCGTAGAAAATTGTGAAAAATGGTTGGGCAAAAATGTTAACAAGTAATTTCCAAAGTCCTGAAAAAAACGCAATACGTGGTACGTCAAGCCGTATTGAGTACGCTTATGCTAGAAAATATTAAGCTTTTCAATGGAAATGGCAAATGACGCCTGGCATTGTTGTCTTGCCCCGAAACTTATGTAGTAGCCCTCGTATGTGTACTCTATTTTCATCCCAAAATATTGGTCACCGTATGTATACCAAAACATGGACGCATATTGACCGTTTTCTCTGTTAAGGTTTTCCATCCATTGAACATAAGTAATCCCTTCATAAGTAATCCCTTCAAATTAACTCTCAGCGGAAGTTATATTTATATTGTGTCCATAACAAAACATGATCCTATATTGACAATTTTCCAAATACAACTTTTATAGCCACAGAGACGCGCAATTTCAAATTACCGCAATTAAGATTGGAAAATGTGACAAAAACAATTAAAAAAGTATCTGTCGACATTGCCGATAGAGACATAACCATTGATAGACTTTGCACAAATAGCCAAATTGTGTGCTTGTAATTATTAAATTAAAAGTAAACGCCTTCGGATTAACCAAAAATTACCTACCTTGTATTATTTAAAAATTGTCATACTTAATGACATTATTTTACTGGCAATATAAACCAGTAAGGAAAGAATCAAAGTCGGGCGGGCCCGACTATATAATACCCTATACAGTATTAACATTGTCTGCCATAAAATATACTTCAATGTATTCACTGTTTATATAATGTAATAACTGATTCCATAAAAAGTCCACATACTCACACAAAAATATAAGTGTATGCATCCACAAAACAAAAAACCATAACATATACTCCTACCATATTTAGAATTTAGATTGGGTATAAAATGTCATTTTGTGAATAGATAATAAAGTACCATGCCCTTTTCTGGCAGCTGAAACAACAGTATGTGTATTTAAAACGAATAATTTGTATTCAATTTGATTATTCAATTTTGTTGAAAAAAAACAAAATATATTCCCGATATGCTATACAAAACGAATGGTAGAGAATTTTCATTGTTATCAATTAAAACAAACGTGCAAAAAACAAGTAAGACAGGGCTATTGTCAGACGGGGACGACCATGCGATACCCTACACCACATGCCCTGGACATTAGTTTTCCATGGAATTTATTTTATATTATTGCGACACTTACTTACTTACTTACTTAGCTGGCCCATTACAGAACATTTGTTCTAAGAAGAGATCTCCATTCCTCTCTATTTGTTGCTTCGCACTATGGAATACCGCGCCTTTTCATCTCATCATCCACTTGTTTGCGCCATCTATTCCTTGGCCTGCCAATTCTGCGTGCACCGCCAAGCGGTCCGTATTTATACGTCTTTTTAGCGGGTTCATCATCGCTCATTCTTCTGATATGGCCTAGCCAACGCAATCGCTGCATCTCGATACGTTTAACAATATTGATGTCTTTGTATAGCAGATACAGCACGTGGTTCATGCGACGTCGATATTCACCGTCAACGCAGATTGGTCCGTAGATCTTTCGAAGAATTTTTCTTTCAAACACACCAAGCACTGCCATGTCTGCTTGCGCAAGTACCCAAGCTTCGGAGCCATACATCAGCGCGGGTAGTATCAGTGTTTTGTAGAGAGTTTTTTTTTTGTTTGACGGGATGTGGCTTTGTTATACCCTACACCACTATGTGGGGAGGGTATTATAAGTTGGTTTTGGCCAAAAAGTTTGTAACGCATTGAAATAATGGTCGTAGACCCATACTTATATATACCAAAATGAATGTCTCGACGAGCTGAGTCGATCTGGCTATGTGTGTCCGTCCGTCCGTCCGTCTGTCCGTCTGTCAATCTAAACCTTGTAATCACGCTACAGGTCGCAATTTTGATCGGATCGTCACGAAATTTTGGATGTTGATGGGGGTCCCGGAGGGGAAGAAGCCTATTGATTTTGGTGATGGTCGGATAATTTTTAGGGGTCGGAAAGGGCAAAAAACTTAGGTGGATAAAAAGACAACGTTTTTTTTCAAAGCGAATATCTCAGCTTCTGTATGGGGTATACCAAAAGCAAAACCTGACAATGAAAGAAGAAAATACCACCTTTCCAATGATGTAAAGTAGGTGCTCGTAGGTGATCAAACAACGAAGATATCACAATAGTAGCAAATAAAACCCCAATTTTCATTTTTGCGATTTTAATTATATTGACGAATATCACAGCTTTAATTGAAAATTTTTCAAAAGCAGAACCCGACTACGAAAGTAGAAGATCCCGTATTTACAATGATGCAAACTAGGTTGGCGTAGGTTACCAAATAACGGAGATATCGCAATAGTCGGTAATACATCCCATTTTTCCATTTTTTAGAAATCACGCTACAGGTCCCAATTTTGATCGGATCGTCACGAAAATTTGAGGGTTAATGGGGGTCTCACAGATGAAGAAGCCTATTGATTTTGGTGACGGTCGTATAATATTTAGGGGTCGGAATGGGCAAACACTTATTTGGAGAAAAGTCAACATTTTATTTCAAAGTCAATATCACTGTTTCTTTAAGAGGTATATCAAAAGCAAAACCTGACAAGGAAAGTAAAAAATATCAACTTTACAGCGATGTAAAGTAGGTTGTCGTAGGTGGTCAAATAGCAGAGATATGGCAATAGTCGATAATGCATCCCATTTTCCGATTTTTTTGTAATCACGCCACAGGTCGCAATTATGATCGGATCGTCACGAAATTTTAGCGGTTAATGGGGGTCCAACAGGGGAAGTAGCCTACTGATTTTAATGATGGTCGGATAATATTCAGGGGTCGGAATGGACAAAAACTTATTTGGAGAAAAGGTCTACGTTTTATTTCAAAGCCAATGTCTCTGCTTCTTTAAAAGATATATCAAAAGATATATCAGATATATATATGGCAAGGAAAGTAGAAAATATCACCTTTAACAGATGTTAAGTAGGTTATCGTAGCTGCTCAAACAACAGAGATATCGCAATAGTCGATAATACATCCCATTTTCTGATTTGTTTGTAATTACGCTACGAATTTTGATCGGATCGTCACGAATTTTTTGGGAGTTGATGCGGGTCCCACAGAGGAAGAAGCCTATTTAGTTTGGTGATGGTCGGATAATATTCAGGAGTCGGAATAAGCGAAAAGCTTATGTGGAGAAAAGTCAACGTTTTTTTCTTATGCGAATATCTCCGCATATTATTTTTGGAGGTAATCGGATTATATTCCCTAAAACAAATGTTTACCAGTGAAAAGCTTATGCACAGGGGTAGTGGTGTAGGGTATCACATGGTCGGCCCCGTCCCGACTATAGCCTTTGCTCACTTGTTTTTAAACTGCTTACTTAAACCAAAGTAGCATCTGTTGGCCAATACAATTCTTCTTTTTATTTCACAACTGATGTCGTTCGTTGTGTTTACCGAGGTACCGAGGTAGACGAAGTCATTTACTACCTCAATATTATAGGAACCAACTTCCACAGTCGGTCCGAGCTCAATGGACGCAGGGCGCGTCGACACCATCAACTTGGTCTTCTCACCGTTTACCGCCAGACCCACTTTAGCAGATTCTCCTTCGACCTTTATAAAGGTATCAGTTACTTTTTTACTAATCGGCCCATGATGTCTATATCATCAGCATAATCAAGTAACATGTGACTATTGGTGTAGATTGTGCCACTTCTTTTGACGTTTGCCTCTCGTATGACCTTTTCTAGCAGGATGTTGAAGAGGTCACACGAAAGGCTGTCTCCTTGTCGGAAACCTCTTTTGGTACAAAACACTTCGGAGAGGTTCTTTCCTATTTTAACTGAGGACCTCGTGTCAGTTCAAGTCATTTTACAAAGCCGGATGAGCTTTGCGGGGATACCAAATTCAGACATGGCTTGGAATACCTTTGAACGCAGCGGGCTGTCGAAGGCTGCTTTATAATCGACAAAAAGGTGGTAGGTGTCGATCTGCATCTCTTGGGTCTTCTCCAGAATTTGCCGCAGTGTAAATATCTGGTGAATGGTGGACTTGCCAGATCTAAAGCCGCATTGGTATGGTCCAATTATCTCGTTGACCATATGCTTTAGTCGTTTGCAAAATATCCCTGATACGATCTTGTAGGCAATAGGGAGTAGACTTATGCCCCTACAGTTAGAGCATACAGCAGGGGCCAATGGCTTACCAGCCGAGCTGTTTAAAACCGGAGGCGATACGCTGATAAGGTGTATTCATCAGCTAGTTAGCACCATCTGCCACGAAGAACGAATAACCGACGATTGGAACCTGAGTATCCTGTGCCCCGTCCACAAGAAGGAAGATAAGACTGTATTATTGCGACACGTTATATGCTATTTTTAAAATTTTATGAAAAAAAAAAACCAAAAGCATTTAAAATTAGCTTTAGGTGAGTTTAACCGAATTAACCAAATAACAAGTAAGAAAACAGCAGTCAGATGTGCTGACTGAGATATACCCTCAGCCCCCGGCGAAAAAAGTTAGCAAACACCATAATTATACCGTATGCAAAATATATTGATTTTGTATCAAAATTCTGCTATAAAATTCTTGGAATTTGCACCAATACCACATCACTGAGATATACCAAACATTTTTAATAAGCAAACTTCTGATTCAAACTTCTGCTGAAAACAAAAATCAAAACGATACAAGTGGAGCTTATAAACTCATTTTCTTCAAATTTTGTGTGGAAGATATTCAAAGATAGCCCATATTAAAATCACATCTATATCTAGAAGGAATAATATTATGATAATAATAAGTTTGAGCAAAATATTGCGAAGTTCGCCCCAGCCAACAGGGCTAAGTCGATTGCAAATTGTCTGAAACGATTTTCCTATAAACATACTTGGGGTCTGAGACAGTTAATCCGATGACGAACATATTTGGTCGTACCAAAGTGTATAAACCTTTGTTAGCCTAAAGGCTGAGGTGTAAAACAAGTAAGCCAAGGCTATAGTCGGACGGGGACGACAATGTGATAACCTACAACACTACCCCTGGCAATTAGCATTCCACAGATCAAAATTTTTTGAAACAAATAAACGTATTGTAGGAAATAACTTTGTGGATAATGGTACCGTATCACACCAAGCTTAAATAATAATATAATAATTGTTTCACAAATATCCCAGAAGGGACAAAGACGACTTCCCTCATATCAATGAGTGAGTGTACCCTGATTCATATTCGCAAAATGATATGGGACCCATAGCTTATCTCCGAGTCCAAACGGCGTGTCATAAGACCCCACTTGTAGAGAAGTTTTACATGGCTGAAATACTCAGAAAATGTCGCAAACATTACTAAAGGGTATTTTGCCACCTTTGAAAATTTGATGTTAACTCGTTTTGAAAGAAGTTGGCAAAGCGACCCATGCTGCTATGTATGTAATTTGCAATAATGCAAAACTAGGAATGGGAAAATGTGGTTATCTACACAAAACCCATTATATGTTAGCCAGTAGGCCCGTTATGTAGCAGAGAGTTATTGCGATTTGTATCAGGGAGAAAGGTCAGCAGTTCTTTTTCCATATGTAGGCTAATTTGCCGGTAAAAGCCCTCAAGGAAATAAAATATAGACCAAATATTTGTTTTTCTTTATTTTTCATTCACAAAATTGTAGGCATCTTCTTCTACCTAAACTTTTACTTCGTGCAAAATTTCGCGACTAAATAGCTATAATTGCGACCTCTATCGTGTTTATGATTGCACTACAAACAAATAACTGAGTATATTAGGATGTAACTCCTTTATCTTATCATGTATACCAACACAATTGACAGCAATAGAAAGGTCAAACGTTCCTCTTCCAAGTATAGCTTACTTGTCTGGAATGTCTCCTCCAGGAATAAAGAATAAGCTTTATATTAAAAATTTTCACAAATTTCACACAAAAGTTTTGGTCTATTTAGCCCTCTAAATATTATTTGATCGCCATCTCAAACTGCAAGCTTCTTCTTTATCATATACTCTTACCGCTGATCGGACTACAGAGCTGCTACCAAATTGGATAAACATTATGTTTTTGGTCCATTTCACCCGCTAAATATTGTGTGATCATCACCAATAAACATAGGGATCTATTCTGGTCTGAACCCGACCTCCATACAAAATTTCGTGACGATCGGTCCATAATTGCGGCCTGGAGTTTGATTACAATTTATAATGGACAGACGGACGAACGGACGGAGGACGGACGGACACTCATTTCAAAATCGCTTTATCTCGTCGACATATGAAGATTGGTATACCGAATATTTCGCGGTGTTACATGAATTTTTACCTTTCCACATAGTAGTGTAGGGTTTAAATACCAAAGGTGGTACACAAACTTCAGACCACTTACAGCATTGTGATAAAATTAAAATTTAAACAAGTAAGAACGGCGTTAAGTTCGGCCCGGCGGAACTTGTTATACCCTCTACCACGAGTTGCATTGAAGTAAAACTGTACTACTAGTTTTTTTTCGTTTATGAAGAAGACTAAATACCAAATTCCAGCAATTTCGGTAGAACAATGTGGCTTGCACTCAAAATACCGAATTTCGGGATGCACCGTTCTATGGGGGCTATAAAAAGGCGTGGACCTCTACGGACAAATTTCGGGGGGGGGGGGGGGGGGGGAACTTTCCCCCAACAACGAAGTCTAAATACCAAATTTCTGCCATTTCGGTGGAATATTGAATCCACAACCTTCAATATACCAAAAACGGGAGGTACACTTCTATGTGAGCAATATGAAAAACGAAATATTGAGGTCACATCCTTCATAATACCGAAAACTGGGATGTACAGTTCTATGGGGGATATATGAAGACGTTTACCTATACCGACATTTTTAGAGGAAAATATTGAATACCCCCAAAGAAGACTAAATACCAAATTTCAGCCATTTCGGTGGATTATTGTGCCAATAACCCTTAAAATACCGAAAATCGGGGATTGATTTTAGTTCCCATAGGATATTAGCTTATGTTAGACATTTTTTAATTTTTGAGTAAAATTTTAAGCTGTTTTAAATTGTTCAAGAAATATGTAAAGTAGTTGGAAGCATTACAGAGAATTATTTAACTACATTGGTATACTTATTGTTCAACATATTTGAAAATATAAAAATAATGAACAAGTTAGGCTTTTTGAGCAATTTTATGCATAGTTCTTGTTAAGTTTTAAGGTGTTGATTAAGCGTTTAATCGGAATTTTAGGTTGACGGTGTTACTGAGTTCAGAACAATACGTTTATTTGTATTCATTGAACGTTTGTTTGTAGGTCGAATACTTTGGCTTGGGAACATCCTGAAAAAATTTTTGCGACATTTTGTTTTTGAAATTTTTTATAAGAGCAATTCAACAATAAAATGTAAAACTGTTACTTAATCTTTGTGGTTTTAATTGTTTGTATATTTTCTCTAACACGTTTTTATAATGAACTATTTTGAAATTCATAACAATTACAAATTCTTTATTATGTTTGAAATTTGCAATAAAAAAATATGTGTATCAACAATTTTTTTATGATATAATTTCTGTTCCACCGCAGTATCGTAAATGTCTATTGGCCAAAAGGATTTTTCTGTCGAATTTTTATGTTTTGTTCGACCTTTCGAATGTTAATAAAATCAAGATTATTGAGCTTGAGGTCAATGTTTATATTTTATTAGCTGACCCTGGTGCGCTTCGCTACCCCGAATAAGGTAAAATATATTGTGACAAATTTATTTGTAGGCCAGTTTTCGTCACTCATTGCAACTTTCATTAAAATCGGGTATATAAAGCGTGTTTGGTGCATCAAATACAATAATCGGAGGAATATATATATGGGAGCTATATCCAAATCTGAACCGATTTCAATATAATTTGAAAATTTTATTTCTAGACCCAATTCCGTCACACATTCCAAATTTCATTGATATTGGACATACATAGCGTGTTTAATGCATAAAATACATGAAATCGGCCGAAAATATATATAGGCACTATATCCAAATTCAATTCTAGACCATCTTAGACCGATTTATTTCTAGACCAAATTCCTGCACACATCCAAAATTGGGTGACATTATCTGTTACCGTTCTATAGATATTTGCATAAAAAATCTAAATTTTTTGGAGGTACCTCCGATTCTGATGCTATATCTCCGGATCAACGCTGAATTTCAAAAATTTTTATAGCCTATGTTACTTTCAGGCCATGTAGTGATATACGAGTACTCTGACATTTTCAGGAAGAACAGTTCAGCGGTTTTTGAGTCCATAAACTTCAAACAAACAAACGTACAAACATTTTTCTACTTTATATATATTGATTTATTACATATTATTTCCAATATATCAAAATTACAATGAATTTCATCTTCAGAGATTTTTCTGTCGATTACTCTTTGAATAAAACCAGAAGGAAACGTCATAGAAACCCACAGCAATTGTATTTTGGGAAGTACTTTCAATGGATGCACATTTCTAGAAATGTTAATTTTTCCTGCTTCGGTAAAGGACCTTGTGACGACAAACGAAATCTAAAAACTGATCGGAAACAGGTTCTTCTTCGTCAACATCTCAACAAGTACCACTCGATTTTGCGGACAGGAATATAACCTGAGCCTTTGTGAATTGAAACTGTAGACAGATCGAATAGCCACTACACAGCCAAAATCCTTAAACCGAAAAACTGTGCATTAGGAGCTTTTCAGAAATTTGTAGCCATTTCGGACGTATGGAGAAATGGACCGGACCGACATAGTTCATTTTTGGAGTAGATCTTATTTTGGGAGTCATTCCTTTTAAAAGATATAGCGCCCACCAGTCATTTCAGTTAGCCACAGTATAATTTTCAACTTTTGATTCTTATGGCAGGAAATATGGACTTGCCCACGAAAAACTTAACACCGCTCTAAACTGCACTTAAAAAACTATTTTGAAGGTTTGTGAGGGAGGTACCATGGCCCATTTTCGAGCAAAAACTAAGTTTGGAAAAAATATTACTAAATCCAAAGTTTGGACCAAATCTGTTGCTCCGTTCAAGAAAACTCGCGCATACCACTTTAGCTAAAATTCTTGAAATTTGGGGGGAAAATACCAGAAGAAGTAGACCGAAAAGCACCACCTTCGAATTTGTATATATAAGGCTTTCTGAAATATTGCGATAAACAAAGTTTGGACCAACGCAGTATCCGGTTCGAAAGTTGTCGTGTGCACTAGCCACTACACATGATTACCTTAGGTGTTATTAACAGCTTTCGGGCCATTTCCACTGGAAGTATAGACTTGCCTCTGAAAAACTTGTACGGTAATAATAGGAGCCCCGAGAACACTTGTTGCAAAAAAGCAAAGCGTTTCCAGAGAGTTTATTTTATACACTCCGGTTCATCTGAATAGAACCAACCAATATTTGTCTACAAATACCGTTATATCAGACGAATGGAGAGGAATTGTAAATTATTATTTTATGGACATGTAGAGTATATAGTAGCCGATATTTTCAATACCTAACATGTTTCACATATGCATCATAATGGTACTTTTTACTTACTTTATTAAAAAATGTCAAAATATTAGCATGTTTTAATGGTTCACCAGGATAGAACCACCCTAAGAATTTACACAAATCCTTTGTTAGATGTGGTAAACTTTAACAAAAAACTATTTATAAGTATAAATAAATGTCGTTAGTGTTGATTGCCAATAAATATTGTGCAAAAAAATTGTATTGGGGTCTTGAAATTTGATGAAAATCGAGGCTTAGAGCTCCAAAAAATATTTTTATGAAGAAATCGGTAGAAATCTGTATATATAAAATTGAAATTTGTTTGTCTGTCTGTCTGTTTGTTTGTGCCTTATAGACTCGAAAACCGCTGAACAGATCTTACTGAAAAGTTAAGGGTACATTGCTACATGGCCTGGAATGAAAATAGGCTATATAATTTTTTGAAATATCGCGTTGATCTGGAGATATAGCATCAAAACCGGAGGTACCTCCAAAAAATTTAGATTTTGTATGCAAATATCTTTAGAACTATTTTTTATGTGTGACGGAATTTGGTGTAGAAATAAATTTACTAAAATTTATTCAAATCGGTTCAGATTTGGATATATATTTATATATATATTTTTCGCTTTTGTTGGAACAAAAATATATGTTTTGGTTCCAAAAATGTATTTGTTTTGTTCAAACATTGTAATCCAAATCCAAAAATACCATCTTTTGTTCCAAACATAGAAAACAAAAACAACTTTCGAATTTCCTCAATATTGTTAAAATCGTTAACAATACCGATTGTAGGGACTATCATAATCTAATTTTGTTTACAAAAAGTATTGTCAATACAGAAAACCAGTCCAGAAATTTTTGATTTGAGTGCATATACTTCTCATATACACTTTTCGCATAACTTGGATATAAATGTCGCGTATAATATTGCAATCATTGATGAACACAATACATGGTTTGCTGCATTGGCTGACAACAAAGACAAACAAAAAGCCACAAGAACCCACCACAACATAAGGAATAATTAAACACCATAACAAACATGAAAAGGAAAGAAGAATGAAACAAAACAGAAACAAATAAAAACAAGAGTCTCACAAGTACATACACACAAAAACAAAGGTAAAGGCAGCATGTCATACAAACACACCACAACTCACCAAAATTGTTTTTTCAACACGGCATCGAATAGCGAGAGAAGAGAAACAAATTTTCGAAGAAAAGAGAGAAATATTGTTCAGTTGACACAAACTATTTTTGGATTTACAATACTACATGAGGAATCCAACAATATGTTAACAATACATATTTTGCTCTTGAAATATTGTTGGATCAAACATATTTTTTTCTCTGCGTGCATACATATATTTTCGGCCGAGTTCCTTATTTTATGTACCAAACATGCTATTTATGTCCAATTTCAATGAAATTTAGAATGTGTGGCGGAATTTGTTATAGAAATAAATGTGCCAAATTATGTCGAGTTTGGTTCAGATTTGGATATAGCTCCCATCTACATATTTTATGCACCGAACCAAACACGCTATATATGTCCAATTTCGCTGAAATTTAAAATGTGTGATGGATATTGGCCTAGAAATATATGTGCAAATTTATTTTGAAATCGGTTCAGATTTGGATGTAGCTCCTATATATACTTTCTGCCGATTTCATGTATTTGATGTACCAAACACACTATATATGTCCAAATTCACTGATATTTGGGATGTGTTACAGAACTTGGTCCTGAAATAAATGTGCCAAATTATATTGAAATCGGTTCAGATTTGGATATAGCTCCTATATATATTTTCGGCAGATTTTCCGCATTTGATGCACCAAACACGCTATATATGTCCAATTTCGCTGAAATTTGGAATGTGTAACGGAATTTGGTCTAGACATAAATGTGCCGAATTATATCGAAATCGGTTCAGATTTGGATATAGCTCCCATATACATACCTTTTCGGCCGATTTCTTTATTTTATGCACCAAACACGCTATATATGTCTAACTTCGCTGAAATTTAGAATGTGTGATGGATATTGGCCCAGAAATATATGTGCCAATTTATATAGAAATCGGTTAGGATTTGGATATAGCTCCTATATATATGAACTTGGTCTAGAAATACATGTGCCAAATTATATCGAAATCGGTTCAGATTTGGATGTAGATCCCATATATATTTTCGGGCGATTTTCCGCATTTGATGCACCAAACTCGCAATATATGTCCAAATTCGCTGAAATTTGGATTGTGTTACAGAACTTGGTCTAAAAATAAATGTGCCAATTTATATAGAAATCGGTTCGGATTTGGATATAGCTCCTATATATATTTTCTGCCGATTTCATGTATATGATGCACCAAACACACTATATATGTCCAAATTCACTGAAATTTGGAATGTGTTACAGAACTTGGTCTAGAAATAAATGTGCCAAATTATATCGAAATCGGTTCAGATTTGGATATAGCGCTCATATATATTTTCGGCCGATTTCATGTATTTGATGCTCCAAACACGAAATATATGTCTGATTTTAATAAAATTTTTAGCGTGTGACGTATATTAGCCTAGAAATATATGTGCCAAATGATATCGAAATCGGTTTAGATTTAGGTATAGCTCCCATATATATTTTCGTCCGATTTGATGAACTTAATGCACCAAAAACGTTGTATATGTACGATTTCAATGACATTTGGAATTTATGACGAATATTGGCCTGAAAATAGATGTTCAAAATTATATCGAAATCGGTTCAGATTTGGATGTATTTCCTCTCGAATCGTTTGGATTTTTTCAGCTCTACGATGGTACAATTGCAATGGCAAGTCCATACTTCCTAAGATTATGGCCGAAAATGGCAAATCCGCAAGATAGCTCTTAAGGGGATTTTCTGATTGGTCCAAACTTTGTACAAATATTTCTCAATTTTCTTAAAAAATCTGAATTTAGTTCACTAAAATTGATTTGAAAGATCCCCACATTACGATACCTAAAAATTCCGAGTATTTTGAAGAAAACTCATGATAGAAAATCAATATATTTTGAAATTCGCATATAAATTTGTTTGAATTATTTGAATTTCTATTCATTATTAGTTGTTTCTACCGGTATAAAATATATTTTTGATATCACAATACGAGTATATACCCACAATGAACTATTTTCGAAATACCCTGAAAAGCACAAAACTGCATTATCAAGCCTATTTGAGGTACAAATGCACAATTTTAGGACGATAGATCTTCAATAAACTCACAATTTTCTAGAGTTGGGTAATCTAGTAATATATAAAGTCAAAATTTTATACTGAATTATGTTCAAAATTTTCTATAGTACAATAAAATTACAACAAATTCACATTTGATAGGTTTATGAGTCCGAAACAGAGGAAATATGGTATAGATAATTCAAAATTCTACCTTTCCAATCCAAAATTTGATATCTTATGTTTGTTTTGTTTATTGTTGAAGATTCAATATCATTTGATTGCTTGAGTGGAGTATTCCCCCATTGGCTCAACTTCATTTATTACCCTCTATTACAGAGAGTAATGTTTTTCAAAACGAACTGACAGTGTTGCAAAATTTTACTGATCGCTACCAATATCATGATTTCATCCCGGGGAAGGGAATTATCAAATGGCTTCTCAGTTTTTGAAATGATGCGTTTTTAGCGAAAAACCGAACTCTTTAAGTGTCTAGTATTCTCATATGAATGAGAATCACACTCACTTTTCGGCTTTTCCAAAGAAACACCAAAATCAAAATATTTTGCAACATGTCAGCACGTATCAACTAAGAATTCTTCGAATTCTGTGAGTTGAAAAGAAAACCAACACAGTTTCCTGTGAGGTTGTTATTGGAATTTTGTTTTTTTTTTTTTTTTTTTTTTTTTGTTTTTAACAAAGCTCCATTCATTCGCCCGTGCCTCGGCTGTTTTTTGTTTGTTTTGTTTATTGTTGAAGTTCAATCTCATTTTCGATTGTTTGAGTGGAGTATTCCCCTATTGGCTCAACTTCATTTATTACCCTCTATTACAGAGAGTAATGTTTTTCAAAACGAACTGACAGTGTTGCAAAATTTTTACTGATCGCTACCAATATCATGATTTCATCCCATCTTTTCAACTCACAGAATTCGAAGAATTCTTAGTTGATACGTGCTGACATGTTGCAAAATATTTTGATTTTGGTGTTTCTTTGGAAAAGCCGAAAAGTGAGTGTGATTCTCATTCATATGAGAATACTAGACACTTAAAGAGTTCGGTTTTTCGCTAAAAAGGCATCATTTCAAAAACTGAGAAGCCAATTGATAATTCCCTTCGCCGAGATGAAATCATGATATTGGTAGCGATCAGTAAAATTTTGCAACACTGTCAGTTCGTTTTGAAAAACATTACTCTCTGTAATAGAGGGTAATAAATGAAGTTGAGCCAATGGGGGAATACTCCACTCAAACAATCGAAAATTTGATATTTTATCGCAGGAAAGTGAATTATGACGCATATGTGCAACATGTTAGGTATTGAAAATATCGGCTGCTATATACTCTACATGTCCACAAAATTATAATTTACAATTCCTCTCCATTCGTCAGATATAACGGTATTTTTAGACAAATGTTGGCTGCTTCTATTCAGATGAACCGGAGTGTATTTACTTATAACTAATTATTAGCATAAAGGAAGTGAAGCCATGACCATTGAAGTCTTAAGCTTACACAGCTTATCCATAGAGGTCTTAAAATGCACTTCGCTGAAATTTTTTGAAATACTCTGCGGAAGTTTGCCGAAAGAGTAGACAGATCAAAATATCACGAAGGCCAAATTATGGACCGAATCGGTTGATCTGTTTGAGAATTACCATGCTCTCCAGGCGGCTACCCAGACGAACGGACATAGCTAAGTCGACTCCAAGTTTTCTGAAACAGATTTCTTCCAAACACCTTTTGGCCCTAAATCCACATCCGATGAGGCACATTTTGGCTAAAGGCTGAGAGTATAAAAAAATGTAGATTGGGAAAAATTGTGTTTATGGATTTTTGCTAAACGAATGTATACATGTATAGACATAATTTCATTTTAAACGAAGTTAATACTGGATTCCAGAGATTCCCTTGTTCCTGATAAATTTATGTGAAGATCCAGAATTTCTCTAAGTGAAGTCCGACGATTGGACGCCAAAATTAGTCTATTGACAGATGTACGATTTGGCGACAGAATTTGTCATTTACATAACCGCTATTAGGTGCTAGAATTTCTTGATGGATAGATTAACTATTGATCAGCATTAGTTCTCGGCCTTCAGAAATTCTTTGCGATATGTAGACATCGGAATTTTGCATATTTTTGAAAATTGTAATGTTAAGATATTTGAAATTTAAATGTTATGATATTTCTAAGGTTTTTCATTGTATTCGCTTTCTTTTGGCCTTACCGAATGATATCACTGAATTTCATAATATTCACTGTAGTTGTGAATTATTTGATAAATTATCCGCCGAAAAATATATGGGATTATTAATATATTCATTGTTTTGACCATATATTAACTGTGACATATTGTCATATGTCATTTTGTCTGAACTGAAAAATAGTATTGAAAATTATTTCATCAGTAGAATAAGTCTAAAATAAGGTTTGCATCTTTGCTAAATATGACATTTTCGCTAACATGAACTTTCAAAATTTTGCTCAGGCAAGTTTTTTTAGACTGAAAGTTCAAAGAAACATAGGTAAGAACTAGAGTTGGGTAATCTAGTTCCAACTCCACTATACCAGTTATGCACGGTTTGTTCATACAAATGATGTGGGCATTGGAACTGCATAGTGAAGTAAATAGTTGCATACAGTACATTTGGCACAACTCTATTAAGAACCCTATACTTTTTGAGAGCCCAGGGGAGTGGCACATCTCATACTAGACATGGGAGATTTCTCTCATGTTTTCAATAAAATTTATAAAACGATTTGTAATTTAGTGAATAATTGTATTAAATTTAGACTCCGGTGCGTATACGCTTTGCAAACAAAATAACATTTAATACATATCGGTGGTTTTCCTACATAACGACATAAGTCTAAAAATTAAAATTTTCAGGAGAGTGAAAACAAAAATTTTTTGTAATATTTTCTACATGCCGATGATTTTGTTTTGGTTTTTTCTTACATACGGATATAGCATGCCAAAAACAATCGTTATGTATAAAAAAATTAATTTTTTTTTATAAATGTAATTTTTATTAAATTTTTTTAAAAACATATCTTTGCTTGTGCGTCTTATTTTTTTCACAAAATGACATATTTATACTTATGTTGTATTCTATGAAAAAGAGCGGAGGAAAATGGATAACACATGTACAATTGTGTTGTTTTTCTGTGAATATTGTTTTACAAATTATTACCCAATCTTAATACAAATAAAACACATTTGATAAAAATTTGAATTAAAAAAATTTATTTCAAAGTGACGGAAAAAAACTAAAATAAAACCAAAAAAATTTCATATTTATACCCTACACCACTATGTGGGGAGGGTATTATAAGTTGGTTTTGGCCAAAAAGTTTGTAACGCATCGAAATAATGGTCGTAGACCCATACTTATATATACCAAAATGAATGTCTCGAGGAGCTGAGTCGATCTGGCTATGTGTGTCCGTCCGTCAGTCCGTCCGTCCGTCTGTCCATCTAAACCTTGTAATCACGCTACAGGTCGCAATTTTGATCGGATCGTCACGAAATTTTGGATGTTGATGGGGGTCCCGGAGGGGAAGAAGCCTATTCATTTTGGTGGTGGTCGGATAATATTTAGGGGTCGGAAAGGGCAAAAAACTTAGGTGGATAAAAAGACAACGTTTTTATCCAAAGCCAATATCTCAGCTTCTATATGGGGTATACCAAAAGCAAAACCTGACAATGAAAGCAGGAAATATAACCTTTCTAATGATGTAAAGTAGGTGTTCGTAGGTGATCATACAACGAAGATATCGTAATAGTAGCAAATAAAACCCCAATTTTCATTTTTGCGAATTTAATTATATTGACAAATATCACAGCTTTGGTTAAAAAAAGCAAAGCCTGTTTATGAAAGTAGAAGATCCCGTCTTTACAATTATGCAAACTAGGTCGGCGTAGGTAACCAAATGACGGATATATCGCAATAGTCGGTAATACATCCCATTTTTCTATTTTTTTGGAAATCACGCTACAGGTCGCAATTTTGATCGGATTGTCACGAAAATTTGAGGGTTAATGGGGCTCTCACAGATAAAGAAGCATATTGATTTTGGTGATGGTCGGATAATATTTAGGGGTCGGAATGGACAAACACTTATTTGGAAAAAAATCAACATTTTATTTCAAAGCCAACATCTCTGTTTCTTTAAGAGGTATATCAAAAGCAAAACCTGGAAAGAAAAGTAGAAAATATCACCTTTACAACGATGTAATGCAGGCTGTCGTAGGTGGTCAAATAGCAATGTTATGGCAATAATCGGTAATGCATCCCATTTTCCGATTTTTTTGTAATCACGCCACATGTCGCAATTTTGATCGGATCGTCACGAAATTTTAGGGGTTAATGGGGGTCCCACAGAGGAAAAAGCCTACTGATTTAAATGATGGTCGGATAATATTCAGGGGTCGGAATGGGAAAAAACTTATTTGGAGAAAAGGTCTACGTTTTATTTGAAAGCCAATATCTCTGTTCCTTTAAGAGGTATATCAAAAGCAAAACCTGGCAAGGAAAGTAGAAAATATCACCTTGTCGTAGCTGCTCAATTTTGATCGAATTTAGGTTATGGCCGAATCATGGGGACTATGAACTTTATATTATACATTTGAATACTGGATTACATAGTAGACATCCTAAGCATATCCGGAGTACCATATGAAGATCCTATGACTTCCCCCGATGACGCAATTACAGCTTAAAGTACTCAAAATATGCAATTTTTACAAGGTCCGTCGTATATTTTCTATATTTTTTTGATATATACTCACCATAACTATTTCAAAAACGATTTTATCGAGCGTACAACATCTCCTTAATATATTAATGTCGAAAAACCCACAAAAAATATTTGTTTGTATCCGAAAATAACGAAAGTCTGGGTTAAACTCGTAAAAACCGATTTTGAGCTATATCTCAAAAACAAGAGCTGATGGAGAAAAACCGGGACCGGATTTGAAAATAACTCGCCGATTTCATCTAGAAACAACTGCAACTTCTGTTGAAACAAAAGTCCTGTTGACCAGTGTTATCGACATATAGTACGCTTTTAGCGTTTGGTGATACTTTAAGACTTTTATAGAAATCATGGAATACATCGGATAAGTGGCAGTAAATCCATCAAATCTTTGTTTTTTCAGGCGAAATAGAAATTTCTTCATTATTTTTCTGCTCTGGATTGTAATTCATTACGGTGTTATATGTGATTTTACTACTTTAACAGGTAAATGAATGACCAGCCTTTCTTGCTGTAAGGCTTGCATCTCTGTTTTCATTAAATCTACGTAAGGGGACTTATGTTTGAGAGTAAACGACATAAAAAACAGAAAATGAAGATAAAAGAGCATGCAAAACAGCACATTCAGTTTTACGTGGTTTTCTCTTGAAAGAGAATCAACAAAAATTTTAATTATTATTACATACAAAACGACCTAATTCACCTTGTGTTCTTTTTTATCAATATGTTTGCGATGTACTGCAGCCAATGTCGATATAATAAGTTTATTATGACAATAATTTTGTAAAAAGGCCCACTTACGTAGTTTTGCTAATAAATATATCAGAAACGGTACATTTTTTTCAAAAACGGAGTAGTGATAATGAAAGCTCTCAGAAAGTACGACTACGTGGTGCCAATAACTCAAAATTTACATAACTCGACTTATGTCGTTATGTAGGAAAACCACAGATATACGATTAATGTCCATTTAAGTTAACATATTATTTTTTTATCATAATTGCACATAATATATTTTACGTGAGTATATTTGTATACGATTTTAATATGTCAATGATGGATGCTAGACTACTAGATTACTAAGTAATGAGCTTTTGTGCCCGGCTACAAATCCTAGGATTGTGTGTTCAAAGCTCACTGTCGGCAAGGGAGTGTTTGTTAAAAAAATTACGAAAACAGGATGTATGTTTTTAAGCTTTTTTTCGACTGGCGGTATATGGTTAAATATGAAATTATGACATATTTAAGGAAGTGCTTCCTTTCTATGACATCCCCATTAAAAATTATGACGTTTACGGTCAATTCGTAAGTTGTTGTTGTAGCAACGAATATACGTTCTTTCGTGTATTATTTCAGTTATCACGTTATTTTTCATTTGTATATGCTACGTTGGATGGGCGGTGGTCCCTAATTACGGCATTCATACTGTACCCCTGTATCTCAGTGTGAATGCTATCCTGACGTGCAAGGGTGGGGAAAGCCTGGCCATTAAATAATGGCGATAACACCCAAGCGGGTAATGCGTCGACAACATCCTGCTGATGCACTGGTAAAACCTTCGTCTCCTCATGCAAATGGTCCACTTGTGTCATGAGGAGGCACCCTGTTGCCTCACAGTTTGGTGGAGCCGACTATGTAATACCCTACACTATGTTTGGAGGAAATACGTTTTAGACAATTTGCAGTCGATTTAGCAATGCCCGTCTGTCTGGCTGGCTGGTGCGCACGATAACTCCCGAGCGGATGAACCGATTTGGTCCAAATTTTGGCTTTCGCAATATTTTGTACAAACTTAGTTTAGTTCGAAGATGGCCCACTCCTTCAGGTACCTCCCCAACAAAAATCCAATAATATTCGGAAAAAGTATGCGAACAATAACTCTTAATGGTAGTAACCTATTTTGTCCATACTTGACACATTGTGAAATTTCTACCAGATATAGATGAAGTTCCAATATGGACTCTATCAATCCACTCTTTCTGGTACCTCCCACACAAAATTTCGGAAGAGTTCAGTTTAGGAGCAGCTCTCGAATCGCTTTGATTTTTGTTCTAACAACTTGTATTCACTGCCCTACATACGACGGTTTAAGTTCCAATGGGCGTAAAACAATACTTATTGAAAAAATAGCCTGAAAGGTACAAAAACCCGCTATTAGCCCGTGTGTAGTGGTTGGAGGGCTATATAACTCTCGAAGGGATCTGCCGATTCGGTCCAAAATTGGCCTTAGTAATATTTTGTCCAAACTAAGTTTTTAAGTTTGAAGATAAGCCATATCGGTTAACTCCTTCAGGTACCTCCACCACAAAAGTCCGCAAATGTTCGGAAAAATTGTGCGCACGATATTTCTTGAAGGGAGTGACCAATTTAGTCCATACTTTACACGTCCAAATATATCTACCATATATAGATCAGGTTCGAATATGGGCTATATTTGTCCACTCCTTCGGGTACTTCACACACAAAGTTTCCCATAAGTTCACTTTAAGACCTGTCAAATTTTGTCCAAATTTAATTTCAGTTCAAAGATGGGCAATACTGGTCCTCAAATGTCATTAAAATTGTATGCACGATATTTCTTAAACGGAGCAGACAATTTGGCCCAAACATTAGATCTCCTAATATTTTGGGCAAATTTATTTTAACTTCTACAATGGTAGGTACCTTAGGGTACCTCCCCCACAACAGTTCAACATTTGTTTCTAAGTGCAGTTTAGTGTCTGTTCGTAGATCCTTTGGGAATGTATACCAATGCTGTTCGTTCTGGTCCCGTTTACAGCGATATCATGTTTTCCGCAGACAAGTCCAGGCATATTGGTTCAAAAGTTGACTGAAATGACTAGTGAGCGCGATATCTTTCTAAAATATATGACTCCCAAAAAAAGATTCACTTCCATAATGAACTATGTCGGTTCATTCCTTTAAGTAGCTCCTCCGCAACTTTTTTGAACACTAATCCTAATCCACATCTTTGTCGGGGAGTTCAAATGTCCCAAACGGGAAACAAACTTCTGAAAATACCATAAATACATTCGATCTGCCCGTAGATGAAAGTTTCAATTCACATATGCTGAGGGTATACCTCTGTCGGCAAAGCCGACTGATACTTTTTAACTTGTTGGTTTATCATTCGATTTACCCTATTTATGTAAGCCATCATATGAACATATTGTAGAAAATGCCTTTTGTAAGACAATTAACAAAAGTCGCCGTAGTCATAAAAGAAACCACAACATCTGTGTGACTGCAACAGAATATTTTAATGTTTATGCCATCACCAATATGACCTTACTTTTACCCAAACCCAATACTGGGCAAGCATGTGGTGGTACTGGTGGTAGTGTTCTTGGTCATAAAAGACAGTGGCTCTGTGGTTTTTGCACTTGGTCTGTGGTATGAACTTGGTTTAGTACCCGCGATGGGACACGACGATGGGTTGTGGTGGCAAATTAGGATATTCCAACTTTTATGACTTTTGTTATTATGTTTGGGATATTACACAAGTTTGTCACACATTTATGTCACCTTCAATATTAATCTGTAATATTTTTCTTTTTTAAAACACCATAATTATCCCCAAAGTCATATGTTTTGGAGTTTTATGACGTTTGTCTCTTCACATATTCTGCATAAGACCAAAAGTACTTGGCCATAAAAGAAGGAAATAGTATATAACAAAAAATGTTTAAAGATGCAATGCATATGTATAAGATGAACATTGTTTTCCTGTTAAGTACTTGTATGTGTGTGACAAATAACAAGAGTTTATGTTGTTTTTATTGCTTCGCAATGTGGTGATGTTAGTGTAGTTTTTTTTATTGTATGCACAGAATTAACAACAAAACAATATAAAAACTTTAACTTTTTGACAACTTTTTACGTAACAATTTCCTATAATTGATACCCTGATTATGTTTTCTTACAGAATAAATTTCTATCTAGACGGACTGAAGGTATAATAAGCAATAAAAGAGTTCATTTCTTTGACTCCGGATTTTCAATTTTCATTTTCAAAATAATCTTGCGGAACTTGACTGGGAATTATTGACTACGAGGTCTGATAAAAAATAACCGTTATTTTCAAATTTCGTGAGTTTTTGCATTTTGTTTTCTGTTATTTTGGTACACACGCCTGTTATTTATGTTGGTAGTATCAGTTATTTTGGATTGTCTCTTTGTTGTTGACAGAAAAAAAATTAGTCGTGTTTTGGTGGGCTCTTCGATTTTTTACTATTTTACTATAAATTTTGAGCAAAAACAACGTCGCATGTACATCGCTCAGGAGCTGTTGTACATCGTCAATGACGAACCAGACTACCTCATCAATTACATCGATGCTTGTACAAAAAGGACCTCTGCGTGAATGATAATTCGAACATACCTACGTCAAAATAATAAAACAATTTTTGAAGCTCCTAGGCCAAAAAGTAAATCTTAAAAATGCTGTTTGGTGTGAACTAAAAACGAAGATAGTAATATTACAATAACTGTTTTCATTTTCTTGTCTATATTCAAGCACTTAATTTACATAAAAAATCAAGATTCAGATTATTTATATTAACACTAAAATTTCAGATACTTCGAATTTGAACTTTCTTACAATACTTTCAAGGAAATTGTACTACTTTTAGCTTTAATCCTACCATAGACCATATTCTATATTATTTCTGAACTATTTGTAGAAAATGTAATAAGTTTAAATAAAAGACAATCAAATTTAAGTTAATCTTTAAACATCTTAGCATTTTATTCTTGAATATATGCTTTCTTAAGTTTGTTTTTTTTCGCATTGAAATGATCCGTTACGGCCCTTTAAAAAATTTATATTCTTGATCTCATTGTGTGTGATTGCCATTTATATGAGAATACTAGACATTAAAAGAGACATAATTTAAAAAAAAAAAAAAAAAAAAAAAAAATTTAAAAGCCATCTGATAATTCCCTTCGCCGAGACGAAAACATGATATTGGAAGAGATCAGCAAAATTTTGCAACACTGTCAGTTCGTTTTGAAAACATTACTCTCTGTAATAGAGAGTAATAATGAAGTTAAGCCAGACTTAAAACAATCATATTCTTGAACAGTATAAAATTAGGCAGGTCGTTCGAAAATGGGCTACTCCGACCCACGTTTAGACATAGCCCCCATATAACGGTACCTCCCGATTTTCAGTATTTTGAGGATGGTAACTACCTTTTGGGACCGAACAACCTGTAACGAACTTCTCCGCCAAAAATTGTAGATATAGGTCCTCACTATGTCATAGCCCCCATAGTCGTATAAAGGTGCCGCCCGATTGATGAATTTTCTGATCTAATTTAGATATGTAGGGCAATCGTGGTCACAAATTATTTTGTTGTTTGTATTTCAATTTCAGTTTGGGACATTTTATATCTGCGTTGTTTGGCCACCCACGCAAAAGTACTCTGCACCAATGTTTGCTTTTGGAACGTCTTTATTAGAAGTGGAGACATTCAGATAAGAATACCACATAGTATTTTCCCCACATATTTTTTGCCCATTCCAATGCTATATAAAAATTGTATAAGGGAAAACTGTGAGTTTATTGAAGATCCATCATCTAAAAATTTTGCACTTGTGCCATACTTATGCTTGCACGGTTTGCGCTTTTCAGGGTGATATTATTCTGATTTCTACTTATATATACCTTATATCGGTAAAAAGTAACTAATAGTGAATAGAAATCCAAATAATTTGCATGCAAAGAAATATATAAATCCCAAAACTATTCATAATCAAAATAATAGGAGTACCCATACACAAAAGGGAATGGTCCAAAAAACCATGGTTGAACTTCTCCATTTCGCCCTAATTTGTATTTGTGTAACATTGTCCGCATCCCAATTGTTAATTCGTTAACAGAAAAGTGGCAATTTGTTTTAAATTATATAGTGTTTACACCAAAAATATAATTCGTCCCCAAAATTTTTTGTTCAAACAAATAAGAGAAAATAGGACAATACAGATATTTCAGTTGCATTTACGACCAAAACTTTAAGTATTTTAATTGATAGCCCTATAGATACGCTTTTTGGTCGATCATTACGTGAAGGTCTAATGGAAACTGGCTAAAACTTGGCTCAGCCATGAAAAACTTCTCTACAAGTGGTGTCTTAGGGCACGCCGTTCGGACTTGGCGGTAAATTTTTGTATGTATAAATTCCAGAATTATACGCCAGGAGGAGGTCAGTGGGTGCCTTCATCTTCACCAAAATTAATATTTCAAAAAAAGAACTTTAACGGTAGCGACACCGAGTACATTAAAAAAAACGTGGCGAAGCGACCACATGCTGCAATATATCGCACCTGTTCAACAAAAAGGTAGTAACTCAAACTATTCTATTTTTTGTAAAGACAAAAACTGTTGGTACTTAAGTAGTAGTATGAAAAGTGAAAAACCGGTATTTTTGACGAAAGAAAGATAAAGAAATGACAGATTTTTACAGTGGGTAGGGTAATTAATTTTCTTAATAAAAAGTTATTAGTTACTACCTTTCTGTTGAACAGTTGCGATATATATATAAAAACCAAGTGGACGCCTGGGCTCCACGTAATTCACAATAATGCACAAACTGGGAATTACTCTGTCATGATAGAGGCAATCATAGCATGGGAGGACAATTTGGTTCTCTACAGAAAACCCACTTTATATTAGGCAGTAGGCCCGTTATCTACCAAACTCATTATTGCAATTTGTATCAGTGGAAAGGTCAGTCTTTATCTTTTCATATGTATGCTACTTTGGCGGTATATACCCTCCAGAAAGTAAAATATGGACCAAATATAAAATATTTATTTTTTTCATACAAAAGTAATGGTCCATTTGACCCGCTAAATAATATCAGATCATCATCCAAAATTGTAGGCATCTTCTTCGACCTAAAGTCTTACCTCGTGCAAAATTTCGTGACTATTGAGTTATAACTGCGACCTCTAGCGTGTTTATTATTACACTACAAACAAATAATTGGATATATAAGGCTGTAACTCTGTTATCTTATCATGTACGCCAACACAATTGGCATCAGTAGAAAGGCCAAAAGTTTATTTTCCAAGCAGAACTTACTTACCCGGAATATGTCTTCCAAGAATAAAGATATAAACTGTATGTTAAAAATTTTCACACAAAAGTTGTGGTCAATTTAACCCTCTAAATATTATCTGATAATCATCTCAAATTGCAAGCTTCTTCTTCGTCATATACCCTTACCTAGTTTAATATTTCGCGTTGATCGAACTATTATTGCGACCTACAGAGCCGCTATTAAATTAGATAAAAATTATGTTTTTGGTCCATTATGTTTGGGTCTCCGACGAATATTTCGCGGTGTTACATGAATTTTTACCAAAACAAACTTATAATACCCTTTCCACATTGCACAGTGGATCCACTGGTATGGAGAAAGTGGCCAAAAATATTTAGAGTGTAAAAATCAAACCAATGCGCCGGTTACAACTTTGTGCTTCTGCGAAGAGTGTTTTACGAAACCACGAGCGTAACATTCTCCTCCCTTTCCCCTCTGGAGGGGGTATACGGTAAGAATGGTTTTATGCTGTTAATACAAAATGACATGGACAAAGCTCAAGATTATCTTATGATACAAAAATAGGCTCGGGGAAACAAAACAATCTCCAAAACAACATAAAATCCAACCAATTTAGCGGATTAAAAAAAATCAACATTTTTGTCTAAAAATTGGTAAACATTTGTATATAGGTCTTATAACGTTCTTTCTGAAAAGCACGGACCGCCAACGTAAGACAAATTTGGAAGAAGATTTCTTCATCTTGCCAGTGATACCAATTATGTTAATGTACGTGGTCAGATAACAGAGTTATACGCTAATATATCCATAGAAACCCTATTCTATGGCAGCTTTAGTCAGCGGTCCACCATTTATAGTCTGGCACTAGAAGGCAGCTGATTTGAGTAATCTTAAACCCATGACTTACTTTGGAAAATTATTCCCGAGGTGGGCACTGGTGGGCATCATGACTAAAACCTTAGGTCAAATTTAAGTAGGAGTATATGCTCGAATTGACATTACAAAATACACTAAGAAAATATGCAGCTAACTAGAATTCCACAACACGCTAAAATACTATTTTTTAATGAAAATTAAGCTATTACCTCCTCCTTCAAAATCCACTATAATATTTCCTTATACATATTAGTTTCGCGATATTTGGAATATATTTACTTGCACTTAAAATATAGGTTGTACCCACAACAAAAAATATTAGTCAAATGTTCCGACTTTTGAAGCTATTCTTAAGAATATCGCGTTTGAAAGGTCCATGTCATAGCTGTCAGAGTTGCCGGATGTTGTACCAAAATTTTGACATTAATGTTTTTATTTTTGGCCAATGGGTGAATCCACCGTGCATTGTGGTGTAGGGTATAATAAGCCAAAATGGAGAAGTGTAATCATGTCTATTTAACCATTCACTCGGTATGTATGGGCACTCCTATTATTTTGAACACAGCTGTATATTATTCATAATCAATATATATTAATACTTCAAATAAACTTTAACTGCACTTCGACAAAGAGTTGGCGAAGCGACCCCATTGGCCAATTCGTACGCTATGACTCCACGTAATTTGCAATAATGCAAAAACTGGAAAATTGCTCTGTCATGATAGGAACAATGTGGTAGGGAGGAAAATGTGGTTCTCTACACAAAATCCATTATATATTAGCATCAGGCCCATTATCTAGCAGACACATTATTGCAATTTGCATCAGGGGAAAAGTCAGTAGTTCTTTTTCCATACGCAGGCTCCCTTGGCGATATATGCCCTCCAGTAATTCAAATAATGGTCCATTTCACACGCTAAATAATATCGAAAATTGTGGGTTTCTTCTTCCACCTAAACTTTTACCTCGTGCAAAATTTCGTGACTTGTCCAAACTTAACAAGTTTGGACTTAAAATTTTTTATTATTTTGAATTTTCATTAGTTTTTTTAACGAATTTTTAAAATTAATTGTCGTACAACAAATTTCGAACATTTTGTAAATTGTGAATTATTATTCTTATAACGATATTCAATGAATTTCATTATTATGAATGAATTAATATACAAAGAAATATTGTAAAGGAAAAGAATAGAAAAAAACCCAGCTTTCATGTGAGGTATCAAAAGTGATTCTCGTTCACTTTGTATACAAACATCACACTGGTAACTACCTCGAAAGCTGATAATAAAAACCTCAAATTTTACATCTCGTTTGTGGTCATTACTCTAGCTGCCATATATTCAATTGCTGATACATATATACCTAGAGCAATCATTTCTTTCTTTTCGGAGATATTGTGAATATTCTCCAAAAAGATACAATTGGATATTTGCGCCTTTCCTTTCTTCTCTTCTAGTGTAGATCCAACGTCATTGGAAATCTTATATACAGTCCACAAATATCCACTTATACTAATTGGGTTACCATTTTACCAGCTACAACCAAGTTTCTTCATGACTATTGAGCTATAATTGCGGCCTATAGCGTGTTTATGATTACACTACAAACAAATAACTGGATATACTAGGCTGTAACTCTGTTATCATGTCGTGATGATCGGTCCACAATTGCGCACTGGAGTTTGATTACAATTTATAATGGACAGACAGACGGACACACATCTCAAAATCCCTTTATCTCGTAGAAATATGAAGATTGGTATACCACATGGGGGGTCTAGGACTGATATTTTGTGGTATTACACGAATTTTTGCCAAAACAAACTTATAATGCCCTTTACCGACACTTGCGATATCTCCATTATTGAACCACCTTAGATTTTCTAATTTCATTGTCAGGCTTCCCTTTTGGAAGGCCACCAGCCAAAGTTGTGATATCCGCGACTATTGCGATATATCCCTCTCGTTTGGCCACTTACGCAAACCCGCTTTGCATTGTTGTAAAACTGAAGTTTTCCACTTTCATTCTCAGGCTTTGTTTCTGGCATACTCTTTATAGAATCAGAGATATTAGCATTAGAATATAATCTTGACTTTTTCTTTAAATAAGTTTTTTTTTTGCCCCTTTCCGACTCCTGCATATGCTTCGATCGTCACCAAAATTGCGACCTGTAGCATGATTATAAGGGTTAGATTGAAACACATACCAATTTTTTTAATCTGCTATTTTAGACGGGCAGACATAAAACATAAAAAATATGTCTACAATGTGTGTACCAAAGATCTCTTCTTCGACGCGGAGATGTAATGGGTAGCAAGGTTTAATGCCAGATAAAAACTAATTACAAGATAATAATGTTGACAGTGGCAGTAAGACGACCTGTCGGTTGCCTTGTTGCCCTTGAGTAATCCACAATTATTAGATGATGATGACTCATTACTAATTCACTCTACTCATATACATATCTGGGGTAATTAATATAATAAGAGGGAATATGAAGATATGTTTTTTTTTTCTTTTTTAGGGTTCATCGTAACGAAATTTAAATTAATCCCCTTTGTGTTGATGCTTATAAACAAAATAAAGATATAATAACATTAAATCCACTATAACCTTTAAATACGAATCGAAAATATTTTTGTGTAACTTTCATATTAAGATAGGTTTTTGCTTGATTTATGTAAAGTAGTTTGACATTTATATTCATTTTCCATAAGTTTTGATTTGAATAGATGTGACAAATCAACATGTAAAATCTCAGTTTTTCCGACCATACTAAGCTAAGACAAAAAACGTTGATAATAATGTAATCATCAGTTTGTTATTGTTGTTTTTTTACTGTCAAGCGTCTTAAGGGGATAAGTCAGTAAAGATGCTTTAACATAAAATGTATTTAACTTTTTTAACAGAAATTAAATAGCCTTGACTTCTTTTACACACAGTTTGGCTGGTTGGAAAATACATTCCTTTTTTGCCATAAAAAAGCCGCAAAAGTGGCGTATTCACCTTTAATTTAAAATGTCTTAAATTCATTCAATGTCATGTGCACCCATAAGTACAAATTCTCTCCACACATAAAAGTTTGTCTCGTAAATTCTTGCATTATTCTGTACCATTAATGTTTGTGTTTAGTTCCGGAATTTACTACCGCAACATTTTGGAGTTTACCGGCAACTTTGCTACGAAAGCCATTAGATGTAAAAGCACCCAATGAATAGAGATGTTGCAAAAGCTTTCTCTCTCGCTACCCAAAAATGCACAATAGAAAAGCTTTTTCGATGGTTTACTTTTTGCACGAGAAATATTGAGAGAAATATTGGCGATTTGTGCGTCCATTTGTCTATTTGTTGTTATTCATTTCATTTTTGCATCCACGTTTCTTTCTCTCAATTGCTTTGCAAATTTATTGTGTGTTTTGTTGCCTATGTGCTTAGACAAACGCGATTTTGTTTACCAACATTTTTCTTTATATCGAGTCGAAAGACTCTGACCACTAAACTTGAAAATATCTGTATTAAGACATTTATGAACTGATACGTGTCAGGTATGTATTTTTTGTACGTGAACGTACTACAGCTGATTCAGTTTGGGGAAGATATTCTCGTTTCATAAAAACCCGAAATTCCAATGGCAGCAGACGAGATCTGATCAAAAATAGCCGTTATTTAAAATTTTTCAAAAGTGTTTTCAGCTAAATACACATGTCACAGCATTTTTTCCAATCCTCCAAATACTTCTGAAACACACTTTTTGGTATAGCCAACAGCACCAGTTTCGATTTTTCTTTTATCTCCTCAATAGTAGCAAAGCGCTTTCCAGTCATCCGAAGAGGAAAAGATTAGCGGGGGTCAAGTCAGGTGTGTGAGGTGGTGCATTTTCATAGAGAAAAATCCATGATTAGTCTTTCAATAATCCTATGCGTTTCCGACGAATTGCTTGGCGCAAACTGCGCATAACTCCAAGGTAGTATTCTTTTATTTGGAACCTGAATACTAAGAAGTCAACTTATTATTCACCGTACGACCTTGTGGCAAGAATTCATGATGCACCAAACCATTGCAGTCAAAAAAAAAAACAGTGAGTAAAACCTTCACATTTTATCGAACTTGGCGTTTGTTTTTCGATCTTGGCTCTTCTGGAGGTTTCTATTGGGATGATAGGGATTTGGTTTCAAAGTTATATCTCATGATACGTCACCAGTTATTACCTTTTTGAAGTAATCTAGATCGTCAAATAATGTAGCTACGATCCTCAAAATACCAAAAATCAGGAGGTATGTATATGGGGGCTATACCAAAACATGGACCTATGTTGACGATTTTTGGTGGAAAAGCTTTATGAGCATGGCGAACCTAAAATGTGAAATTACAGCTAGTTCGGTTAAAAATTATGGCTTAAACCCTTAAAATTCCAAGAATCGGGAGGTACCGCTTTATGGGAGCTACACCAAAACATGAACCTACGTTGACGATTTTTATTGAAGAAGTTTCGTAACCACTGAGAACCTCAAATGTCAAATTACAGCTAGTTCGGTTAAACATTTTAGCTAAAATCTTCAAAATACCGAAAACCGGGAGGTACCCTTATATGGGGGCTATACCAAAACATGAACCTACCAAAACATGGACTTATGTTGAAGATTTTTGGTGGAAAAGTTTCGTGACCACAGAGAACATCAAATGTCATATTACAGATAGTCCGATTTAAAATTGTAGCTAAAATCCAAAAATAGGCAGGTACTGTTATATGGGGCAATACCAAAACATAGACCTATGTTGACAATTTTTGTTGGAGGAGTTTTTTGTCTACTCAAATGTCAAATTAAAATGACAAAACATGCAGCTAAAAACCTCAAAATACCTAAAATCCGGAAAGCTTCTGTCATCCCATTTTGAATTTGGAGATCGAACCTACCCTAATGTCCCATGATAAGTTCCATAGTAATCCTCATCAATATCTTATCGAGTGAGAGAAGGGATATGGTTCCACATTTCAACAGTTTCGTTGGTGGCAAATCCACTTAGTCTAACGTTGGATTACATTTCTTGAGCATTTCAGCCATGAAAGACTTCTCTGCAAATGGTGCCACAAGGCCCAGGGCCGTTAGGACTCGGTGATAAAAAGTAGTTACCATACCATTGAGCCAATATGAATCGGCGTGCACTAATAGATATGAAAGAAGTCTACTATGTACATTAGGGATATAACCAAAAAAAAAAAAAAAAAAATACCACGCCAGTACCATGTGCGGAATATTGTCCTGATAACGAAAACGCGTGTTTTAGTTCGATTCGCTGAAAAAGTTTCCGCACCGACAGCGATTACTAATGCCCTTTTGATATTATTTCTATTAAAAACAAGTTAGCAAAGGCTATAGTCGGACAGGGCCGTCCATGCGATACCCTACACCACTACCCTGCGAATTAGCTTTCAGCAAATCAAAATTCTTTTGGACAAATAAACATATTGTAAGAAATAACTTTGTTGAGTCTGCTACCTTATCACATCAAGTTTAAATAACAATATACATAATAACTGATCGACAATCTGGCTTTAGGAGTAAAAGAAGTTGTATTACTGCCCTAATCGATGTCACAGAAGACCTAAGAAACAACATGGACAACAAGAGAGATTCACTACTTATACTCTTAGACCACAGCAAGGCATTTGATACAGTTAATCATTCTATTCTACTGACTAAACTTGAAAAGTTGTGTAATTTCTCATCATCAGCTTGTCGACTCATAAATTCGTACGTCAGTAATCGCACACAAACAGTTTTTCATATCAATAAATTTTCGACTCCATTATCAATACGTAATGGTGTCCCTCAAGGATCAGTTCTGGGACCTTTGTTGTTCTGCATCTATATCAATGATCTTCCAGAAGTATTGAAACATTGCCAACTACATATATACGCAGATGATGTCCAGTTATATATGGGATTTAAAACACAAGAGCTTAAAAGCAGTATAGAGAGAATCAATGATGATTTAGATAGAGTTAACACTTGGGCTACAAATAATAAACTTATGATAAATCCCACAAAATCTAAGTGCATCCATATAACAAATAAGAAGCAAATTAATAACCATGAATATTTGAAGATAAATGGCTCCAAAATTGAGTATGTTGCCTCTGCTTCCAATCTTGGAGTTCTTTTCAACGACAGACTGTCATGGACTAACCACATCAACTTGGCATCTGGTAAAGTGCATGGAATGCTACGTAACCTATGGTTAGTCCAAGCCACAACACCTTTGCAAATACGTATGTTACTAGCGAAAACATATTTAATCCCAACACTTTTTTATGGTCTTGAATTATTTTATAACTGCGATGCCTCAGATCAACATAAACTTAATGTTGTATTTAACAATATCGCAAGGTATATTTTTAATAAAAGACGCTGTGATCGTATTTCTACATACGCCTTCAAAATATTCAACATGAGTTTTGACGATTATCTGAAGTACAAGAGTCTTTTATTTTTACACAAAACTATAACATGTAATGAACCATCTTACCTAAAACAGCGCATAAAATTTGCAAATTCAAAAAGAGGGAAGAAAATTACACAGTTCAAATTTAAAACCACAAAGTCCGAAAAACAGTTTTTCATACCAACGATTCGTCTTTGGAATAGTCTTCCACCAAACATACAAATAATAAGCAACAACCTGCGGTTTAAAACTGAATTAAAAAATTTAATTGCTTCACAAAAATATACACTATTAATATAGTTTATAATTAAGACCTAATATTGTACTTGTATAAACAGCCTTATACCACTAGCACTAATTTATAAGAATCTAGTCATTCTCATTGTGCTAGGATAAACGAAATAAATAAATAAATAAAATAAATAAAAAATAAAATAAAATATACATAATAATTGTTCCACAAACATCCCAGAAGGGACAGCACCACGATTCATATTACATCAATGATATGGGGTCTACAGTTTATCGCCGAATCCGAAAGGCGTGTCGGAAGACACCACTTGTAGAGAAGTTTTACATTTCAAATATACTCCCTAAATGTCGCCAATATTACTGGGGGGTATTTTGCCATCGTTGGAAATTTGATGTTGGCTGGCCGGGAATCGAACCCCCGACCTTCAGCGTGCAAGGCGGGTGTGCATACAATTGTACCACGGTGGCACTAATAAATAATTTTACCATGGAATATGAGAGAAGGCTTCCTTGTCCCTGCTGTGATGTTTGTGGAACAATTATATATTTAACATTTGTAATAAATGTTCTTAAATTGGAAAATTGGCCCCTTCTGCTACATCTTTAATTTTTGGACAATTTGACAAGTATTGTGCTAGGGCTCCACGCAATTTGCAAAAACTGGGAATTTCTCTGTAATGAAAAAGACAATTTGTACCATGGGAGGAAGAGGTGGTTCTATTCACAAAACTCAATATATATTAGGCAGTAGGGCCGTTATCAAGCACACATATTATTGCAATTTGCATCAGAGGAAAGGTCAGTAGTTAGTTTTCCATATATAGGCGACTTTGCCTGTATATCCCCTCCAGGAATTCAAATATGGACGAAAAATAAAATGTTTTTATCTTTCATACAAAGGAATGGTCCATTTCACCCGCTAAATAATATCAGATCATCATCCAACATTGTAGGCATCTTCTTCGACCTAAACCCTTACCTCGTGCAAAATGTCGTGACTATTGAGCTATAATTGCGGCCTCTATTGTGCTTATGATTACACTACAAGCAAAAAACTGTAACTCTGTTATCTGACCGCGTAAATCAAAATATTTGGCAACAATGGAAAGGTCATGAGTTGGCTTTCCAAATATTATTGACGTGGGCGGAATGTGTCTTCCTGGAATAAAGATATAACTGGTATATTGAAAATTTTCACAATTTGCACACAAAAGTTATGCTCCATTTAACCCTCTAAACATCATCCGATCACCATCTCAAATTGCAAGGAGGTTCTTCGTCATATACTGTTACCTTGTTCCAATTTTCGAGGCGATCGGGCTATTATTGCGACCAAAAGAGCAACTACAATATATTGGTTAAAAATTATATTTTTGGTCCATTTCGCCCGCTAAATATTTTACGATCATCACCAATAAGAATAGGTGTCTATTCTGGTCTAAACCCGACCTCCATGCAAAATTTCGTGGCGATCGGTCCATAATTTCGGCCTGGAGTTTGATTACAGTTTATAATGGGCAGACGGACGGACGGACACACATCTCAAAATCGCTTTATCTCGCCGATATATGAAGATTGGTATACCACATTGGGGGTCTCCGACGAATATTTCGCGGTGTTACATGAATTTTTTCCAAAACAAACTTATAATACCCTTTCCACATAGTGGCGTAGGGTATAAAAATTGAATTTGCTTTGTTTGAATATATATTTATAGAAAACAAATAATATTCTCAAAGGCAAAGTCATTAAAAACAGTGTGTAACTTACGCGAATTCGTTGCAAATGACCACATATTCTCTTGTCCGGTAGGTAAAGCAAATATAAACATAAAATTCGCGAGATTATAAAGAAAAACAAAAAATTTTAATATTGTCAAAGGTACATTAAATGCTCCGAAATATCGCGATTTGATAACAAATTGGTCCAAAATAGTGTGATATTGATTTTAAGTTAGATAAAAACTATTAAAAAGTTATAACGAAAAGTGTATATGTCATTATAACAAACAAGTAAAAAAGCATTAAGTTCGGCCGGGCCGAACTTTTCATACCCTCCACCATAAAATATTCATTCCTGTCCCCAACTTTAAGTGAGTACGTTAAAATGTCAGATAATGTACATAAAATGCTTCATTCGGGAGGCCCTTTTTTATGGTGCCTATATCTAACTGTTGACAATTTTTGGTGGGCTAGAAATTGGGAGGTACTGTTATATAGGGGTTATAATAAAACATGGGTCTATGTTGACAGTTTTTGATGGGAGCCTTTAATGTCAAATAACTCCTAATTCGGTTAACAAATTTAGCTAGAATCCTCAAAATATCGAAAATCGGTACATAACGTGGGAACTTCAAATGTCATTAACAGCTAGTTCGGAGGTATCTGGGCTATACGAAAATATGAACTTAAATTTCAAATTATAGAAAGTTCGTCCTAAAAATAAAGCTAAGGTACGGAAAATCGGGAGGTTTGTTTTGTGGCTATACAAAAACATGGACATACGTTCGGTTAAACATTTTAAGTAAAATCCTCAATGTACCGAAAATCGGGAAGTATCGTTATATTGGGGCTATGTTGAAAATTGTTGATGCAGATGTGTGGTGACCACTACAACCTTCAAATGTCAAATTACAGTTAGTTCTGTTAAAAATTGTAGCTAAAATTGCCAAATTACTGAAAATTGGGAGGTACCGTTATATGGGAACTATATCCGAACATGGACCTATGTTGACAATTTTTGATGGAGAGGTGTTGTGACCACTAAGAACTTCAAATGTCAAATTACTGCTAATTCGGTTTTATATTGTAGGTAAAATCATCAAATTACTGAAAATCGGAAGGTACCGTTATATGGGGGCTTTCTTGACAATTTTTGGTGGAGAGGTGTGGTGACCACTAAGAATTTCAAATGTCAAATGTTCAAATTACAGATAATTAAAACTTGTAGGTAAAATTCTCAAAATACCTGAAATCGGGCGGTAACGTTATATGGGGGCTATGCCAAAAATTGGACCTATGTCCACTAGTTATATAAGTTTATTGACATTTAAGAACCCTAAATGTCAATTGATAGCTAAATCGGTCTGAAAATGTAGATAAAAACGTTAAAATGCCGTAAATCGGGGGTACCGTTATATGGGGGCTATACCAAAACGTGGACCTAAGTCCACAACTTTTGTTGTATATGTTTATTGATACTTAAGAACCCTAAATGTCAAATTATAGCTATATCGGTCTGAAAATGCAGCTAAAAACGTCAAAATACCGTAAATCGTGGGCTACCGTTATATTGGGGCTATACCAAAACGTGGACCTATGTCCACAAATTTAGTTATATAAGTTTACTGACACTTAGGAACCCTAAATGTCAAATTATAGCTAAATCGGTCTGAAAATGTAGCTACAAACGTCAAAACACCGCAAATCGGGGGGTACCGTTATATGGGGGCTATACCAAAACGTCGACCTATGTCCACAACTTCTAATATATAAGTTTATTAACACTTAAGAACCCTGAATGTCAAATTATAGCTACATCGGTCTGATAATGTAGCTAAAAACGTCAAAATACCGTATATCTGGGGGTACCGTTAGATGGGGGCTATACCAAAACGTGGACCTATGTCCACAACTTTTGTTATATAAGTTTATTGATACTTAAGAACCCTAAATGTCAAAATATAGCTAAGTCGGTCTGAAAATGTAGCTAAAACCGTCAAAATACCGTAAATCGGGGGGTACCGTTATATGGGGGCTATACCAAAACGTGGACCTATGTCCACAACTTCTAATATATAAGTTTATTAACACTTAAGAACCCTAAATGTCAAATTATAGATACATCGGTCGGATAATGTAGCTAAAAACGTAAAAATACCGCAAATCGGGGGTACCGTTATATGGGGGCTATACCAAAACGTGGACCTATGTCCACAAGTTTTGTTATATATGTTTTTTTTTCACACTTAAGAACCTTAAATGTCAAAATATAGCTAAATCGGTCTGAAAATGTAGCTAAAACCGTCAAAATACCGTAAATCGGGGGGTACCGTTATATGGGGGCTATACCAAAACGTGGACCTATGTCCACAACTTCTAATATATAAGTTTATAAACACTTAAGAACCCTAAATGTCAAATTATAGCTACATCGGTCAGAAAATGTAACTAAAACGTGAAAATACCGCAAATCGGGGGGTACCGTTATATGGGGGCTATACCAAAACGTGGACCTATGTCCACAACTTCTAATATATAAGTTTATTAACACCTAAGAACCCTAAATGTCAAATTATAGCTACATCGGTCGGATAATGTAGCTAAAAACGTCAAAATACCGTATATCGGGGGGTACCGTTATATGGGGGCTATACCAAAACGTGGACCCATGTCCACAACTTTTGTTATATAAGTTTATTGTTATTTAAGAACCCTAAATGTTAAAATATAGCTAAATCGGTTTAAAAATGTAGCTAAAAACGTCAAAATACCGCAAATCGGGGGGTACCGTTATATGGGGGCTATACCAAAACGTGGACCTATGTCCACAAGTTTTGTTATATATATTTATTCACACTTAAGAACCCTAAATGTCAAATTATAGCCAAATCGGTTTGAAAATGTAGCTAAAAACGTCAAAATACCGTAAATCGGGGGGTACCGTTATATGGGGGCTATACCAAAACGTGGACCGATATAGCCCATCATCGAACTTGACCTGCCTGCAAACAAAAGACGCATATTCCCAAAATTTCAGCGTCCTATCTCCATTTTTGTGGATGCTAGAGTGATTACCACAGACGGACGGACGGACGGACGTGCTCAGATCGACTTAGAATTTTACCCTGATCAAGAATATATATACTTTATAGGGTCGCAAATGAGTATTTCAATGCGTTACAAACGGAAAAACAAACTTAATATACCCTCCATACTATGGTGGAGGGTATAATAAAATTAAATAATGCATTACTCAACTTCAATGCATTTGGTGCGGAAACTTTTTTCGTGATAGAGAACAAATGACACTGTGTTTCATAGTAGTTTTTCATGCTCTACACCGCTATGCGGTGGTATTTTTGATATTTGCAAAAAAAGTTATAACCCTAATGTATATATGTATGTTCATATCGTCTGCCTCGTCGGAAAAGGTCGTAGGTCCACTTTTTTGGAAATTGCGTTTTTGTTACAGAATGATATTGCAAGTCAAAATACGTCATGTGATATAAAGAAAATGGTAGTTGTCGCGTTTTTCTGCATGTTTTACCCTTGTCGGAAAAGGTCGTATGTCCACAGAATGTAGATTTTTTTTTTATATCTTACTTAGCCGTGCCGTATTATCATACATATGGTAAATTTCAAATTTCTTTTACAATGCCATTGGAAGAACTGCGGATGTGCCACTACATTCTATTTTGGGATAAATGCGAATATTACTCCAGAATCTCTGTAATTTATGGCATACCTTTTATTCGCTATTTCGAGCACACTGATAAAATATACATCAAACGACGTGAAATCACGATTATTTGTATATGGCAAGAAATTAAGAAAGAACACAAAAAAATTGTTTACTTCAACACATTTTTACCATTTTTGTGTTACCCCCACCACAGCTTCCACAGCTTCAAGCTTTGAATATTACCAAATGTACATATGTATTCGGATCATACATTTTTTAAAAGTTTTAAGAACGCTTCATTTTTTAAAACTATTCGATCTGGCCGATGCACAGTGCGAAATATGGAAACTTTAGTGGAACTTTTCTAAAAAATTAAAGTACATACAACTAATGAGATTCTTGTTGAATTCTATTGCTAAGTATCCCATGCCTAATGCCTCATATTCAGTTTTGCGCGAAACAACTAGAAATGCACTTAAAATTTGCACTTTCGTTTTACAATATTTATTTTCTTAAAAAATTGCTTCTAGCTTTGCTTAAGTAATATAGTGATACAAACAAATTGTACGTTAGTTGACTATAGTTTTTGGTGCTGTTATAATGCTCGACAATTTTTTGATTATTTGGCGTTTATAGATTTGTAATATCTAATTTAGTTTGATTGCTATTCTTTCCCCAAAAATGTGCTTTTTTAAAAGTCTACTAATTTTTTTATAAGTTTTGGAGTTTTTTTAATTTATTGTGGGGAATTGCAGAATAAATCGCACATTTTCTCAGATGTAGGATATTTTTCTATAGACAAACCAAAAATTAACTGTAGGTTCGCGCAGGTTTGCGAGATATGCGACTTTTTCAGAAAGTCATTGGAATATTCATATATCTATATTTCTGAAAATGTTATAGAAGAACCGCACGGTGCTCTTGAAACAATTTTAAATGGAAGGTGATTACACCTCGAAAGTTTTTGCGGATTCTGAGACTACAATGTTCGTTGATGAGAAAAATCAAAAAACTAAAAAAATCGCCGGAGCGCTTTTTAAATAAATCGCGATTTAAGTTGACATGTTTAGGGGTTGTTTAGGTTTTCACGATTTTGCTTAGAAACCGCAAGCCCTATCAAAATGGGACTAAACCAAATGTTGTAGCTATGAAAATTCTCTACAAGATTGACCTTTATGGTATTTTCGTAGTTTTTACCGTTTTTGAGATACAGAAGTTCAAATTGGAACAATTCAAATTCAATTCAATTCTGTATCGCCCCCTTATAAAACAATGTCATGTAGGGTGAGCCTTAACTAACTTTTGATGAAAACCGCTTACACAGGGAAAATTTTTGTGAATTCTGAAATAGCAGTGTTCATAGATGAGAAAAATCCAAAAACAAGAAAAAAATCGCTGTAGGGATTTTTAAATTAATCGCGGTCAAAATTCACATTTTTGGGTGTTTTTTAGGTTTTCACGATTTTGCTTGGAAACCGCAAGTCTAATCGAAATGGAGCTAATCCTCTCTAGAGGATTGACGTTTATCATTTGTTCCCAGCATGTACCATTTTTGAGATAAAGAGGCTCAGTTTACATTTTTAGGTTTTTTTGTTAGGCTTTCGCGATTTTGCTTGAATACGGTAAGTCTTATTGACATGGGACCTGAGAAAATCTTAAAGCTGTGAAAATTCTCTACAAGACTGGCTTATGTAACTTATCCTAAGTTGTAACATTTTTTTAGATATATAAGTTTATGTTGGGAATTTGCAGTAATGACATTGTTGTATAAGGGGGCGATATAAAATTGAATTGAATTTGAATTGTCCCAATTTGAACTTCTGTATCTCAAAAACGGTAAAACCGACGAGAATATCATAAAGGTCAATCTTGTAGAGAATTTTCATAGCTACAACATTTGGTTTAGTCCCTTCGTGATAGGAAATGCGGTTTCTAAGCAAAATCGCAAAAACCTAAACAACCCCTAAAAATGTCAACTTGAATCGCGATTTATTTAAAAAGCGCTCCGGCGATTTTTTTTGTTTTGTGATTGTTCTCATCTATAAACATTGTAGTTTCAGAATCCGCAAAAACTTCCGAGGTGTAAGCACCTTCCATTTAAAATTGTTTCAAGAGCACCGTGACCGGCATTAGACCTCAATGTTGGTTTCGTTTATCCCAAATGGGTTCACCAATACTAAGAAATGTTGCATTTAATAGTCTTATGACTATTTTTGCAAATTTCATTCACATTTATAGGAAAAATGCTAAAATTTGAGCAGTTTTCTCAGGACATCGTTTAGTACCTAAAACAAAGCGTAGTTGCACCAGATGCTTTTAGGTGATATACTCATTTGCAGAACCGTGTAATAAGATAAACATATCCTCAGTCGAAACGTTAAAATTGTAAAATTTATGGTTTATCAATGACACTATACTAAAAATAAAAAATCTCAAAAAAAAAATTTCATTTACTAACGTATGTGGATGCTTGAGGGGAGGGACCAAATCAAGGATCTATGCTCTGAATTGTTTTTTAGAATATTTTCTATTTAATGAAGACAAATTTTAAAGTAAACCAAACTCGGTTGGAAATAATTACCTATCACCATTTAAATATCCCAAATGGGGCTATAGCAAAACGAGAAAATACGTTGCTAATATTTCGCAAAACGGTTTTCTACCTACGGAGAACATAAAATACCAAAATGCAAACAAATAAATTGGTAAATGTGCTTAGAATCTCTAAAATAAGTTTCGAGGCGCATGTGAATTTTGTTGTGTTCAAGGTAAACATTGTTTTACGAAAGTTATACACGTTGGATGTTGTCTTGCCTCGTGCTATTAAAGTGCGTGTGGTACATGCGCTGATTATGCCTATTTTTTTGTATGGCCTTGAGGTGTGTAGTGGTACTTGTGGTTATGTTCTCCGTACATTACGTTTGTTGTTGAATAGTGTCACGGGATACGTTTATTCTGTTGGTTGGCGGCAACATGTTTCGTCTTATGTCGAAACTTTTCTTGGTTGTAGTTTTAAGAATTTTGTTAACATTATAAAAGTTCTGTTTTTTTTATAAGATTATCAAATTGCAAATTCCGTTGTGTATCGTTGAATTGTTTTCATTTGGAACATCGTGGAGAAATGTTCAAATTATTTTACCAAGAATTACACCAATTTTTGAGAAATCATTCTTAGTAAGAATTGCCCGTACATTTAATAAATTGCCACCTTCTCTTAAAGGGTTTGACTGTTCTCTGTGTTCCTTCAAACGGAAGTTGTACATATATGCTCAGAGTCATGATGTCTAAATGAGATCGTGTTATTTTGTGTTCGTTATATCTACTTTGCATAGCTGGGTTAATGAAATACTGTTTTTCTTTTGGTCCATTTTGTATTTTCTTTAATAATTTATTTATTTTTATTAAAATTTGTAATATTATATTATGAAAATTGTAATGTTTGTATTCTTTTTTATGAGTAGTCAGCATTTTCGTGTGTCTTTTTTAGGAAAATAATTTTTTTTTGCATTATTATGTATTTATTAGATTTAAGTTCTAATATAAGATTTGAGTGTAGTTTGTGTTAAGTTTGTTTTTGTAACATATACGGCCTTTTTGGCTTGGTTACCAATCTTGAAATAATTAAATTAAATTAAAAATATGTTACATTAGCCGGTACCACTCAATGGGGGCTATACCCATACGCGAACAGATATTGACAATATTTTGTACATATGTTCTCCATCCTCTGAAACCCCAAAATACCAATTTGCAGCAAAATCGGTTGAAAAATTAACCTAATAAGTAAAAACGGTCACCACGGGGCTATAGGAATCCGCAGGTCTATGTGGCCAATATTTATCCACATATGACCTTCAACTATAAGAAACATTTTTGGAAAGTTTTAGTAACCTACGTTCTTCACATTAATAGTTATAGAAGGGTTGGCGTTTTTTGTTTGAGATGACGACTTATATATATTTTGTTTTTCCAAATAGTCAGGCTTAATCCCATAGTCGTTGTTTTAATATTTTATTAAAACAACTTTAATTTATTAGTGAGAAAAATTGGCGATGTTTACCAAGGGGTAAGGCAGGGAATACTATAGTTTCAGATCTCGCCACAGATCTTCATCAGTTCCCTTGTTTCTTGTTTTTCAACAAGAAACTTTTTATACCCAAGTGTCAATTGCTAGCTCAAATAGATACGTGCGCAAAGAAACACTCTGATCGAGAATTTCTCTGGCACTACCTAAACTCTAGCAACTTCACTTGCAAACAAAACCAAATCTTTCCCACTGTTATGCGTTCGTCTATTCTCGACGAAAAAACACATAACTAATTTGTTGGTATTGCATACTACAGCAATAAACAACATTTCGAGGGTGCCCGGTCTCACAATTAGGAGGGTTGGCGTTTTTTGTTTGGGATGGGTATAAAAAGTTTCTTGAAAAACAAGAAACAAGGCAACTGATAAAGATCTGTGGCGAGATCTGAAACTATAGTATTCCCTGCCTTACCCCTTGGTAAACATCGCCAATTTTTCCCACTAATAAATTAAAGTGGTTTTAATAAAATATTAAAACAACGACTATGGGATTAAGCCTGACTATTTTGAAAAACAAAATAAAAAGTTATAAGTAAAGTTCCACTAAAGTGCCCATATTTCGCACTGTGCGATGACGCAAAAGTGACGGATCTGTGTAGTTTTAAATACACGCCAAATGGAGATCAGTTGTTTGAACTGAACTTTTAGGATCAGTGGCAGAGTTAATCTGAAACTATTAATAATGGAATAACTGTATTGGAGTTCACACCCACTTATATATTAGGCAGTTCCGTTATCTAACCGCTACTTTATTGCAATTTGCACAAGAGTAAGGTCAACAGTTGTTATACCCTCCACCATAGGATGGGGGTATATTAAGTTTGTCATTCCGTTTGAAACTACTCGAAATAATCGTTGTATACCCCACAAAATATATATATATATTCTTGATCAGCGTGCAATTCTATATCGATATAGCCATGTCCGTCCGTCAGTCCGTCTGTGGAAATCACTCTAGCGTCCGAACGGATTGACGTAGGTGGTTGAAATTTCGGGAAAATCTATTATATGTACATACGTAGGACTTTTGGTATTGAAAGTGGGCTATGTAGGTCCACACTTTCGTGTAGCCCCCATAGAAAATGACGCGTGACGCGTCGTCGTTTTAAGGAATTTTTAAGATATTTGTCCCATTGAACCGAATTGGTTGTAAATTGGTATTTTGTGTCTCCAGAGGCCAAAAGACATTCCTACCAAAGTTGGTTTATATAGGTCCACGTTTTGGTATAGCTCCCATATAATGTACGCGTCATTTTTAAATATTTTGAATGTATTAGTCCCATTTGACAACAGAATCGGTTGTAACTTTGTATTTTGTGTTTCCAGAGGCTAAGAAACATTTCTACCATGAAATCTTTATATAGGTCCACGTTTTGGTATAGCTCCCATATAATGTACGCGTCATTTTTAAATATTTTGAATGTATTAGTCCCATTTGACAACAGAATCGGTTGTAACTTTGTATTTTGTGTTTCCAGAGGCTAAGAAACATTTCTACCATGAAATCTTTATATAGGTCCACGTTTTGGTATAGCTCCCATATAATGTACGCGTCATTTTTAAATATTTTGAATGTATTAGTCCCATTTGACAACAGAATCGGTTGTAACTTTGTATTTTGTGTTTCCAGAGGCTCAGAAGCATTTCTACCATGAAATCTTTATATAGGTCCACGTTTTGATATAGCCCCCATAGGATATCTCCCGATTTTCGGTATTTTGAAGGTTTTGGCCTCATTATCACACCGAGACGGCTAAAATTTGGTATTTAGTCTTCGTTGAAGGTATAAAACTTTCTCCCATCATATAGCCCCCATAGAACGATACCTTCCGATTCTCGGTATTTTGAAGGTTGTGGCCACATCAATCCACCCAAATGGCTTAAATTTGTGGTGGAGGGTATAAAAAGTTCGGCCCGACCGAACTTAACGCTTTTCCTACTTGTTTTCTATACATTTATAAGCTATTTACCGAAATTTGTCCTGCATAAATTAAAATATGCACCAAAAATTAAATTTGACAATTTTTAACACCATATAAATATTTCATTTTAAAAAATCCGTAAATTGTAGGAGAAGGTTGTAAGTCCGTGCAAAAATACAAAACTCTACAAGGAAAAGGTCGTAAGTCCAAAAACATCCAATTATCTCCCAAACGCGATGGAATTTAATCAAGCAAAATACATGTATTGATGCGAAATAAATAAGCGAAGAACACTGCCTTTACCACCATAATAAAATCTTTAATACAGAAAGCGGATTGTTTTTTCTCCTCCTGAAAATTTTATTAAGAGGGACTTACGACCTTTTCCGTCGAGGCAGACGATATGTATGTATAGTTATATCAGTTAGCACGTTCTACTCCTCCAATGAATAAACTTTAACATGGCGAAAGAGCTTAGAACTTTCATAAACTAAGGGAAACTTTACTTCAATACAATTCTTGGTGAAGGTTATAACAAATCCGGCGTTTAAGATAGTGTTTCTTCTTTTCTGACGACTTAATAGTAAAACTAGCTCTAAAGCTCTGCAAAACCCGACAGTAATGATTGCAGGCAATACGTCTATGACATAAAAGGCTAGTTTTAAATCGAAATTTCCAATATTTTTCAAAATAATCTTTCTATTGAAGATATTTCCATTAAATTCCTTATTTTTATCAGCATCCCATTTCTTTTCAATCAAAATCTCTAGTGAAGCACTTAACCCAGAATCAACAATGCCATCGATTATTCCCAATGAGCTACTCAAGAGGCTGCCGCTGCTTCTTCCTCGGCTGTTATAATGTTTCGAAGCTGCTTACGTGTAAGTGTCCTTGTGGCGAGATATGAAAAGAGAGATTTCTAGCAAATGGATTCCTTTCACTTTATCTATCATTACAGCAATGATGTACGACCGAGCTGCTTTTTGTTTTCTAATGAAAATAAAATGGGAGAAAAAAAATCACAGCAGCATTTTGGTTTTCACAATTCTTTTCAATGGAAATAGAAATGTACGAAACAAACACTAAATTCACGGTATAACATTTTTTCAAATTCACAATACACACCAATACAGAGCTGTCGGAATATTAAAAGCATGTACATTAAGACATACCGCGTTTGTCAATGTAATGGCAACGGAAATAAGATTCTTTAGTCTAGAGTCTATTGCTGTGCATTTCATTGCAAATTGTAAGAAAAGGAAATCCATACAAAATCAATAAATAAAAATACAAAATGGAACATCAGCGCTAAATGAAATACAATATGCAAATTTTTAAATAGAGTTAAGTTTTTATTCTGTTATGTTTTTCATTGTAACGAAGGAGTAAATTTTGTAGTTTTGGCAGTTGGTTTATGGTTTACGTGGTGGCTATAATCTTCATGACCTCAATTAGTATGCTAAATATACCGTTTCGAAAACCACACCACTTGGTTAGAGATTGTTATTCCGTTGTAGTATGTTGGTAAATTATATCCAGCCTGATGAATTGAGAAACCTTAGAAGGTCTCCCACACCTCATTCGGCTGTCTCAGCAAGATTGTGTAGGAAAGGCCGTCCTAGAATTTCAAATCTTCTTTGCATTTGGGCAGGGCAGGGGCAGAGGAGGTGTTTAACCGTCTCCTCCTCTTCTTCGTTTCCGCAACTGCGACAGTAGTCATTGTTTGGAATATGTAGGCGCTTTGCATGGTTACCAATGGCCCAGTAACCGATTAGCACCGCAGTTAGTCTTGTCAGGTTCCGTCGATTTTGGCTAATCAGGAGCTTTGACGTATGATGTTGCAGTGTGGCAATGTAGATTTTGATATTTTACAAGTTTCAGTCTTGTCCCATCTGATCTCTGCTTGTGAAAGATAGTATCTGAAGATATATAACTACTACTCTAACTACTCCCATTGGTGTTGCGACTGAAGCCCTTGAAAGTTCTGTAGAGACAGATCCCGCTCTAGCTAGTTTGTCTGCGTTTTCATTACCAACAAGACCCTTATGACCTGGGATCCAAGTAAGAACTACTCTGGACAGACGACCAGCTTAGCAATTTCTTCTTAACATTCTTTGACCAGCTGACTTTCGGCAAAAATTCCTATTGAGTTTGGTGAGTGATGCTGTATTACAAGCTTTCTTTATAGCCAGTATCTCCGCCTGAAAAACACTGCTGTCTTCAGGTAGCTTTGTGGATGTAGATTTGTTTGCCTCTTCCGAGTAGACACCAGAGCCGACTCCACAGTTTATCTTAGAGCCGTCCGTCCGTGTATACCTTGATATCATACCCCGTCAGTGGTGCTCTATTGTTCCATTCTTTTCTGCTTAGAAATTTAACTTTAAAAGATTGTTCAAAAGTTATTGCAGGTGTGCAGTAATCAGCAGGCCGCAGTTGCTTTGATGTGTATATCTATTGGCAGTATATGCATCATTGTATTGTGGGCTTTAGCCAGACAAGTTCTCATTGCCCCTGTCACCCCGTTGCATGCAGATCTTTGTATGCTGTATAGTTTTCTCTGAATTGTTTTCTAGTTTTATGTAGTAAAAAACTGATATAAATGACATTTAGTCCACACAACTATTGTAAATACCATACATCAAAGTATGTTTGAACCCGGCATAAACCTCATTGAAACAAAAATGGAGAAGTCTAAGACGACAATTGTCGTGGATTTTTAAGCGGTTTTTATTATGAGTCTTAGGGGATTTATAACAACTCTAAGATCTTATCCAAATCAAATATATATAGTGTCGGGCACCACATTTCTAAAGGGAAGACAAGAACAGATATAGGCACCAAAAATCGAATGCAAACGCAAATGCAAGTGCTCAAAGCTGATGAGGTGATGAGCCGATCTGCACCCGAGTGGATATCTTTCATTAGCGACACTCAATTGAAGGGGGTTGCAGACAATGCCATTAGCACAGCCATCGAATATGTCCAGATGACGAGTGTGAAGCATCTGGATACCTCCAGAAAAGCAACATAATGCGTTGTTTACTCGACAGTTCCAGCTAGGATGCCATCTGCCCACGCAACAGCCATATAATCGTTTATAATACATTAAGCGATAAAGCCTTGACATACAAGATGTTATCCCATCAGACATCATATCCAGATGGCCCAGAAAACTATAGAGGAATGTCCTCCAGCGATTGCAGAAGTCAACGATCTCTGTCCAGAAGAATCAAAAACATCTTTCAACAGATTCGATTAGGTTAAGAATACACTCGCATCTATTAGTAGTTCGGAATAATATTATAGACTGTGATCAGGGAAAACTTTTCTAAATTACTTATTTATGTCATATCGTTTCTGTATCAAAAAATCAACGAACTCGAATTTCCGTAATGAACATACTCCATATTTGCTAGGTCATTTTCGAGGTTTATAAAACTTCTATCAAAAAAATATTACTTAAAACAAAAAATATTAAAATTTTTGCATGGTAGACGTTGCAGAAATAATTATTCACAGTTTTCCCTTCGGTTTTTAGGTTCTTCATTTGATCGGTTTCTTGAAATCCGATGCCTCTGTTCCGTTTTATACCCTCCATCATAAGATGGGGGGTATGTTAAGTTTGTCATTCCGTTTGTAACTACTCGAAATCATTATTGTAGACCCCACAAACTATATATATTCTTGATCAGCGTGCAATTCCACATAGATACAGCCATGTCCGTCCGTCTGTGGAAACCACTCTAGCGTCCGAACGGATTGAAGTAAGTGGATGAAATTTTGGTAAAATCTACTATATGTACGTAGGACTTTTGGTATTGAAAGGGGGCTATTGTAGGTCCACGTTTCCCATACAAAGTGACGATTCGTCGTTTTAAGGTATTTTTAAGATATTTTTCCCATTTTACCACCGAATCGGTTGTAACTTTGTATTTTGTGTTTCCAGAGGTTAAGAAACATTTCTACCATACAATGTTTATATAGTTCCACGTTTTGATATAGCCCCCATAGGACAATATCTCCCGATTTTCGGTATTTTAAAGGTTGTGACTTCAATATCCCACCGAAATGACTGAAATTTGGTAGTTAGTCTTCGTTGGGGGTGTGCAAATTTGTGCTGAAATTTGTCGGTATAGGTCCATAGAACGGTTCCTGCAGATTTTCGGTATTTTGAAGGTTGTGGCCACATTAATCCATCGAAATGGCTGAAATTTGGTATTTGGTCTTTTTCTGGGCTACAAAAATTTCTTTCAGAAATTTATCTATGTAGGTGACGTTTTGATAGAACGGTATTTTGAAGGTTGCAGTCTCATTATTTCACCGAAGTGGCTGAAATTTGGTATTTAGTCGTTTTCTGGGCTACAAAAATTTCCCTCAGAAATTTTTCAGTATACGTCCACGTTTTGATGTACCCCCCATAGAACGGTATATCCCAATTTTGGGTATATTGAAGGTTTTAGCCTCATTATAACACCGAAATGGTTGCATATTGGTACTTAATCTTCGTTGAGAGTATAAAACCCACCGAAATTGGTGAAATTTGACATATAACAGTATACCAAATTCCAATGTAATGTATGGGGGTCAAAGATTTGTCCAACTAAAAACTTAATCTATTTTAACCCACCCAAAGGAATTCCAAAATCCGTATAACCCCCGATATTCTTAGAAATTAAGGTAAGATCTTCGGTTACTGACAATCTTGTGATAGCGAAAACAATGGCAATTCTCTGCGGAAAATATAAACCAAAATGCAAATTAAGAGCGAATGTGGTTGGAAAATTCTGGGATGTACTAAAATGTTAGCATATGTGGTTAATAACTTAAAAATACGGATAACCATACTAGAAGTGGTTTCATATGGTTAATTTTCAATTCAAAATATCCAAAAAGAAATACATAACACTGTGCGACACGAAAATTATTAACCATATTCTGACACCGTAGCGGGATAGAAGACCAAAAATAAGAAGACTTGTGTCCCGGCGTTTTTCCCTATCACTTCAACTTTTGTGGTTATGGGTCCTCAAATACCTGAGGCCTTGATATTAAAAGGGATCATTTTGTCAGGCAAATATCTTCTAAACCGCTAAGAATTTGGTTTTACTTGGAGAAGAAAAGTTCTAGCTCTCGTTTTAAAGAATAATAATTGTGAACACATAAAACACCTTCAAGGTCAAAATCGTCAAGGTCAAATTTCCCTTTTAATTTTTTCTCGGATTTTAGTCTACAGATATCAAACCGATCAAAATTGAAGCAAACAACCTTAACAACCAACTTTCTAGAAAACACGAACTCTGTAGAAACGGTTCTTAGTGATCAAAATAGCAAAACAAATGCGAATTGATATCCTCTTTTCTCGGTCCCTGGTCCATAGATATTAAACCGTTCAAAATTAAAGAAAACAATGGACCACAATAATGAAGCAAAGATATCAGCAAACAACTCTCTGGAACATACGAAATGTCTATGACCGGTTCATAAATGTGAAAATACCCAAAAACTTTTGAAAATATTTAATTTTTTATTCTTTTTTCTCGAATTCCGGTAAAGAGATACCGAACCACCCAAAAATTAAGGATACAGTCAACTACAAACAGGTACCTAAAATTTCAATAAACAACTTTCTATAACATAAATATATTCTAGGAACGGTTCTAACAATCGTTATGGAGGTCGGGCGTCGACCACCAAAAACTAATGATTGTAAATTTTTTAGGGGCGAAATTTTATGTGAAGTGTGAGTTTATGACATAGACGAGCTGGCAATTTAAAATGATGATCAGATAGTATTTAGCGGGTGAAATGGACCAAAACTTTTCTGTGAAGAATTGGTAAAATGTTTAGTATAATGACTCTCAGCCCAATTAAGAATTTAATTTTCGTGCGGAATTTCTCTATTTTCTCTTCTTTTCTACCACAAACAAAAAATACGCACGGAAAAGATTCCGATGGAGAAAAATGGGGGTTATGAACGCTCTCCAACATGTGTTTTCCTCCAAAAAATCTCCCTTGCAAAAATGTAGTCAGTTTACAAAAAATCTTAGTATTTCCGACAATCTTTGTACAAAATATTCCATTTAAGTTCGGAAATTTATTAAAAATTGAACATATTTTACAAAATAACATTAGTTTGCAAACTCAGTCACTCTCAACTCTTTGAACTGAGAATTCTGTACATAAAAAAACACCGCGGTGCACCGGTTCAATATTGTTGATAAATACTGAATATGTATATGCATATTTTCAATTATTTTTACTTCAAATTTAATATCTCTTTTTCAATTTTTCCCATGATTTAACAAAAACACTCATTTTAATGGTGACACTTTGTGGGAATTTTCCAATCTCAATTGATGTTTTTAATAATTAGTAACATCTTCCGAACGTATTTGATGTATAAAAGTGTAATTTGTTTGATTAAATTTGCTTATTTTGCCTAGAAACACAAACACTTTCAGCCTGTTTATGTATGTCGAACGAAAACGAAAGGAAAGCAGTCACTCACTTCCGTCTAAAAAAGCGTTCATGTTTTTCGCAAACTATCGTGCGACTGACGTTACGTATCCTATGCGAAATACTACTAATTTGAATGTACATTTGTACAACTATGTTCCTTAAATGGGAGCTCAATGAGAAATAACAAGTAAAAAAGGGTCAGTCGACTTTGCCGACAGATATATGTATGGTAAATTTCAAATTTCCTTTACAATTCCATCGAAAAAAAATTAAAAATTTTTTTACAAGCACATTCACGATTTTTGGTTAAGAAAAAAATCGTGGTTTCAAATCTGTTCGCGTTCACAAAATTAGATGCTGCGCCCAAAAGTTATGGGGGGTTTTATTCCCTTATAAAGAAAAAATATTTAAAAATTCCCTTGGTGTTGTAATACCAAAATGTATATATAAATCGGTAACAACATTTAATATCTATCCGTAGACGCCTAAATATTTGGTAAATTTATTTTCATTTTCGCGGAAAATCAAAAAATAATGAAGGAATCTTGGAGTAAATTTTATTATTCTAACTCAGAGTCCTTTAAAATCTCTAAAAAAATAAATTAAAAATACGTACAGAATCTAGACAATGTCCAGAAAAATGTGAGACCAAAATTTTATAGATTAGGATTTTAAATTGCATATTGCAGGTACATCAAAAGACAAAAGTTTATTGTTGGAAAATTATTTCAAGAATATATTTTTTGGCTTAATACGAAAAATTTGAGAAAATTTTTTGGGAGTTGTTCTACTATTTCGCTAAATTTCCAAAAGAAACCTAAATTATTTTGCTAAAACCACTTCAAGGAAAATAGTTTATCATCGTGAAAGTATATTTGCTTAGTGTGATAAGCAATAGAATTAGGAAATAAAGAGTGATATTGATATTACAATCAAAGAAAAAACATAAAAGTTAAAAACCGTATAACGCGCGAAATAGTTCAAATCAGTTGGGGCGCATGTGCTTTTCGCATATAGCGAGTGCATCTCTGTCAATATGTTTGCATTTTTCCATGTTTCATTCAGCGACCAAAGTGTGCCATCAGTTGCATCTTACTACACCAAAATGCTTCATGTGGGTAAAAATAACGCGATGTTCATATTATTATAAGGCGCATCCGATTTCAGTGACCCCCTGTTAAAAATACGTCAATAAGACAAATTTTATACAGATTCGTCAAGAACCGCGCATGTGCTACCTGATTCTATTTTTGGTTAAATTCGAATACTACTCCCGAATCTCTGTAATTTATGACACACCTTTTTGACAAATATTATAATCGCGTATAAAGGATTCCATTTATGTAAAAAAATTTAGCGGAAATCGCGGTTTAGTATGCGGATTGGCCAAAATAAAATTTTGCTTATTTTCCTATTTTCAGGCTAGACAAATATAGTCCATATTCGAACATGATCTGGTATCTGGTAGACTTATTAGGATGTGCAAAGTATGGATTACATCTGTCACTCCCTTCAAGAGTTATCGTGCGCACAATTTGTCCGAACATTTTTGAATTTTTGTGGGGAAGGTACCTGAACTTAAACTATGTTTGGACAAAATATTATTAAGGCCAAATGTTGGACCGAATCGGCAGATCCGTTCTAGAGTTATCTTGCGCTCCAACCACCTCACACGGTGTCATAGGGTTTTTTTTTGCAACTTTTATGCTATTTTCTCAGGAAGTATGGATTTGCCCCTAATGAAACTTGTACCGTCGTATGGGGGACAGTGAATACAAGTTGCTAAAACAAAAATCAAAGCAATTCGAAAGATGGCACTAAACTGAACTTTTCTGAAATTTTGTGTGGGAGGTACCCGAAGGTACACATTTCAGGATGTGCAAGGTATGGACCAAATTGGTTACTCCGTTCAAGAGTTATCGTGCGCACAAATTTTCCAAACATTTTCGAACTTTTGTGTGGGAGGTACCCGAAGGAGCGGACAGATATAGCCCATTTTCGAACTTAAACTAAGTTTGGGCAAAATTTTACGAAAGCCAAAATCGACTCCAATTTTTTTGAAACACATTTCGTCCAAGCATACTTGGGGTCTAAAACCATCATACGTTCAAAAATAAGAATTAAATACTAGTTGGAGGTGACAATAAATGTATTGCAAAAATTACCAAATCTACGGTTTTTTGGAGAATTACCGAAGATATGTTTCTTAATGAGTTGTCTATCCACTCTGAACATTCATTAGAGCAGAAATGAGCTTAGTTAAACCAAAATTTCAGGATCGGCATGTTACAGTCAAAGGGTACTGGTTCCCCAATTTTTATTAGATCTTGATCTTTCGTTGGAGGACTTTTTTCGAGTTTTTTTCTTAAGCTGGACCCAAAAAAATTATAAGGGTTGATATCAGGAATTTGGCCCGAGGTATTTATCAGTTTAGTTTTGTTATATGACATCAGCAAGTTACACAAATAAGATTAATATGTCATGATCTTGTCTTTGGAATGGTGGTATTTGAACGTGTTTGAGCTTTTTGGACTCGTTTTACCGACTTTCAGACTAATGACTATTAAATATTTCCTAATGGAGTCAGTGGGGATGTCTTCCAAGGTGTATAATTTCCATATTTGATGGGTTTTGCTAGATTTGACGCACTTTTTGGGATTTATTATGATAGCAGAGTATGATATCTATCCATTTAGTAAAAATTAAGTGATTTCAATAATGTTGAGAGAGGAAATAGAGCTCTAATACACTGAGGGTCTAATTTTCACTATAGTGTCCAGAAGTATATCGATGTTTTCAAAGCCAAAATCGGACTGTTTTGCATTGGTCCATTATCCGACAATACATATTGAGTCAAATATTCATTCTTTGCATACTTGTCTGCGGCCGATTCGTCATTGTTTATTGTCAATATGGTCTCATACGTTTTTTACCTGTCTGAAGACTCTCCACGAAGGCTTTTATTATCACTGAACTTTATCACATTCAATACTGTTAGTCCATTATTAACCGCAAAAGTCATAAAAATGCATAATGACTACAAAAATTTTCAAAAATGATTAGTTTCATAGTACTGCTTTTCCCTATGCAATACATTTATTACCACCACAAAGTAGTAGATAATTCTTTTCTTTGTCCGTATTTCTTATAAATTGCAAATAATTTTTTTTATATTTCGACGGAATATTGTTGTAAGGACCAACAGCAAGAGCTGTGAACAAAAAACCGTATAGTTTTTACATAATTTCTTGCCATAAGCGAACAATTAATATGGCCTTTTCAATACATTTGTTGTCAAACTGTATGCATGTATGTACTATATCTTTGTTATGTTATACTTTATATAAACTCATGTACACATGTATGTGTGACCGGGCGGCTAAAATATATCGCAGTCATATAAAAGAAATTCCGTGGACAACTACTTACCAAGGATAGTGGTGTAGATTATCACATGGTCGGCGTGGTCCACCTCTTTTATTTGTTTAATTTTGTGTTTAAAATGTCAGAAGAACAGTCAACGTTTCCTTTTTTCACTCAACTTTGTTCAATTACCTTTCAGCTTTATATTTCTGCGAGAGGTTGATAAAGTTATTCTACTGCCTGGTCTGCCTTTTTGATTTCATTGTGGTTGAGAAATTCAATTTAATTTCTGGTCTTCGATATTTAATTAAATTCTTCCACACACTGACTCTATAAAAGTTCAAGATAGGAGTTAAAAAAGAAAAAAAAAATAGGTTGAGTTGTGGAAAATCACAAACATCCACTTATATATTGATGATGATTTTTTTACTGATATGTGTTTTGATTTGTACTTTTATAAGTCTATTCGATTGATATATATTTTTTGTGGTATATTGCTTTAGCCCATGTTGTTATCATTTCCTTTTCTTCTCTTGCTATCTGGCTAGAAATTTGTAATACCTGCAATGTGACACGTTTTACCAGTTGACAAAGTTTTATGCCACACACATATCATCATAGATTTTGGTTGGACTGTTTACCTATTTATCACCAACGTTAAAACATGAAAAACTTATGTGGGGGAGTTGGGAGAAGGTTGTCAATATATTTGGTTTTTTTGCTGATGCAAAGTAGAGGAGAAACGGAGAATATTCAATTCGGCAAAAAAAGTAAACTAATTATCCTACATATCCCTGATACTTCTTTATAAAGCGATGGTGTATTATCAACATTAAAAAGGGCAAAAAACTTTACGTTATTGAACAATTGTGCAGTTGTAAATTATAGCATAGGGTTTATCAGAAGCATCACTTCAATCCATGATAACCGAGCTAATCGCATAACTGGTGTTTCCTTACCAGTAAACTATTTTGAACTTTTATCCCAAAACAGTGCCAGTCAACATCATACATACAAATAATGTTATGCTTTATTTTCGTCCTCATTACCCTTGAGTTTCATACCATCGCGATGCATCTTGTATACATAGATTATAGATTATATTCACCCTCCCACGCAATTACCTCAAGTGATGATGGTGGGTGATATTCAATGACTAACTGAGGCTATGAAGTATAGCCACTACTTAAACCAACCATTTAATGACTTCACGTATACTTGTGTTGTGTTTAAGATATAGGTAAGTGTGTCTGTTGGAACGGAATTTTAATAGAGTTGTTGTGGAGGACCAATACGTTAGTATGTGGCTCAGGAGAACGATTACACGTTGTGTAACACTTTCCAACGAAGCAAAAGTCGACGATGCCGATACAGAATAAAGTATAACGATTTAAAAAGAATATATTGCCATAGAAACGAGCTTTTGTTTTAAGAAAAATTAACATCAATGTTATGTGATCCATAGAACAATATTAAACATAGTTAGGTTTTTAAACATTTAGTAATAAAATATTAAAACATTTGTGGTGTTTTATTCCTTCCACCATAGTAGCGGGGATATATTTAGCTTGTTTTTTCGTTTGTAATGCATTTCTTGCTATATACAAATTTTAACCTATGTGGACCAAAGTTGGAATTTTTTACACATATGATATAGTAAGTACCTGTACAAAAATTCATCAACCTAACCTTCATAACCTTCTATTGGATTCTCGATTCGATTCGTTATATTGATGTCGTTGATACAGCTCGTTATTCATACCACGTCTATATTCGCCGTCAACGCAGATTGGCCCGTAGATCTTTCGAAGAATTTTTCTCTCGAACACACCAAGCACTGCCTTATCTGCGTGCGCAAGTACCCATGCTTCGGAACCATACATTAGCACGGGCAGTATCGGTGTTTTGTAAAGTGTTACTTTTGTTTGACGAGATGTGGGTTTATTCCTAAACTGATTGCTCAGCCAAAAGTAGCATCTGTTGGCTAACACTATTCTTCTTCGTATTTCACCACTGATATTGTTTGTTGTGTTTATGGCGGTGCCGAGTTAGACGAAGTCCTTTACTACCTCAAAATTGTAGGTACCAACATTCACAGATGGTGCGGGATCTGTGGACTTATTACGCATCGATACCATCAACTTTGTTTTATCGCCGTTTATTGCCAGACCGACTTTACAAACTGTTAGAGAATATAAAGAAAATTAAACGTGTAGCGGACGGCTATTTTATTTTTTATTTATTTATTAACAATTATATTTACAATAAATTACAAATATAATTATGTAAAGAAGCTCTGGCTACTTAGGCCTTAAGCTATACAACAGGTAATAATTATAATAGTGAATTTGATAAGGAAAGGGAAAGTTAACTTTTTTAATATTATGTGTATATTATTAAATAGAATTGTACAGATTAGTTATTTTTAAAAAATTTATAATTTCATGTTTTTGAGAAGTGTTTTGAGGATTTTGCAAAATATTAAATAAATTATTATTGGGAAAAATTGTGTTAATATATTGGCAGTTATTTAGATAATGATTCATATCAAAATTACTAGATTTGCAAAATTTGCATTCTTTTTTGATATCTTTGTTTAGTATATAATCGTGTGTTGCACGACAATGTCCTAGCCTTAAACGGATAATTTTTATCTGGTCAATTCTTGACAGAAATTTTTCATTCTGAAGATAATTTTTGATATTTATTTTACTGTTGTTAATTAATTTGTACCAATCAGATGAATTATTCCACACTAATAAGTTTTCACGGCAAAATTCTTTACTGATAAATTTCTTGATATCAGAGTAAGATAGATTCTCTGTGCTTGTGAGGGGAAAAGTAGAAGCGTTCTTTGCGACTAAATCCGCGAAATCATTACCTTTTATGTTTGAATGTCCTGGGACCCATAGTAGTACATGTTTTTGATGCTTTATGTTATCCCTTATCAGGGCTGCATAAAAATTGTTATTATTGGGATTACTTATACAGTCCAAAGCTGACAGAGAGTCAGATATAATGACAAATTTTCCTTTCAAGTTTTTAGTGTAATTATTGCTTCATAAATCGCTATTATTTCTGCTGAAAAAATAGACGAATATTGAGGCAACAGAGACGATTTCAGAATAGCATTGCTAGTTACTACACTATAGCTAGTACATGTATTAGATTTAGAACCATCGGTGTAAATAAAATTGTAGTGTTTGTATTTCTCCTGAATATTGTGAAATTCGTTTAAATAGATTTCGGATATAGTATTTTCTTTGCGATATTTGCGGAGGGAAGTGTCAATTGGATAAGAGTTAACATTGAAAAAGTGTCGGTTGTAAGTTGGGACCGTGCGGTTATATGGGATGTTAAGATCATCACAACTGATTTTTATACGCTTAAGAGCTGATTCTACTTCGAAAAATTTCTTTGTCTTAACGGAGTTTTTAAGTAATCGAATGACTGGAGAACTATCGTTCAATAATATTGTTTTGGAGAGTTTTGCTGTCGAGATTTCTCTATAATTTTCAATTGTAGTTAGGTTCGCTTCAAATAACATATTGGTTATTCTTGTTGTGCGATGTGCTCCTAAAGCAATTCTCACTGCTGCGTTAAAGACGGTTTTAACCTTGTTCAATGTAGACTTTGCAGTATATCCATATAGGAAAATGCCATAGTTTATTTTAGAGATAATCAGAGAATTTATTAGTGAAATCAGTGTGAAAGTATTGCATTGAAATTTGGAGTTCGATAAACACTTTATTATATTTAGTTTATTCTGTAGAGATATTATTAATTCTTCAATATGTGAATTCCAGTTATATTTTTTATTAAGAGTTATTCCAAGAATTTTTATTGTTTCTACAGAAGTTATTGTGTTATTATTACAATTGAGTACCGGGGAGCAGTTACGTTTTCGGCAAATGTGTAGATGTTTACACTTTGAAAGTGAGAGTTGCGCACCAGAAAAGGTACACCAACTTTAAATTTTTGGTAGAAGGTTACCGATATTTAATTCCGTTTGTACTTTGTTAGGTAAATTTTTCATTATTATAAAGTCATCAGCGTAAGATACGAATTTTATTTCTTTATGAGACTCTAATATTTGAGCGAGTTTGTTATAAGAGATTAAAAATAAGACCACTGATAGTGGGGATCCTTGAGGTATGCCATTGTATAAATTTCTTATTTCTGAGATTCTGGAATTGACTCTCACACATATTTTCCTGTTAATCATATAATTTCTAATATAATTGTGTATTTTGGGTCCTACATTCCATTCTTCCAGTTGACTCAAAACCGCATGCAAGCCAATCTTGTCAAAAGCTTTAGCAAAGTCAAGAGATATAATAGATATGTGTTTGTTTGATTTTAAGGCGCTATTTATATGATAGTCGAGAAAAATTAGGGGATCGGCTATTGATTTGCCTTTAATAAACCCAAATTGAAAAGCACTGAGAAGATTGTTGGTAGTAATGAACCACCATAACCTTTTCGCAATAATTTTGTCTAGAATCTTTGAGCAACATGAATTAAGTGAAATAGGTCTATAGGAAGTAACGCAGGTTTTATCCGAGTTAGGTTTGGCAATGGGAATAATTAGGCTTGTTTTGTACATCTGTGGAATAAAGGAATTGAAAATATTGTTGTAGAGTGTCAATAAACGTTTTTTAGAGTTGAGTCCAAGATTCTTTACCATTTGGTAGTTAATTCTGTCAAGACCTGGAGTTTTGCCGTTAAGTTGATTGAGGGCAATTTTTAATTCCAAAATGCTTATGTCGTTTTCAATAGGGCTAGCGTATTTGTTAGGGGCTAATGATGTTGGATTATGTAAGTATATTTTCTTAGAAGATTGGAAGTTATCAGGAAAGCAACTGTCTTGTGACATATTTGACCAAAATTCACAAAAATGGTTGGCTACATCTGTTGGGTTAACAATTTTGATGCCATTTGATTCTGAAATACAATGTATAGTTGTTTTGACCTTAATACCGCAAAATCTCCGAATGTTGTTCCAAATCTTTTCTGTTGGACTAAGGTTATTAATATGAGAAGTGAAATGTTCAACTGATTGTTTTTTTGAGAGTTTTAGTTCTCTTCTATAGAGCGCGTTAATTTTCCGATTATTAATGAGATTTTCATTTGTTATGTTTCTTCTAAAGGTATTTAAAAGATGATTTCTTTGCCGTTTGAGCTCATCCAGTTTCTTGTTCCACCAAGGAACAAAGTTATTTCTGGAAGAATTTTTATGTTGAGGTATCGACTCATTAGCAGCTTGAAGAATTATTTTTTGAATATTAGCTGTTTCTTGTTATTGAACTCATTATGGATTATTTCAAAAAGAAAAACTCTCACTGAGGATCGCAGACGTTTGATTGGTATCGCAGTCAGGTGACGACTGAGGCTATTTTATTATTAACATTTATTGAATGATTTTATGTTATTGTTATTATCTTTAATGAGATCAAATCATCTTATGTTGACTTGAACTAACTTTTTCTTTTGAGTGTTTATGTTTTGCTTTATTACTTTCAATCAGTAACTCAAGAGAATCAATTAGAATAATGTTTGTAATGAGTTTCAATATTTATATTTGAGTGGCAGATTATTATCACGCGTGCTCTCGCATAACGTTATTTTTGAGATTAATTGTAATGCGTGTATTATTAAAGTTTACAGTTGATTGCACTGTGAGGGGTCAGAAGTGGAACTAGTTACTGTAACGCTGAGAATCGACGAGTTTCCGATGCCGAACTAGCCCATCGCCCAAGCGGGTACTTTATTGTTTGCCTTATTTTGAGTAACTTCCCGCTTGGGCGATGGGCTAGTTCGGCATCGGAAACTCGTCGATTCTCAGCGTTACAGTAACTAGTTCCACTTCTGACCCCTCACAGTGCAATCAACTGTAAACTTTAACATGGGGATGTCATAGGAGGTAACCAATTGACACTCTATGCATTACCTGTAGGTGGTATTGTACTAGTTCCAGGTTTACAGTCATATACCAGTTTATTTATAAAAAAAAGTGGTGGGAAATAGTCACACAACTGACGCTTCGTCGTTTACTTGGGGATATATAGGTGTTAATTGGTTCCCTTCGCGTTACTTATGGGTCAATTGTGAACTAGTACCACTTACCTCTAGTTTAGGACTATTTAAATTGCGACAATTGGAATTGCTAGCGGGTAGAGAGAAGAAGAGGGCGATTTGCATATTTCCGTTGTATTCCTTTTTTATACCAGAACAATATGAACACTAGCTTCTGTTATTGGATGCTTCATTTATATTAAAGTTATGAAGAAAATGTAAATGTGAATTATTTATACAACTCGTCGTTTAAGTTAAGTTAATTAAGTCGCAACTGACGCCTCCTCGTTTACTTGGGGATAAAAAGGTGACAATTGGTTCCCTTCGCATTACTTAGGGTACTGATTAGAACTAGTTCTGGACTACTTAAATTGCGACAATTGGAATTTTCGTCCCCACAGGGTTGTATGCTGGAATATTTTTACTTGTGATATTTGTTTTTGTGATTATTTCGTTTGACTCAATCACTCTCAATTTTGTTTGTAATCATGTGATCATCCATATACGTTAACGTGACTACAACAACAACACACGTTCTCTTTTTTTCTCATCTGCCGTGGTTTAGCAAAGGAAAGACACTCTCAGAGAAACAAATGAACAAAATAATTTGAGCATCAATGTTTTATAATCTCTATTTTGTTGTCTATATAAGACAGGGTCGCGCTGTCTTTGCAAAGAAGTATAGTGAGGGCGCCCACTGAGTTGTTTTTGCATTTGCTTCTCTCTCTCACGTACAGTGTACGTGTAAATAAACAAACGATGAATATCATGTGGTTGTTGTTTTTTTCACCCATGCATACACATATGCTGTAGTATTGATAGAAATATTATGGGCGACGCTGATATAAGACGACGCATAATGAGAATTTTGTCATTCTTTTAATAACTTTTGAAAATAAAGTATCAAACGTAAGAACACCATTGTTTTTATTTGATATTTAAATAATATTGTGTGGACGAAATTGGACATTATTGTCTGTTTCGACCCTCAATAATCTATATATATAAAATAGGATGATGTTAATTACTACGCTTATAACTCAAGAACGGCTGAACAGATTTTGACAATTCGCACCAATTCGGAATGGTCTCATGGCAGAAAAGGATAAAACCTTAAAAAATCGCGAAAATTTGCGAAAAATTTGCAAAAATATTTTTTCAATAAAGTCAATTTTTCCACAAATTTCCATCGAGCTTCGTGTTTGGAGTAAATCTTGGCACTTATTTGGGCAGTTTTTGGCGAAAATTGCACCTACTGTGAGGGTCCATTGTACGCCTTTGTCAATTTTTGAAAGTTGTATAGAGTTTTTTATTCACAATCAAATCGATTTTCATTTATTTTCAAGCGTCTTTTTAGGAAATCAACAGCGAAAAATGGTTAAAAGGGCTTAGTTTAGAGTTTTAAATATTAGTGGTGGTTTCGGTCAGATACCGATTGAAAAGACGAAGATGATAATGCCAAAAGTGGTTTCCACAGGTACAAATCCACAAAATTGGTGGGTTAATTGAAACATCATGAGCTCCGAGGTAATTTCATTGGAAGTGAAGTTGTGGCATATATGCATACTTTTAAACCGTAGGTAAAAACATTTTCGAAATATAAACTTCCGATGTATGCGGTATTATATTTAAGCTGTACCAGATATATTTTGATACTGTTTAGATTCTGTCATGATACAAAAAAAGGCAATTACAAACGGCCAAATGCATACATACAAACATACATATGTACATTGGTACTGTTGGTACACTGTATGTATGTCATTCGAAAAAAGGATGATATTCAAAATTGGAAAAAACAAGAAATCGGAGGTACTGGAGTTTTTTTGGTCGAATTATCTGACAAATATTCTTTATCGGTGACATAAGTAGGTAAATACTTATTAATCGTTAATTAGTTTGTGATATTAATTTGACTATGTTATTTACGTCGAAATTAAATATAGGGTGACCAAGTAATCGACAACAGTCACGTGTTAGTGTGACAAGACTTCAAGCATCCGAAACACACAAAGAACCGCAACTAATAGAATAGCTCTGTCCATGTTACCAGAGCCATTGCATCTAATACCGAATTTGCAGTGCAAGTAGAATTCGGGAGATCACATTGAATAGAGAAGTCAGAAAAAATAAGTAAAAAAGCGTTAAGTTCGGCCGGGCCGAACTTTTTATACCCTCCACCATAAAATATTCTGAACTAAAACGGAATAATTATTATTCTGAACTAAAACGGAATAATTATTATCTTTCCTGTCCACAATTTTAGACGAAGATATTTTGTGACCTCTGATACCTAAATAAGGTAAAAAAACATAAAAAATGTATTCAATCGGTAAGGAACCTTATATTGGGCTATATCAAAGTGAAAATCGGGAGGTACAGTTATATAGGGGGCTATACCTAAACATGGACCTATGTTGACAGTTTTTAGTGGAGGTTTTTTTTTGATTACTAGAAACCTCAACGGTCAAACTACAGGCAGTTCGATCAAAAATTTTAGCTAAAATACTCAAAATACCAAAAATCGGGAGGTACCGCTATATGGGGGCTATACCAAAACATGGACCTTGACTGTTTTTAGTGGATATACTTTGGGAACCACTGGGAACCCCAAACCTGAAATTACAGATAGTTCGGTCAAGAAATGTAATTAAAATCCACAAAAAACAGAAAATCGGGAGGTACCGTTATATAGGGGCTCTACCAAAACATGGACCTATGTTGACAGTTTTTGGAGGAGATGTTTTGTGATTACTAGGAACCTCAACTGTCAAATTACAGGTAGTTCGGTTAAAAATTTTAGATAATATCCTCAAAATACCGATAATCGGGAGGTACCGTTATATGGAGGCTATACCAAAACATGGATCTATGTTGACGGTTTTTGGTGGAGATGTTTTGTGACCACTGGGAACCCCAAACATGAAATTACAGGTAGTTCGGTCAAAAAATGTAGTTAAAATTCCCAAAATACCGAAAATCGGGATGAAGCGTTATATGGGGACTATACCAAAAAGTGTTCCCATATAACCCATCTTCGAACTTGCCCTGCCTATGGAAAAGAAGACGCTCGGGTGCAAAAATATAGCGCTCTAGCTCAATTATTGCGAGCGGTAGAGTGATTACAACAGACGGACAGACGGTCATGGCTAGATCGTCTTATAATTTTATCCTGATCAAGAATATATGTGCAAATGATTAGTTCGATGTGTTACAAACAGAAAAACAAACTAAATATACCCTCCATACTATGGTGGAGGGTATAAAAACAGACGAAGGTGGTTACCTGATAACAAGCGGATCAAAATGGGTAAATAGGTTAAAATGGGTTAATTGATTAAAACGCAAATTTAAATAAACACTATATTCAGCATTAAATTCAAATTCATATTCAATTGCTTTAGTGAAATATCGTGTTCAGTTGTGGAAACAAGAATTGCAGAAAACCATCGATTATGTAACGAGTAGGGCGTTATGATATTATTTTGCTTCAACTGCGCTACCAAATATTTTTATTTACATCGCAAAACGTGTTATTTGTTTAAAGAATATATCTTAGTCCCGATTTAGAGTTACGTAATTTTTTGCGCGGCTATTGTCAGTTTAGAGAAGAGAGAGTCGATTTAGAGTTACCTAATTTTTTGCGCGGCTATTGTCAGTTTAGAGAAGAAAGAGTCGAGGAAAATAGAAACACTTTGCCTCTCAGTACCTTCTCTCTTCGTCAAACTGACAATTGTCGAAAGTACAATTGTCTAATGTGCATCTGCCTCAAAGATCGTCCTAAAGAGTTCAAAACTAAGAAATATTTGCCATTGAACAAGGTGATAGCAATAATAGTATTATAGGTTTGAACCAAAGCCATAAAGTTCTGTACCTAATAAACTGCGAGACGAAGTTCGCCGGGTCCCCTAGTACATACATATTTACCTACGCCTGTTTCGTTATATTCACCTGTGCAATAATATTAAATATTTAAATGAATTATAATAAAAGACAAAACCCCCCAAATATTTGGATTAGCGGTCTCACCACGAACCCTAAAAACGTTGAATATTCTACTATATGTGTGGACGCCAATCGTTTGCGTAATTTAGAAACAATAAGTCGAAAACCCGTAGAGAGAAACATGGAGTGCCCCAAGGTGGGGTGATATCTCCGGAACTTTTTAATCTCTATATTTCTGAAATCACAGACCCTCCAGAAGGCGGATGATTGTACGATTTTGGCGTTGTATCTGGTCGTGGATGACATACACATATGATTCGTTAAATGTCTACATAGCTGACTTAGTGCAGTCCTTCCATCTGAAGAGTATGAAAATATCCACCGCTAAATCCACTACTACACTGTTCACAACTTAGACGGCTGAAATGAGGCTCCCACTGAACATATTGGTATATCATTGACTGAATACTCCGACCACTAACTACACCAAAATAGTGGGTATAACGTTCGATATCATGCTTGAGTCGTATTTGCTGTTGAAATTGTGGCCATTCGCATCTTGTTCCTTGTAATTATCACCCAACTACATACCACCAATATACATACGTATGCGTATATATAAGTCATTTCCAGTTTATAAACTACTCATCAACTAACTTCATTAAGGATATCACATTTCAAAGAAAATTTTGCAAAACATTAACTTCCTGAAGATATTTGGTAAATAAACAACCATAACTGTTTGCTATTTGCAAATATCTGTTAAGTCTTTTACGATTGTAGTATAAAGCGTTTTCAAACAGTCAAAATAAATATACATAACCCACATTAAAGAGGAAACAGCAATGGCATCCATGTTCTTAAGTAACTAAATGTAAATAAGGGTGTGACGATTTCAAATAATGTTATACATTTAATTTAAAGACAAGTAAGAAATCCTTAAGGTCGGTCGGGTCGATATTTGATACCCTCCACCATAAAATATTCTGAAATATAATGTATCTAGAAATGTATTCAATCGGGCGGTACATATGTTATTTAACAAATGTAGCTAAATTTCTCAAAAAACCTAGAATTGGGAGTTATCGTAATGGGCGCGCTATACCACAGCATTTACTTATGTTGACAATTTTTGATGGATAAGTTGACTATTGGAAAATGTAGCTGAAATCCTCAAAATACCTATGGGAGCTCTACCAAAACATGGACGTATGATGAAAATTATTCGTGGAGAAGTCTTTTTTTTGATCACTTGGAATCTCAAATGTGAAATAACAGGTAGTTCGGTCAAAAAATTATGAAAGATCCTCAAAATACACTCCGGTTCATCTGAATAGCACAAACCAATATATGCCTACAAAAAAATTGTAAATTATATTTTTGTGGACATGTAAAGTATATAGTATCCGATATTTTCAGTACCTAAGATGTTTCACTTATGCGTTATAACGGTACTTTTTACTCGCTTTATGAAAAAATTTCAAAATATTTGCATGTTTTAATGGTTCACCAGGATAAACCACCCTAAGAATTCACGCAAACCCTTTGTCAGATGTGGTAAACTTTAACAAAAAACTATTTTTAATTTTAAATAAAGGCCGTTAGTGTTGATTGCCAACAAATTTTGTGCAAAAAATTTGATGAAAATATTCTTATGAAGAAATCGGTAGAAACAATTTATAAACTCAAAATTGTATACTGAATTATGTTTAAAATTTTCTAGACTACAAATAAAATTAAAAAAAGACCACATTTGATAGTTTTATGAGTCCCAAACAGAGGAAATATGGTAAAGATAATGCAAATTTCTGCCTTTCCAATCTCAGGAAAGTGAATTCAAATCGATCATTTAAAGTTTTATGTAAACTGTCGAAGGGAAATTGGGGGAGGAGTCAGTCACAGTTACGTTATATCCGTTGTTTGGCAAGAAGAACAGACATTCGCATAAGAATAAAAATCTGGCTAACGCTATATTAAATAAGCTTATTCTTTTCTCTCTCTATATATATTTATCTATCGTGATGATCCGATCAAAATTTGCACATGTAAGGTGATTACTTGACATCGGATTTTGCATATGCATATTTTGCATTTATGCTAACGAGGGTGTATATTAGAAAAAATGTCTAAAATTGTCTTTTCCATTTCAAAAAAATCAAAAAAAAAATTTTTCAATCTGTTGTTCGGCTCAAGGTCCTCATAATAAAACAAACATTTATTTTGTTTTATATTTGTATTTATTTCCGATATTGCGATCGCCTTCGACGATCATCATCAGGGAGATTTGTCTTTAAGTAAAATAACAACAAAAACAACATTTACTTATATGTAAATATAAACAAAAATATTTAACAAATATGTAATAATTACATTGTTACAAGTCAATAGATGACAACTTAAACCTTCTTTCTTCACAGGTGACTTCTAACTAAAGTTTTTTGCCATATTTATGTTTTTCTATGACATTTCTATAAATTGCTGCACAGTGTTCTGTGTCTGTTTTAAAATTCATCCTTTTTTCCGTCGGTACATTAATGATGTGGAACATTTCAAGCATATATCTCCTTTTGTAATTGCTTTCCTGTGTCAAAATCTGCACTTCCTTAAAATTAGGAGTGTGGCCTGTGGAAGTGCAGTGTGCTGTAAGTGCAGTTTTTTGATCTGGCGGTTTGTTTTTTACCTTTTGATCGGATTTGTGCGAACTAAGCCTGGTTTTTAATTTAGTTTTTGTAGTGCCAATGTATACCTTTTGGCATACATTGGACTCGTCTCCATTACATCCAATTTTGTAAACGACATTGGATTTGTCGTCATTAGCAATTCTTGATTTTGTCTTGCTGAAAAAAGGCTTGGTTAGTGTTACAACTTTTTAATGCTAATTGGTATTTTTCCTTGTTGTATAAATTAGACATGTAAAATCTCTCTGAAAATCCTGGAATATATGAAGATCTCTTATATATCTTCGGTTCTGGATCATGGCCATTAGGTTTTTTGGTTTTAGTTTGTTTTATTAAATCATTAATCGTTCTGACTGGAAAGTCATTCTTTTTTAATATTTCTCTGACTTTCTTTTCATTTTTTGCGTGGAAGATGCTGTCGCTAATATTGAAAACCCTATGTATGAAGTTTTTTGCTGTATTTATTTTTATTTGCCTGGGTTGCTTAGAATGAAAATTAACGATTCTTCCCGAGGCAGTGGGCTTTTGGTACCAGTCTAGTAAGATTGAATGACCTCTTCTATGAATTATTGCCTCAAGATAAGGAAGCTGGTTGTTTGATTCACACTCCATTGTGAATCTTAATTGGCTGTTGAACTCATTTAATACCTTTAATGTATTGTCAATTTCATTTTTCTTCACAATACAAAATATGTCGTCTACATATTTGGTTAATATTCTTGGTTTGATTTTTATGTTTTGCATTGTTGTGTCAAGTAGATCTTCCATGACAATATCTGCAATTATAGGGGAGATAGGGGAGCCCATAGGCATCCCTTTTTGCTGTTCATCTATTTTGTCATTATACACAAAATATCTGGAATCTTTGATGCATATTTTGAAAATTTCAATAAATAAATCCATTGGGATTTTTGTATGTTCTTGGATGAGTGTCCACTTGTTTTTAATCGTGGTAATAGCTAAATTTACTGGCACACTGGGAAATAATGACACTACGTCAAAGGATATTAGTAATTCATCGTCGTCAATATTCTGTTGGTTGATTCTAGCTTTGAAGTCAACAGCATCCCTAATGTTGTATTTGGAATCTTTAGTTAGGGTTTTTAAAATTGTTGCCATGTATTTGGATAACTCATATGTAGGGGAATGAATACATGAACATATTGGACGCAATGGTGTGTCTTCCTTGTGTATTTTGGGAAGTCCATATATTCGAGGAGCAACCGACGTTTTGTTTATCAATTTATTCTTGAGAAATTCATCGATTAGTTTCAGATCAAACAATCGCATAACCAACTTATTGTTCTTCTCCTGTAAACCAAAGGTTGGATCCTTCTTTAATCTTCTGTATGTACACCAATCCATGAGAATTTTATTCATTTTTAGATCATAGTCTGCTTTGGTCATAGCAACAGTTTTTCCGCCTTTATCAGCGTTTAGAATGAGTATGACTTTATTATTTTTTATGAATTTAGTTGTTTGCCTATGATCATTTATAAGAGTAACCAAATTAACTCTTGCATTTTCTTGTTTCTCTTTGCTCTCCAACGTCTGAATACAGTCCTCTCCCTTTGCTACAATATTGAACAAAGGAAACGTTTTATTTGTTGTGGGCAATGAAAACTTTGGCCCGAGAGATAGTAACCATTGCACATTGGTCGGTATGTCTGTGTCTGTGTCTGTTATGTTAACAAACCAATCTTTGTTTTGGTGAATGTTGAGTTCAAAATGCTGTTGTTGTTTTAAAACGTGTAATTTATTTCTGTGGGTTGCTTTATGTTTCTCAATCTCTCTTTTAAGAATGATACTCTCACTCTCCATGAATGCTGCTAAATCTTCTTCTTCTAATAGTTCGGTGAGTCGAGTTTTAGCATTGCTTAGTATTTTTGTTTTCTCTTGTAATTGCTTGTTTTTGCATTATATTAGAAGTTTGAGAATTTTTGTATGAAAAATGGAGACGAGTCCAATGTATGCCAAAAGGTATACATTGGCACTACAAAAACTAAATTAAAAACCAGGCTTAGTTCGCACAAATCCGATCAAAAGGTAAAAAACAAACCGCCAGATCAAAAAACTGCACTTACAGCACACTGCACTTCCACAGGCCACACTCCTAATTTTAAGGAAGTGCAGATTTTGACACAGGAAAGCAATTACAAAAGGAGATATATGCTTGAAATGCTCCACATCATTAATGTACCGACGGAAAAAAGGATGAATTTTAAAACAGACACAGAACACTGTGCAGCAATTTATAGAAATGTCATAGAAAAACATAAATATGGCAAAAAACTTTAGTTAGAAGTCACCTGTGAAGAAAGAAGGTTTAAGTTGTCATCTATTGACTTGTAACAATGTAATTATTACATATTTGTTAAATATTTTTGTTTATATCTAATATATAAAAGGCAATGTGTGTATGTTAGTATGTTTGTTTGTTTGTATGTTTGTATGTTCCGAATAGACTCAAAAACGGCTGAATAGATTTTCTTGAAAATTTCAGATAATGTACTGGGAACACCGGTGGTGAAAATAGGCTATATATTTTTTTGAATTGTCGTCGCGGAAGTGAAATATCGCGGTCATCCCAAATTATTCAAAAATGTATTATTTCAGATAATATACGTAATTTTAGTAAGCGTGACTACAAAACCGCTATAACACTGGCTTCAATATGTGGGATAACGCGGTCAACGCCATAGATGTCACTATATAGAAATTCCGAAAAATCGATTGGGAAATCTTATGAAATTTTGTATGTGGAGTTTTTAGGTCTGAGAATAGGTCGTAATCTATTTTTTATCCCGCTAAGTGTAGTGACCGGTGGTCCTCCCCACAAATTGTTTAAGAAAACCGCGAAATTCAAGATACTTTTTAATATATTGTTTACAAATTGTTTGCATTGCTATGGTAATTACTGTCTTGACCCTGAATGGTCGTCGCGGAAGTGAAATATCGCGTTCATCCCAAAATTTTCAAAAATTTATTATTTCAGTTAATTAGAACGGTCGTAAGCTGTTTTTCACTGCTAAGAATATTAACCGGTGGTCGTCCCCACAATGTTTTTAAGAAAATCTGAAATCTTTGATATTTTTGAACGTATTGTTTACAGATTGTTTTCCCTGAATGATCGCGGTCATCACAACGTTTTCAAAAATGTATTATTTCAATTAATATACATAATTTTAGTAAGCGTGACACAAAAATGATATGAACACTAGCTTGAACAAGTGGGATAGCGCGGTCGTGAGCTATTTTTATATGGCTAAGTGTAGTGACCGGAGGTTCTCCTTCAATTTTTTTAAAGTCCATGATATTTTTGAACGTATTGTTTATAGATTGTTTGCAATACTACTGTAATTACCGTCTTGACCCTGAATGGTCTTCGCGGAAGTGAAATATCGCGGTCATCACAAAATGTTCAAACATTTATTATTTCAGATAATATACATAATTTTGCGTGCCAAAAAATGCTATAAACGCTGAACACTAAACAATAAGTGGGATAGCGCGATCAACTCCACATTTTGGAATACAGTAAAATCCCGATAACTTGAGATGTCACTATCCAGAGGTTAAATCCATCAAAAATAGCGAAAATCAGGCGCCACCCTTCTATGGGAGCTATATCAAAACGTGAACCTATAACTGTTGCATACCGATCGCAAATAAAAAGGCGTGTCTTTCGGTCGATACGTATATTTATACTCTCCTCTTTAAATTACATTAAAACCAAATTTTAGCCATTTTGGTGTGATAATGATGTTAAATCCTCAAAAATAGCGAAAATCAGCCGGTACCGTTCTATGGGAGCTATATCAAAACGTGGACCTACACTGACAATTCTCTGCAGTAATAATTACGACCCCAACCAAGACCAACAATCCAATATATAGCAATGTTAATTGACGTGCACCGATCATTATATGTGGGTCACAAAGTGCTTTAAACTGTCAATTTATGGTGAAGGGTATAATAAAAGAGATTTTATATCTTAAATTTGGGGGATACCATTACATGGAATTTATGTCAAAACATTGATTTATATTATGAACTTTCTAGAGGAATGCCTAATTATGGCTGTATCAATGCTAGATAGATAACTAAAGTTTGCACGAAGAACCCAAACAACGGGCCAGCAACGCGGACCGGGTCAGCTAGTTTACATATAAGTAAATGTTGTTTTTGTTGTTATTTTACTTAAAGACAAATCTCCCTGATGATGATCGTCGAAGGCGATCGAAATATCGGAAATAAATACAAATATAAAACAAAATAAATGTTTGTTTTATTATGAGGACCTTGAGCCGAACAACAGATTGAAATAAAAACTTAAAGATCAAAGGTCAACTAAAAACTACATCCAAATAAAAAAAAAATGTTTATACTACATCAATGATTTTTGGTACATAGATTAAGAAAAAAATCAGCATTCCAAATCTGTTTTCGTAATTAACTTTGATCGTTGCGCGCAAAATATATGACCGTTTTAATTATGATAATTAGAAAAAATTCTAAAAAAATCGCGGCTCACTATAGTTAGCTGTTATATACTATTATCGTTAACTGAATTCGTAACCTTTGCGATGATGCAAAAAATAATCGGAAAGTCCCAATGGATTCGCGAAAAATCAAATTTGTTAAATAATTTCACGTATTTACAAACATATTTTTGAAACAATAGCGCTCATACCTACGAAAAATATATATAAAAATTATAACGGCATCCAGACCTTTTGAGGAATAAAATGAAACCTAAGTTGTGAAGGTTGGAGCTATAGTATTCATGTTATTTGCAAAAATACGAAGAAAATATTACGAAAAAAAAAATTAAAATCATATTATTCTAATTTTATTTTTTTATGATTTTATAGGAAATGATGGAGAAAAAATGTTTGAGTTTCTCGGCATTTTCGTCAAAATTTCACCCAATAAGGATGATATTCCGTTGTACCAAATTTTTCGCTTATAGTTGTCCTATTGGATAATATTATTAAAACCTTGTATTAAATCACAATGAATTCCAATAGTGGCATAACGTTAAAATAATGTATTGAATATTACAACATTTGAGACGCAGTTTATGTAAGTATGAAAATGACATGATGCGCATCCGATTTTCCAACACAGCGAATCAATCCCTTTTATTTGATGTACAGTTTGTCAAATTCTATTCGGCGGCCACGGTGTAGCATCTGCTGCATATAAGGGTGCAAAATACAGAAAAATTGTCATAATTTCCGCGAAGTTCGTTTACATTTTATGCGCATCCGATTTCAATAATCACCATTAAAAAAATACATCATTCTATGCCATTTCAATGCGAACCATCAAGAACCGTGGATGTAGCATCGCACTCAATTTTTAGAAAAAATCTATTATATCTCTGGATTTACGAGAGTTTTTAAATATCTGTTTTCGCGCAGTTTAAACACGCGTATCGATCTATTTATTTAAGTAGAACTGACATATCCAAAACGCGTTTTAATGTGCGATATTTTCAAAATAATTTTTTGCAAATTTCCCGCCGATCTAGTGGGTGGATTTTTACGCGTCGTGGCTTGTTAGATTCAGAACGTAAAAAAAACTAAATTTACGCGGGTTTCCACGGAAATCGAATGAAGTTTGTAAATTTTAAACCCAAAAAATAGGTTTTTGAGAAAAATTTACGAACAAAAATTTCATGTTTGGGCGCAGATTACTGTGATCCTGGGAGGGCTACCCCCTCATGTTATACATTAAAAAATGCGAAATCGCGAGTACTACAATCAAATAATATGCTTTAAGGAAAATCCAGCTGCGCGTCTCGATTAGAGCAAAAATTTAAAAAACCCCATTTTTCAGGTTTCAAAATGTCAGCATCCTTTTAAGGTAGATACAGTGGATACATTAAAAAATCATACATTAGAAACTTCAACTCTGAAGTGTACTCTTTAACTTCCCCTTTTAACATTAAGCTCTACATTGTGTTGTAAAACCACTAATTGAAACTCGTTTCCTTCAACGATTTTTTTCCGATTTTTTTACATTAGTACGACCACAGCATCCGCTAAAATTATTATTTTAAGAAACCCCTCGGTGAATCGGGCTAAAACAGTTTATTTTACCGAAATACGGTCAAAAGTAATGGTATAGTAAAACTGATCGCGAGTTACAATACCCCATACCTCAGTTTCAACATAAGTTAATTTTCTACAAAAAGCTTGGTATACACTTTCATACGGGCAAAATGTGCTTCATCGAAATAATGGTTTAAGACCCACAGTAAGTTTGGACGAAATCCGTTTCAGACAATTTGGAGTTGATTTAGCCACGTCCGTCCGTCTGTCTGGCTGGAGCGCACGATAACTTTCGAACGGATCAACAGATTCGGTTCAAACTTTGGCTTTTGTAATATTTTGTCCAAATTTAGTTTAAGTTCGAAGATAAGCCATACCGGTTACTCCTTCAGTTACATCCCCCACAAAAGTTCAAAAATGTTTATAAAAAGTGTGCGTACGATAACTCTTGAAGGGAGTGACCGATTTGGTCTATACTTTACACATCGTAATATATCTACCAGATAAATATCAGCTTTGAATTTCGGCTATATTTGTCCACTCATTCGGGTACCTCCCACACAAAATTTCGGATAAGTTCACTTTAAGACCTGCAATCGAATCTCTTTGATTTCTGTTGAAGCAACATACATTCGCTGCCTCAATTACGACGGTAAACTTTTTTTTTCAGGGGCAAGTCCATACATATCTTGAGAAAACAGCCCGAAATGTGTAAAAACCCCTATAGCACCATACCTAGTCGCTAAAGAGCATTATATCTCTTGAACTGATCAACCGATTCGGTCCTAAATCTGGCCTTCGTCATATTTTGTCCAAATTTAGTTTCTGTTGGAAGATGGGCAACAACTTACGGTACTTCCCCCCAATATAAAAAAAAAATACAATTTTAAATAGAAGGTGATTATAGATAGGAAGTTTTTGCGGATTCCGAAAGTTCAATGTTCATAGATGAGAAAAATCAGATTCAAATTTTTAGAATTTTTTAGGTTTTCACGATTTTGTTGCGGTTTCCAAGCAAATCATGACAACCTTAAAAACTCAAAAAATGTGTGTTCTGTCGAAATGGGATTAGAGAAAATGTGGTAGCTGTGAAAATTCTCTACAAGATTGACCTTCATGATATTTTCGCAGGTATTACCATTTTTGAGATATAGAAGTTCAAATTGGAACAATGCAAATGCACTCACTATATCGCCTCCCTATAAAAGTTTGCCATGTACGGTGCGCTTTAACTAACTTTAAATTGCTTTAAATAAACTAATAAACAAATCAATATTGAACTATCGGCATTGTATATAAAAACATTCAACTGTGTTTAATCTTTATCTAATCTCTTATACCAAGAGGATGAATATAATTTACGAATAGCCACCGCGTATAATGCCAGCAAAAAACCCTAACCATTAGGGTGGGGCGATTAGAACACATTAATGGGCCCTTCGCGTTTCTGATTCCTGGGATTGTACTGAGCAATATATTCTGACATATAACACCCAGACCATTGCCAACACTAGGACAAAAATTTAAGCCAATATAATAATTAAGAACTCTCTAGTATATCGCAAAAATATTGGCATGCTCGTTCAGACAATTTTAGCCTTGTGGATAAAAAACTTGAAGTCAAAATTGGTATGCTCGATTTGAACCGAAGACATATCGTCTAATGGACTCTTTTGCCCTGTGCAATCCCAGGAATCAGAACGCGAAGGACCCAATAAGGTGTTTTTCCTTCCACACTGCGGCCTTCTAACCGTACATCGTTCTGACGCATACCACATCGCGAATATTTTCAGTTACAAACAAAGTGTTATTCCTTTCGGTAAATACGAATTCTTTAAACTGCTTACGTGGAAAAAATTATTACATGTTGGCCAAAATACTTATTGGCAAAATAAATAAATCCAAGATAAATAAATCCATCGACTACTTCACTAATTTCCACGACTTTCCATGTCTACTGGACACTGGCATTATTCAAAATTATTTTAATTTGTACAATGTTTTTAAAATAAATATTTTGTTACACCCTAATCTACCCATTTAAGTTGTATACCGCTCTTCCTATATACCACACATTGGGTTGTTGTAAAGATTCGAAAAAATGTTTTCCGGTGATACAAAAACCACAAGAAAATAAAGAACAGAAACAAAGTCAAGACTTGTGGTTGATAAAAATAAAATAACTATCATGAGGAAGAATATTTTGTACTCAACATTACGATTAAGAGGAGTGCACTTGGGTTGGGTCCAATACGTAAATGTTGGCATAATTTCCAGAAATACTTACCATGAAACTTCTTGAACAACTACATTTAATTTCCGTTTTAGTGAGTGAAACAATTCGAAAAAAAACAAAGTACTCTATCGAATCTCCACCCACACAACCATAGCCGCTTTAACAGTTTCATTTTATGGCAGAGCTATCATTATTTTATGACGTAATTTAAATTTTATAGATTTCCTTAGACAGGAAGTGAAATAGAAGCAAAAGCTATATCCGGGTGAAATGCGTCTCTATGACAAGAGGGCAGGCAGGCTGCCATACATGAATGAAAAATATCGTCAATTGGAATGCTAGCAAGTTAAAGGTCAAATCGAAAAAAGACAAAACGAAAAAGCTACATTCACGTCAGAAAGTAAGAAAAAAAAACAAAGAAATATTTTAAAATGTGGTAAAACTTTAAGTTCACCATGAACAGCGACAGCAATCTACACCTTAAGGCAAACAAAACTATATCTTTCTATAGCAAAAGATTGCTCTACGTCTGTGCTATAAGGCTTTAAACGTAACGTTTTACCATTTTCATTTTATTTCGTTTGTATCTGTGAAACGATGTCAACCTTCCGATGAGTTTGCTTACTTTTATTGCTTTTGCCATTTGTTCAATTGCGAATTTAACGAAAATGCAATGTCTGCGGCAAAGTCAAAAGACAAATATCAACGAATATCATTTAGAAAAAGGTGTAAAAAAAAGTTTTGAGACAAACAACAGTTCATACTTTTTATCATTTAGGGTGAACACCGCATTACATATTGGCTGAGCATATCACAGCAGGTACTCTGCTTAATAAAATGAAATACACTCCGGTTTATCTGAATAGAACCAATGAATTTTGCCTATAAATACCGTTATATCTAACGATAGAGTATATTGTAGCCGATATTTTCTATACCAAACATGTTTCTTATATGCGTTATAACGGTACTTTTTAATCGCTTTATGAAAAAATTTCAAAATATTGGCATGTTTTAATGGTTCACCAGGATAGAACCACTACAAGAATTTGACCAAATCCTTTGTCAGATCTGGAAAACTTTTACAAAAAATTACTTATAATTAAAAATAAAGCCCTTTGTGTTGACATAAAGTGTTCAGCGTTGTTGGTTCTATTCATATGAACCGGAGTGTATGTATAATGCGGCATTTAGTATTGGTAGGTGGTATAATGGTATAATCGTTTTGATTTCCCTTTAATTTACCAAACACCACTATGTGGAAAGGGTATTATAAGTTTGTTTTGGGAAAAATGCATGTAACACAGAGAAATATTCGTCGGAGACACCAATTGTGGTATACCAATCTTCATTTCTCGGCGACATAAAGCGATTTTGAGATGTGTTTCAGTCCGTCCGTCTGTCCAATATAAATTGTAATCAAACTCCAGGCCGCAATTATGGACCGATTATCACGAAATTTTGTATGGAGGTCTGGTTAGAGGGTTCGGCCGGGCCGGACTTTTTATACCCTCCACCAAAAAATAGCCTTAATTAAAATGGAATAAGTAGGGTCCTTTCACAATTTTAGGTGGAACAACTTTTCGAAAATGGATAAATTCCTACTGCCTCCCACTATTGCTTAAATTACACTGTGAACACAAATGTTGGGGCAGGGATAATTCCTTTTGGAAATGTAAGCCCTTGGTGTGTGTACATTAAAAACCCCGAAGGACAGATGCGCCGTGAGTCGAACTTCTGCGTTATGGAGGTCTGGTTAGAGGGTTCGGCCGGGCCGGACTTTTTATACCCTCCACCAAAAAATAGCCTTAATTAAAATGGAATAAGTAGGGTCCTTTCACAATTTTAGGTGGAACAACTTTTCGAAAATGGATAAATTCCTACTGCCTCCCACTATTGCTTAAATTACACTGTGAACACAAATGTTGGGGCAGGGATAATTCCTTTTGGAAATGTAAGCCCTTGGTGTGTGTACATTAAAAACCCCGAAGGACAGATGCGCCGTGAGTCGAACTTCTGCGTTATGGCGTGATGAGGTTTTTGCAAGAGACCCTGTAAGCCATCATGAATTAGCATTATTTCTTTGTTTGTTGTTTTTGTAGAGCACTTAAGCAACAGTGAACGAAGATATAACGCTATTATTTTTGATCAGAAAAAATTGTAGCTAAAATTCTCAAAATACCTATAATTACAGCTAGTTCGGTTAAAAATTGCAGCTAAAATTCTCAAAATACCGAAAATCGGGAGATACCGTTATATGGGGGTTATACCAACACATTGACCTATGTTGACGATGTTTCGTTGGAGATGTTTTATGACCACTGAGAACTTCAAATGTCAAATTACAGCTATTTCGGTTAACAATTGTAGCTAAAGTTCTTAAAATACCGAAAATCGGGAGGTACCGATATATGGGGGCTATACCAAAACATGGACCTATGTTGACGATGTTTCGTGGTGATGTTTCATGGCCATTGAGCACCTCAAATGTCAAATTACAGCTAGTTCGGTTAAAAATTGTAACTAAAATGCTCAAAATACCGAAAATCGGGTGGTACGGTTATAAGGGGGCCATACCAAAACATTGACTTATGTTGACGATGTTTGGTGGAGATGTTTCATGACCACTGAGAACCTCAAATGTCAAATTGCAGATAGTTCGGTTACAAATGGTGGCTAAAATTCTCAAAATACCGAAAATCGGGAGGTACCGTTATATGGGGGCTATACCAAAACATGGACCTATGTTGACGATGTTTGGTGGAGATATTTCATGATCACTGAGAACCTCAAATGACAAATTACAGCTAGTTCGTTTAACAATTGTAGTTAAAATTCTCAAAATACCGAAAATCGGGAGGTACCGATATATGGGGGCTATACCAAAACATGGACCTATGTTGACGATGTTTCGTGGAGATGTTTCATGACCACTGAGAACCTCCAATGTCAAATTGTAGATAGTTCGCTTAAAAATTGTGGCTAAAATTTTCAAAATACCGAAAATCGGGGGTACCGTTATATGGGGACTATACCAAAACATTGACCTATGCCCATATCCTTTGGGGTATAAGTTTATTGATCACTAGGAACCCCAAGTGCCAAATTATAGCTATTTCGGTCTGCAAATGTGGCGAAGAACGTCAAAATACCTCAAATCCGGAGGTACCGTTATATGGGGGCTATACCAAATAGTGGACCGATATAGCCCATCTTCGAACTTGACCTGCCTATGAAAAAAAAGATCCTCGGGTGCAAAATTTCACTCTATATCAATTATTGCGGATGCTAGAGTGATTACAACAGACGGACGGACAAAAATTTTAACTGATTTTTTACCTGCTCTGTAGGTCGCAATTATAGTCTGATCGCCGCGAAATTTTAAATGAGGTAAGAGTATATGACAAAGAAAAAGCTTGCAGTTTGAGATGGCGATCAGATAATATTTATGGGGTAAAATGGACCACAACTTTTTAGTGAAAATTGTGAAAATTTTTAATATATAGCTTATATCCTTCCCTTAAGACACATTCCGCCTCTGTAAATAATATTTTGAAGGCCAACTCTTGACCATTCCATTGATGGCAATTATGTTGATTTACGTGGTCAGATAACAGAGTTATAGCCTAATATATCCAGTTGTTGTCATTAGCACACTAGAGGTCGCAATTATAGCTCAATAGTCCCGAGATTTTGCGCGAGGTAAGAGTTTAGGTCGAAGAAGATGCCTACAATTTTTGATGATGATCTGATATTATCTAGCGGGAGAAATGGACCATTACTTTTGTATGAAAAGTAAAAAATAATAATTTTGGTCCATATTTGATGCAAATTGCAATAATGTGTGCTGAAAATACTCAGTTCTTACATTATTACAAATAACCTAGCGTATTAATTGCCCAATTGCATTTTTATGCACTCATTACATGTGTTGCTTGGCCACCTTTTTTCAAAATCTACTCGGTGTCGCTACCGTTAAAGTTTTGTTTGAAATATTTATTTAGGTGAAGGTGATGGCACCAACCCACACCCTCTTTGCGTATAATTGAATATGAATAATTTTGGGATTTATTAATTAGTTTGCAAGTAAATTATTTGGGTCTCTATTCATTCTTAGTTATTTTTTACCGATATAATATATATGTATTTTGGATATTACAAAACCAAAAATCGCCGGCATTGTCAAGAATGTGTTTGGTACATGTGCACAATTTTTTCGGCGATAGATCTTCAATTGAAAATATTTACATAGCATTTGTAGTGTTGAATAAATTGGAGCAGTGTCCGTCGGTCGACAATTTCACGGTCAAATATCAGAGATATGGCAAATTGCATTGTAACTGGGAATATTCGTAGGAGCTTATACATATATTTAGTTATATTAGGTGTATACCAAAAAAGATACTGTTATTTAAAGACAATTTAAAGATGTAGCAGAAGGGGCTAAACAATTGAAATTTTCCAATTTTAGAATATTTATTAGAAATGTAAAATATATATGATTGTTACACAAACATCCAAGAAGGAACATATCAATGAGTGCATCGCGATTCGTATTGGCTATCGCCGAATCTGGCACCTCCTGAAGCGAAGTTTTACATGTCGTCAAGATTACTGAGGGGTATTTTGTCACCGTTGAAAATTTGAATTTACCTGGCCGGGGAATCGAAGCCACGACCTTCAGCGACCTTATTTTAACTTTATGTGATAAGGTGCCAGAATCCACAAAGTTATTTCTTACAATAAGTTTATTACTTCCATAAAGGAATTTTGAATTGCTGAAAGCTAATTCCGAGGTGTAGAGGTGTAGGGTATCACATGGTCGGCCGCGACCATAGCATTTGATTACTTGTTTTAGTAAAAGTTTGTTTCAAAATCCTGTTTTTATTAAAGCGTTTTGCGTTGCCATCTCTAGCTCGAAAACTAATTAACCGATCGTCATATATTTTTGTATGTTTATATAGAAGAAAAAGGAGTAGTCCTTCATCGATCGATTTTTTAAAAAAATAATAGGTTTTACAGAAATTGTGGAACCAAAAACTCAAAATTTCAATTTTTGGCTTAAAAAGCTGACGTTTGCTGGTCATAAAACGGGCAAAAAAATTTTAAAATAAAATCGATCTATGAAGAACTACTTTTTGATGTCCTTGATAAACTCATAAAATTATATAAGAATCGGCTTATTAGTTCTTGAGTTAAAGTTGGCACCGTTTTCAAATTGTGATTTCGAGAAAAACACGTTTCAAGTTTCTAAGCTACATACAAATGTTGTTCCGATCGACTTGAAAGTTTTACCAGATATTCTATGCTACTTATACTTTAAAATAGGACAATAATTTTTTTTCGAATTTCTAATATATACAAGTGGGGGACACCCCTTAACCAACTTTAAGTGTAAACCGCTTCTACCTGTAAAATTTTTGCTTATTTGAAACAACAATGTTCATAGATGAGAAAATTTCAAAAAGAAGAAAAATCACTGGAGGTATTTTTAAATAAATCGCGGTCAAAGTTCACATTTTTAGGTTTTTAGGATTTTGCTTGGAAACGGAAATTCCTATCGAAGTGGGACCTAAGAGGTAGCAGTGAAAATTCTCTACGACATTTCCTGCAATTTTTACAGTGTTTCATTTAACTTGCGTTGGTGTCTGTTTAGTTCAAATCTAGTAAGTCCTTTTTAAAACAGTTGCTGTTCACCAATCGAACTAAAACTTTGCACACTTTTAAGATTTGGATGACAATACATTTCTTCCTATAGCCCCATATAGCGGTACCACCCGATTCCAGGTGTTTTGAGGATTTTGTCTTAATTTTTAGTCCGAATTGGCTGTAACTTGGCATTTGGAGTTCCCAATTGAACAGAAACTTCCCCACCAAAAATTGTGGACATTTGGTTATGGACTTCTCAGTGGTCAAACAATTTATTTACTAAAAAGCTAATAATAAAAACATAATTAAACAAGTAAGAAAATTCTATAGTCGGGCGGGGCCGACCATGTGATACCCTACACCTTTACTCCTGGGAATTAGCTTTCCAAATATCAAAATTTCTTTATGGAACAAATAAACTTATTTTAAGAAGTAACTTTGTGCATTCTGGTACCGTATCACACCAAGTATAAATAATAATATAATAATTGTTTCACAAACATCCTAGAAGGGATATGGGAGACTTCTCTCATATCAATGAGTGAGTGTACCCCGATTCATATTCGCTCAATGATATGGGACCCACGGCTTATCTCCGAGTCCGAACGGCGTGTCCTAAGACACCACTTGTGGAGACGTTTTACATGGCTGAAATACTCAGGAAATGTCGCAAACCTTACAGAAGGATATCTTGCCACCATTGAAAATTTGATTTTGCCTGGCTGGGGAATCGTTTTGAAAAAAGTGGCAAATCAACCATGCTGCAATGTATGTATAAAAATCCAATTGGACAAATAAAACTTTAGGGTACCATGTAATTTTCAATAATGCAAAAACTGGGTATGGGCAAATGTGGTTCTCTACAAAAATCCATTATATATTAAGCAGTAGGCCCGTTACCTAGCAGACACGTTATAGCAATTTGCATCAGGGGGAAGATCAGTAGATTTATTTCCATATGTAGTTTACTTTGCCGGTATATGTCCTCCAAGAAATAAAATATAGGCCAAAAAAATTTATTTTGTATTTTTCATACGAAAGTAATGGTCCATTTTAACCGCTAAATATTATCAGAGCATCATTCAAAATTGTAAGCATCTATTTCGACCTAAAGTCTTACCTCGAGCAAAATTTCGTGATGATTGAGCTATAATTGCGACCACTAGCGTGTTTATGATTACACTTCGATGAAATAACAGGGTATATTAGGCTGTAACTCTGTTATCTTATCATGTACACCAACACAATTGACATCAATAGAGGTCAAACGTTCCTCTTCCAAGTATAGCTTACATTCCCAGAATGTCTCTTCCAGGAATAAAGATATAAGCTATCTTTAAATATTATCTGATCGCCATCTCAAATGCAAGCTCCTTCTTTGTCATATTCTCTTACCTCATTTAAAATTTCGAGGCGATCTGACAATTATTTCGACCTACAGAGCATCTACAAAATCGGATAAAAATAATGTTTATGGTCCATTTCACCCGCTAAATATTTCACGATCATCACTACATAAAATAGCGATCTATTCTGATGCGAAACCGACCTCCATAACAAATTTCGTGACGACCGGTCCATTACTGACGGACACACGGAGGGACGGACACACATTTCAAAATCGATTTATCTCGCCGAGATATGAAGATTGGTATACCACATTGGGGGTCTCCGACGAGTATTTCGCGGTTCCATATGGTGGTGATTTCGCCTTTCCATATGGGTATAATTGAAAAAATGTAGAAATGGAAAAAACAATTGTTTCTAAAAAATTATTTCCTTTTGCACCAATGTATAAACTTAAGCCTACTAACAACTAAAATAGCATTTATTCCGTTCAAATATTGGAAAAGGTCATGCACCAACCACTTTGAAAAATTTTGATTTTTTTTTTTTTTTTTGTTAAAAAATTATATCAAAAAAGCGTTTACGCCATTTCTATGATTCTCAGAATTAAAGAAACTAAGTGAGAAAGAAATGTTACAGTTTATTTTAAATTATATATCTGCTTACAGTGACTTCACAAAATTGCCCATAATTCTGATAAATTAAAATTTTACAAACATTTTGTGCATAAGGTTTTTCACGGAATCACCTTTTAATTCAGATTTTATGTAAACTCATCACGATATGATAGAGGGTCACGAGGTTGTAAAAAAGTCATAACCCCTATTAACTATGCTACAAACTGGTTGAATATACATATGTATATAGGAGCTAAATCCAAATCTGGACTGATTTTCACCAAAAGCAATAGCTTTCTTACTATGGCTAAAAAAAAATATGTTCCCCAATTTTCAGTTCAATCGGACAATAAATGCGACCTGTACGTTATGAACAAAAACACATGGACAGACGGACGGACATATATAAATCGACTCAGAAAGTGATTCTATATATATATATATATATATATATATATATATACCCAAAAGGAACCATGGGTCTATCTCGTTTCCTTTTGCATGTTACACACAAATGCACAAAGACATAATACCCCTTACCACAATGTGGTGTACGGCATAAAAACAGTTGGTGGCGCACATGTAAGCGCTTAAACAACCCTCTCTTATATGTTTTGATATTATTTTTATACCCTCAGCATCTATGCGTCTACGACATTTTTTTATGATTCTCAGAATGAAAGAAAATTAGTGAGAAACAAGTGTTATGTCAGTTTGGTTATCTTATGTGGCTCTACAGTTTATTTTTAATTATATATCTGCTTACAGTGACATCACAAAATTGTTCATAATTCTGATAAATTCAAATTTTTAAATAATTTTGTGCGTGAGGTTTTTTCTTCGAATCACCCTATAATTAAGATTTTATGTAATCTCATCACGCTATGATAGAGGGTTATGAGGTTGTAAAAAGGTCATAACCCCTATTCACTAAGCCACAAATTGGTTGAATATATGTAAATAGGAGCTAAATCTAAATCTGGACTGATTTTCACCAAAAGCAATAGCTTTCTTACTATGGCTAAAAAATGATTTTCCCCAATTTTTAGCTGAATCGGACAATAAATGTACGTTGCGAACAATAACACATGGATAGACGGGCGGATATTTATAAATCAACTCAGAAAGTGATTTTATGTATATCCCCAAAAAGAACCATGGGTATATCTCGTTTCCTTTTGCAGGTTACATACAAATGCAGAAAGACGTAATGCCACTTACCACAATGTGGTGTAGGGTATAAAAACAGTTGGTGGTGCACATGGTGCACATGTTTTGATATTATTTTTATACCCTCAGCATCTATGCTATCGGGGGTATATACACTAGGGCGGCCCACAAAATAACAAATTTTCCATTTAATCCAAAAACTTTATACATGACATTTTGCGGCGATCGGTTAACGTTCACCCGTGCCACCAGAGATGATAAATACGGCGTGTAGAACATTTTCATGAAAATTTACCTTTGGTCCCAAACAAATTACAATTGATACAAACATCACTCTGGTGGCACGGGTTAACGTTAACCGATCGCCACAAATTTTTATATAGAAGGTTTTTGGATCAAATGGAAAAAATACGAGGTAGGCGCTTCAAAAAAATGTCATTTTTGGCCGCCCTAATATACATGTTCATACGGAAACAATTTGCATCATCGAAATAATGGTTTTACACCCCAAGTATGTTTTGACGAAATCCGTTTCAGACAATTTGGAGTCGATTTATCAATGTCCGTACGTCTATCTGGTTGGATGGAGCGCACGATAACATTCGAACAGATCGATTCGATCCAAAATTGTGCCTTCGTAATATTTTGGTCCAATCGTAGATCAGGCAGTTTAAATTGTTTCGCTGGTATGGTGCGCACGATAACTCTCGTAGTATATGTATGTATATGTGAACTCATTCGGGTACCTCCCACAATTTCGGAAAAGTACAGTTTAAGGCCTGCTCTCTTGCTTCTTTATGCAACTGCTTGAATTCCCTACCCCTCTTACGACAGTACAAGCTGTTTCAATTGCAAGTCCATACTTCCTGAGAAAATGGTCCACAATTTTGCCTTCGTAATATTTTATTTAAGTTCGAAGATGAGCCACCCCTTCAGGTACATCCCCCACAAAAACTCAAAATGTTTGGCTAAAATGATGCGCACTATAAATCTCGAAGGTAATAACCGATTGGTTCCACACTTTGCACACCGTGATATTTCTATAAGACAGATATGGGCAATATACGAGTATATCAACTCCTTCGGGTACCTGTCACACAAAATTTCGGAAAAGTGCAGTTTAAGACTTGGGGCTCAATAATGATTCTACGAAACTGTGAAATGAAGAAAATATAAAGGAAATAAATGTCAAATGAAAAATATAAAAAAGAAAATATTTTTCATTTCAAACTTTCATAGGACGAGAATCCATCCCCTGCTCTCGAATTCCTTTGATTTTTTGCTGTAACAACGTGTATTCGCTGTACCCATTACGATGGTACAATTTTTTTGGGGGCAGAAGGAAGAAACAAAAAGGGCGTCAGAAGTATTGTGTTTAAACCGACTGATAATTTTTACTTGTTGTTATACCACGGTGCGCTTGAACTAACTTTAAATGAAGGGTGCTTACACCTGGGAAGTTTTTGCGAATTCTGAAACTATAATTTAAATAAATTGCGGTCAAAGTTCACATTTTTAGGTTTTCACGATTTTGCTTGGAGACCGTAAGTCCTATGGGAATTGGACTAAAGAAAATATTGTGGCAGTTAAAATTCTCTACAATATTAACCTTATGATATTTTCGTAAGTTTTACAGTTTTTGAGATATAGAAGTTAAAATTGGAACAATGCACTGACTGTATCACCTCCTTAAAAAACAATGTCATGCACAATGTATTGCACACAAATGACACGTTTTCGCGGATTCTGAAACAGCGATGTTCATAGATGAGATAAATGTAAAAACGAGAAAAAATCGCTGAAGCGATTTTGAAATAAATTCCGCCCAAATTGAAGATATTTTTGGATACATTTTCTGAGCTAATATAGGTATTTGGGATATACGTGGTCGAAAAACTTTCTCCACCTAAAATTGTGAACAGGAAAGGAAACTAATTATTCTACTTGAGTTCAAAATATGGTGTGGTGGAGGTTATAAACAATTCGGCCCGTTTGAACTTAACGATTTTTTACTTGTGTTTTCATATTATTCCAAAAAGTCTCTCAGATACATGATATTTATTATTTCGAAGTCATTCATAAATCAAAAATGCAATGATTGTAAAACTTGTCCCAGGTCTTATTGACAAGACTAATTATTTCTCATTTTATGTCGACTAAATAACAAATCAAAAGGAAAATAATATGGACGCGATTGGTCACATTGTAAGGATTTTACAATTACTCGAAATCAAATGTTTGATGCTTTTTAATTAGTATTTACTGTTTTTTATTGCATTCCCTGGATGCTACTATAAGAAATAAAATATAATACCCATTAGCTTATGCCTTAAAACACCTCAAAAATGCAGGAAAACAGGTTAATCTCTTTCGTTGTTATCAGGTAAAAAAACTTGGCATATTGTGGAACTTTCCTGATAATTTCGCAAAATAAAGTTATGGCAACCTATGCCTGCGGCTAAAAAACAACAAGAAGTTCAACTTGTTTACAAATCGATTACTTTTGACAATATGTACAAAGAAACAACAAATACAAATATCTTCACACAGAACAATGGCAGATACAACCGCAAGAACAAATAATAAAAAAAGTCCTCCGTAGGCCAAGCTACTCCCATACACACCAACACAAACACACACACTTCTCCAACATTTAAGACATACAAACCCAACAAGAAGAAGAAGAAAATATGTTTGTATGTATGTCTTTGTCATAAATTTCAGATGCAGGAAACGGAAATGTTTGGTCGATTTTGTTTACCGGAGGTTGTTAGTGACGGTATTGGCTGAGCCTTTCAACATAAATTTATTTATTATGGAGCATGTTTCGTGACAATGGCTACCAAGACAAAAATCATTGGAACATTTCTTTCGAATATTTTGCTATTGATTGCAGCTTCATTTAGCTCCCAGCAAATGTCCAATTGTCGTTCAGGAATTTATTGGCGCGTGGATAATTTAAATTTATTTGAAAACAAAATAAAAAATCGTGATATCAAGGAATTTTTTCATTTTCGTTGTTTTTTCTCGTTTTCTATTTCAATATCGTTGGCATTTTACAAAGTAAATTGGTTTTTCATTTTGACAATGTAACAGCCTGATGGGGCAGACGTAAATTTTGCCAAAGTCTTTTGTTTTGTGCGCGGAGGTGAAGTCATAGAAAATAATCAAATATTTTGGTTTATTGACCGGTTTATATGGGGAAGGTGGGTCAGAGTAAAAATAGGGTTCTTCATAAAAATGGTTATGAATTTCTTATCGGCGATTTTTGACAATAGTATGCACAGGTTTTTGTTTTCTTATTTTATGATAATCTTGTGAAATTTCAATTCCAGTAAAACAAAATTTTAAGTAGCAGCTCATTGTCCATGGACATTTTTCGTAATAAAAAATAAGAAATGTTCTGTGTTTAATGTAGACCATTTACGGGTTTTATGACTCTTTTTAAGGTCAATACGAAAGTTTTAAGTGTTTGTTTTTACAATTGTTAAGGAATTTATTGCGATTTGTTTCTTTTATTATTTTGTTTTCATTTTTAATGCCTTTCTCTTAAAGAAATATGTTGTACTACGAGTATGTCGTTGAATTTAGTCTCTTCCGACTGAAAGTGGTATGGTATAACATTACGCTCCCATTATACAAATAATTTAGATTTACATCTGGAAAGCGTATTATTTTAATATGAATAATCAGGTATTAACAATATTGACAATAATTTTCTTAAAACCTATATAATTCTTTTAATTTGGCAATATTTTTATGTTTGGATGAAATCAGTTTTAAACAATTTGTCCTGGATTTATTTTATTTATACGTCCGTCTGTTCATTTTAGTGGCTGATTCCCATAACAGCTCTTGGACAGATGAACTGCAGTGGTGCGTCGTGCACTTCGTAATATTTTGTCCAAGCTCATAAAGAGGAGATTCGAATAGGTTCGAATATATATAGGTTTGCTTCTTAAGGTAATTCCCCCACTTTATTTCAAAGAAGTGCAGTTGAAGTACGATTGTAGTATCGGTTTGAAATTTTTACAGCGGCCCCTATTACGACGGTATCATATTTTGGCCTATATTTCCTGACACAGCTATCGGTTATTTTAGAAGTTAAACCAAATTTAGACAAAATGTTAGGAGATCTAACGTTTGGATAAATTTGGTTGCAACGTTATCGGATATCGTGCATACTAAACCAAGTATTGGTGGGAAGTACTGGAAGTTGTTGCCAATGTTCGAACTGGAACTAAGTTTGGACACCTCGCCCCTGAAAAAACATTTACCGTCGTAATTGAGACAACGAATGCAAGTTGCTTTAACAGAATCAAAGTGATTCGAGAGCAGGTCTTAAAGTGAGTTTATCCAAAATTTTGTGTGGGAAGTACCCGAATCAGTGAACAAATATAGTCCATATTCAAACCTGATATACATATGGCAGATGTATTGGGATGTGTAAAGTATGGGGATGAATGATGTGACGTAGGGGATGAATGATACCAAGCAACGGTCTTGACCGGCTTTAACATGGCAAAGCCCAGGATTTATCTTGGTCCCTCTTTCATCTCAAGTGGACACTGACCTCCCCGTGGTGTCACCTGGGGAACTGCCTTTAACACCCGTTAAAGGTAGTGAGCTAACATGAGCCGCACGTTCACCCATAAGAACGTTAAAAACTTGGGTTTGGGCGTCGGGTTAGTAACCCTCCCCTAGAAAAAACATCCTACTATGAAAAAACGAAAGAAAAGAAAAACAAACCCCTCTAAAGTTGACGAACCCCGCAAACGTTTTAAGGATCATGCTCTGCGAATCTGCACCTGGATTGTTCGCACTCTTTATAGAGAAGGTGCAGTCTTCGCATTGGCAGACGTACTTGAAAAGTACAAGGCCGATATTACTGCCATACAGGAAATACGATGGATTGGGAAAGGCGTCACAACAACACCTAATGGTGACGCACTGTATTATAGCTGCCATGACGTAAAGCATGAATTTGGTTGCGGATTCGTAGTTAGTCGGAGACTAAAACATCTGGTATCCAGATTCACCCCAGTGAATGAAAGACTTGCTGCAATTCGAATAAAAGCTAAATTCTTCAACATCAGCTTTATTTGTGCTCATGCTCCCACTGAAGAAAAGGACGAACAGACCAAAGATATATTTTACGAGCGCTTAGAAGAAACATATGACCGTTGCCCTGCCCATGACATTAAAATCATTCTAGGCGATTTTAATGCCAAAATTGGAAAGGAGAATATCTTTGGCCCAACAGTCGGGAAATTCAGTCTCCACAGTGAAACATCTGACAATGGTATGAGGCTGATAGACTTTGCAGCTGCAAAAAACATGGTAGTTAGGAGTACCAGATTTAATCATCTCGATATTCATAAGGGCACCTGGCTGTCTCCAGATCAAAGAACAAGTAATCAAATTGATCATGTTGTAATAGATGGAAGACATTCATCCAGCGTGTTGGATGTACGATCGTTCCGAGGCGCAAACATTGATTCGGACCACTACCTTGTTGCAGCAAAGGTACGTACCCGTCTAAACGTTGCAAATAAAGCACGAACAGACTCAACGCGGAAGTTGGACATCGATAGGCTGCAAACACAACAGATAGCCACAGCATATTCCACTCAACTAGCCCAATTGCTTAACGCGAGCACTCCTTGTCCCGATAACATAACAACACAATGGCAACATATTGCCCACTCCATGCAAACAGCCGCAAAATCCATACTTGGATTCCAGAGACCTCCACAAAGGAATTCATGGTATGACCAGGAGTGTCGTGCTGCTACGGAAGAGAAAAATGCGGCATATAGAGCTACTTTACAATCAGTAGCAACGCGTAGCGCACGAGAGAGATATCGGGAGAAAAGGATAGCTTATTTATCTCAAAACGATTGAATCTACGTTTTTAGTCTTGTAGGGATTTAAAGTCTATGATGTTCCGTATCAAACACAGAAAAAATTATGTTTCTAGCCCTTCGCGAAATGTTTTTATGATCAATTTTCTGAGAGTACTATGAAAAATAGGCATTTATTTTTGGTCATCAGGATAGAACAGTCATTTTATTTTCGCGAATTTTTGAGATATTAATGCCGAATTTTCTTTCAGTCGATAAATCAAGGCTTTCTGATCATTTTTCACCAAAGAAAACCTATAAATTATTCCGCGGGCACCGAAATCTATATTAATAAAAGAGTAGAGTGACTGATTCACTGACTGACTGATTGATTCATCAACGCCCAGACGAAACGGCTGAAGCTAGAATCATGAAATTTTGGGTGAGGGTCACTCTTGGTCCGAAGGTGACAGATAAGGCTTGGTTTTTGGAAATTCGTACTAGAACGGTACGAAAAGTACCAAAAGGTACTAAATATGGTACCATTAGTATTAGCCAAACGCGAAGAGCTAGAATTCTGAAATTTGGAATGAGGGTCGCTGATGAAAAGATAGAAAGGTATACCAAAGGGTTTTTGGAAATTAGGACTATAAGTGTACGAAAAGTACTAAAAGTTACCAAATTTAGTACCATTTGGTATTATGTGAACGGATAGAGCTATAATCTTGAAATTTGGAATAAAAATCAAGGTTTAGAAGATGTGTTGATACAAGGCGGTGGTTTTGGAAATGTGTACTCTTGTGTGCGAAAAGTACTAAATGGTACTAAATTTGGTACAATTTGCATTTGGGCGAACCGGTAGAGCTAGAACTCTGAAATTTGGAATGAGGGTCACTGATGGAAAGATAAAAAGGTGTACCAAAGGGTTTTTGGAAATTCGGACTACAAGTCTACGAAAAGTACTAAAACGTACTAAATTTAGTACTATTTCGTATTATGGGAAAGAATAGAGGTAAAATCTTCAAATTTGGAATGTAAATCAAGGTCTGGAAGATGTGTTGATATATGGTTTTGGGAATGTGCATTCATGTGTACGAATAGTACTAAATGGTACTAAATTTGGTACACTTTGAATTTGGCGAACCGATACGGTTAGTATTCTGAAATTTGGAATTTCTATTACTGTTGGAGTGTAGGTGTGAGATATGGAAGTAGTTTTCGAAATTCGTACATATAAGTACGAAAAGTACTAAATAGTACCAACTATGGTACATTTTGAACAGATGGAGCTGGAATCCTGCAATTTAGAATTAGGATTACTGTAGGAGTGTAGTATAAAGGTATTTTGGAACTTCGTACTTTTGGGTACGAAAAGTACTAAATGGTACCAAATTTGGTACAATTTGGAATAGAGTGATCGGATAAAGTTGGAATCTTGAGATTTGGAATTAAGATTACTATTGGAGTGAATGATTGAGGTAGTTTTGAAAATTTATGGTTATGGGTACGAAAAGTACTAAATGGTATCAAACCTGGTACAATTTGGATATGAGTGATCGGATAGAGTTGGAATAGTGAAATTTGGAACTAAGATTATTGTTGGACTGTAGCATTGTGAAAGTTTAAGAAATTCGTACTTTTGGGTACGAAAAGTACTAAATGGTACTAACCTTGGTACAACTTGGATTTGGCGTAACGGATACAGCTGGAATCCTAAGATTTAGAATTAAGAGTACTGTTGAGTTGTAGGATTGAGGTAGTTTTGAAAATTTTTGGTTATGGGTACGAAAAGTACTGGACGGTACTAAATCTGGTACAATTTGGACTTGGGTGAACAGATAAAGCAGGATATCTTAGATATAAAATAAAAATACTGTTGGAATGTAGGATTACAGATGTTTTAAAAATTCGTACTTAGGGGTACAAAAGGTACTAAATATGGTACAATTAGTCTTGGAGGATCGGGTAGAGATGGAATTCTGAAATTTGGCTTTGAGATTATTATTGGAGTGTAGGATTGAAGAAGTTTTCGAAATTCATACTTAGGGGTACGAAGAGTATTTTATGGTACTAAATTTGGTACAACTTTGGGTTGGGATTGTTGGAGTGTATGATTGAGGAAATATTGGAAATTCGTATTTATGGATACGAAGTATAGTACTCTGCGGCACTAAATTTTGCACATTTTGGGTTTGGGTGAACAGATAGAGCATGAATCCTGAGATATGGGTTCAAGATTACTGTTGGAGTGTAGAAGTAAAATAGTATTTGAAATTCGTACTTATGGATACGTAAAGAAATAAATGATACTACATTTGATACAATTTTATTTTGGGTAGGAAACCTGAGATACTGAATTAAGATGACTGTTGGAGTGTAAGATTGAAGAAGTTTTCGAACTGTGGTAAAAAATATGGTACAATTTGAATGGGTGGTCTTGGATTTGGTACATCTTGGATTTGGAGATACGGAGTGCGCTGGATTCCAGAAGTACAAAATTTATATTGTTGTTGGAGTGAAGTATTAAGATATAGAGGTAATTTTGGGTATTTGCTTTTGTTATTTGGTAAATATAGACCTTTATTCCGGATTTTGGTATTAAGATCACTGTTAGTGTGAAAAATAAAAAAACACAGACTTTCGAATAATGTGCTGGTGTGATGGTTGAGATATAGGGATTGGTTTAGAAACATGTACACTATGCACCAAAGTATTCAAAAAGTACTAAATCGTACTAAATTTAATATTGTGTGTATACACATGTTTGAAACATCTGATTCACAGGTTTTGGGGAACTGTACAGAATTAGCAACAATTTGTTACTGAGCAGAGATGTTCACTTAGACTTCTGATATTAAGTACATATTAATAAGAGTTACTGTTTGGTGCGGACAAAGGTATGAGGTTTTTAAAAATGTATTTACGTATGCAAAAAACTTAATATAATTATTTTTTAATATCAATTATTAGATTTGGGTTAACTGAAAGGGCTGGAAATAAAAATTGTTGATTGGTTGTACGATTAATATGGAGAGGTATTTTTTCAAACTTGGGCCTGTGTGAATGCAAATATTACATTTTGTACCATTCCGATTTTGAGCTAGAATGTTTAATTTTTGTATTGAGGCCTGTGCTACTGTGGTTTTACAAACATACGTAAGTAATAAAGTGTACAAAATATGCTGGAATTCTAAAATTAGATGTTAGGCTTGAGATATGAAGGTGGATGGAGCCATAAGCACACGTATATGAGTTGAAAATTAGACCTGCTAAAAGTGTACGATATGTACTAAATTATTTACCCATGTACTAAATTCATGGGTAAAGCTCTAATACCAAGAATAGTATAGGTATAATAATATTTGTTCCACTAACATCCCTGGCGGGACAAGGGAGTATACATTTTATTTGAACGAAGTATTGGACACATGATTTGTATACATATTCTTACCGGGGTCGAAAACCCTTATAGCGAGTACTTGCAAACTGATTAACAAACTTAACATATTCTCTGTTATACGGTGGGGTTATAAGAATAGTAAATAGAAACAATACCATGAGAATTAACGATTCGTGAAAAAAAAAAAAAACAAATGTCTACACCTTGATAACAAAAATCTACAGACATATAATACGAACTTTTCAAATTCGTTTTTTTGCCCCAAAACGTCATATATGTCAACGTTTACATATGCGACGTTTTAATACCAAAGAAAGATTATAATATAATCAAATCTAAATGTAAGTGTGTAAAATTTGGTGTTATAAAAAGTGTTATACTTTATACCGACATCTATTTTTAATACAAGTTCTTCGTTAATAAAGTACAAACCAACGGTTCCAACGTGTGATCTGAAAGAATACTATATACATAAAAGCTTAATGCTAACAATCAGGATATTTAATATATGTACAAAATTGGTAGTAGGCCTACTGGGGAGCCAGCCAATTAAAATAAGTGGCAACGCACAATGGTAGTACCTCCTGGGTTGTGTGGAAATCTACCATTACTGACATCTATATTCAATTTCTAAGAAATGACGTACATTCTGAAAATGTTTGACAACTAAATTCAAACATATCTGTTGAGTTTTTATATTTATGTTTTCTGGGAAAGCAAAAATTTGTTTAGGCATTTCCATTTCTTTTTTCGCTAACGAAGTAGCGGGCACATGCTAGTAAGAGAGTAAAAGAGTATAAATTGTCAGATAATTGAAACATCTCGGAATATTAATTTGAGTCGAGCATTTATGTTATATTTCTTCACAATAAGATAGAATATGACAAAGACAACCTCGACGGATACAATCGAGTGCTTCGGATGCTGATAACAGGGAACATTTTCAAAATAATTATGAAAAACGTCAAATTTTTTTAAAAAACCTAGTTGTTTTGTTCAACAAAATGATTTTTCCGCGAACAAGTCTGCCGTTTAAAGGTTTGGAAATACGCTTCGCATTTAGAGGAAGATAATCCGATATAAAAACAACCGCTATTTTAATACACCGAGGGAAACTTTAGTACTTTTTAAAAGCAACGAGTTCAGTTCAGTTCAAAGACTACTAAATCGTAAAATCCGGTATGGAGGGCATAACCTGGTCGATTTATGTTGAAACATAACACTGTTGAGAACAGTCGCGAACACCGAAATAAGAAAGCATATAAAATTCAAAATTCAAAGGGTGTGTTCAATTTGAAAAATGTGCTAAAATTTCCTTCAGGGTATTAAATAGCCTATGTTTTAAAATCAGATTATCTTCCTCTAAATGTGGAGCATATTTCCAAACCTTTAAACGTCTGACTTGTTCGCGGAAAAATCATTTTATTGAACAAAACATCTAGATTTGTATAAGAAAATTTGACGGTTTTCATATTTACTTTGAAAATGTTCCATGTTATCAGCATCCGAAGCACTCGATTGTATCCGTCGAGGTTGTCTGTGTCATATTCTTATTCTTATTGTGAAGAAATAGGACATAGCCTCGCGGCTCATATTGATATTCCGAGATTTTTCAATTATCTGTCACTTTAAACCCTTTTACGCTATTATTTCGGTGTTCGCGGAATTATTTATAGGTTTTCTTCGGTGAAAAATTATTAGAAATCCTTGCTTTATCGGGGTTAATATCTCAAAAATTCGCGAAAATAAAATGACTGTTCTATCCTGATGACCAAAAATAAATACCTATTTTTCATAGTATTCTCAGAAAATTGATCATAAAAACATTTCGCGAAGGGATGATACGGAACATCATGGACTTTAAATCCCTACAAGACTAAAAATGTGGATTCAATCGTTTGAGATAAATAAGCTATCATCAACAAAAACTTAGGTGTTGTATTCTACTGACGTGGAGTGTATAATAGGTTTTGTGTAGAATACAAAATTTTCCTGCCATGCTACAATTTGTCTCTATCATAATAGAGAAATTCCCAGCATTATTGCAAATTACGTGGAACCCTAGCATATTAATTCTCCATTATAATTTTTTATACATATGTATATTGCAGCATGGGGTCGTTTCGCCACCTATTTTCAAAATGCACTCGGTGTCGCTGCCGTTAAAGTTTTTTTGAAACATTAATTTTGGTGAAGGCACCCAACCCTTCCTGGCGTATAATTAAATACGAATTCTTTTGGGAATCATAAATTTGTTTGCATGCAAATTATTTGAATTTCTACTCATTATTAGTTGTTCTTTACCGGTTAAAATATATTTTTGATATCACAATATATATATCCACAATTACCTATTTTCGAAATACCCTAAAAAAGACAAAATCGCGCGCATTTCCAAGCGTATGTATGGTACAAGTGCACTTGTTTTGGATGATAGATCTTCAATAAATTCGCAATGTTCCCTTTGAAAATTTGTATACAGTTTTTGTAGCATTCAATAAAATTGAAGCAGTGTCCGTCTATCGAAAATTTTACGGTCAAATATGGCAAATTGCATTGTAATTGGGTTATTAGGTTTATTCCAAAAAGGAACCTTATATTCAAAGAAAATGTATATATATATATATATATATATATATATATATATATATATATATATATATATATATATATATATATATATATATATCAGAAGGGGCTACCAATGTCAATTATTCAATTTTGAAACTTTTATTAGAAATGTATAATGATATACATAATTATTCCACAAACATCCCAGTAGGGACAAGGGAGTCTTCTCTCATATGAATGAATGCACCCCGATTCATACTAGCTGAATGACAAGGGACCTACCGCTTATCGCCGAGTCCGAACGACGTGTCCAAGACACCACTTTTAGAGAAGAAAAAACCTTTTTCCTCCTTCCTTTACTTCGTATACCTCTATCGTATGATACATGTTGCACCAATTATATTACAGACTCTTAATTTATTTAGATAACCAAATGAAAAATGGTAATTATCTCATGAATTCACATATCGGCGATCATGGGCTTCATATGGCCTCAGGTGTTGCTAGCAAGTTTTTTGTTTGTTTTCACAATTGGATTGTTTTAACGGATATACTGAGGCATAATTTGAGTCCATTTCCATTTATACACATCGAACCACATTCATTGTTGGTTTAATTGTTTACAACCGTTCCGTGATTGCCTTCATAAACAAACATTGTTATCGTTCGCTGGTTTATTCATACCTTGATTCATTTGTCCGTCCGATGTTTAAAACTTTGCCATATTCCCAAATTGTTTATGTGGGTGTAAATTAATAAAAAAGAAACAAAGAGTGGAGAGAATGAGTCGAAAAAAGTAAATTAACTTAAATGGTGCGAAAACACTTTACGACATTTGTTGCATGCCTAACTACTTTTGAGGCAAACATTTAACAATAAAACAACAAAACGACAACCAGCACAAAGGATGTTGAGCAAGGAAGTCTTTCACTGAATTTGAAAAGCATTGAAAGGGCAGTAATGTATATCTTCATTCAAAAAAGAGGAGTTCTGTTTTCAAGATAGAGTTAATGTTATTTTTTTATCATCGATAGCACTGTGGAAAATTCCCTTGAGCTCCATTTTGTTGTTCAGTGCATTCTAAAGCAAGACCTTTGTACTATGACACACACCAACATACTCTTTTCCTATAAATTATTTATTTTAATTATTCCAAAAAGATTCAATTACAACCTTCCAAATGGTTTCAATTAAAAAAATTATCGCATTAATTAATATCAAACATGACCTCCCAAATGTTTGCTCCCTTTGAGAAATAGCTAACCTAAGCGACTAAACTAAATAGATATATCCTTAATTGGATGGACCCAATACAGATATCTTTTTGTCACACTTTCTCCCGTTTACCCCCTTCAATGAATTGAAGCAAATCAAATCTTCCAATTGATATTTAATGCATTACTAAGTATTGCTCTGTAGTCCATAAAATTGTTTCGTTTTTGCACAGAAAAATACTCTTAGGCATTAGGAAGCTGCATCAAGTTATTACTTATGCGACTCAATGAGTTAAGCTGACCAGTTAATTAAACATGTACTTTATTACTTGACCCTCTTTGGTACATTCTTCTTATTCTAGGTATACTGACCAACACACCGACATCCAAACACACATGTTCGCACGTACATATAAAGATGAAAAAAATCATAAAATCCTCACATACTTTTCTTGGGCACTCTCCAAATCGGTAAAGTAGATGATGTGAAGCAGAAAATGTGAAGATAATGTTATGTTGCACAATGACTTGGTTATAACATGAGAAAAATTCTTTGGGGGACATTATGGGTACATCCTAACTATTGATTTATTTATTTATTGAATCCTGCACAACAAGATTGAAATCTTATAAATTATATTGCAGGGTTGCAAGTAAAGAAACACATCCATCTTAAAAATATTACAATGTTACTTACATAATTAGCTGGCCCATTACAGAACATTTTTTCCATAAACCGAACTAAGAAGAGATATCCTATTCTCTCTGTTTAGTGCTTCGCTTTCTGGAATACCGCGCCTTGTGATCTCTTCATCCACTTGTTTGCGCCATCTATTCTTTAGCCTCCCAATTCTGCGTGCACCGCCATGCGGCCCGAATTTATACGCCTGCTTAGCGGGTTCATAATCGCTCCTTCTTATGATATGGCCTAGCCAACGTAATCGCTGCATCTCGATACGTTTATCTATACTGATGTCGTTGTATAGCTGATACATCACGTGATTCGTACGACGACGATATTCAACGTTAACGCAGATTGGTCCGTAGATCTTTCGAAGAATTTTTCTCTCAAACACGCCAAGCACTGCCTTATCTGCTTGCGCAAGTACCCAGGCGTCGGAACTATACATCAACACGGGTAGTATCAGTGTTTTGTAAATCGTTATTTTTGTTTGACGAGTTGTGGCTTTGTTATTAAAGTGCTTATTTAAGCCAAACTAGCATCTGTTGGCCAATACAATTCTTCTTTTTATTTCACAACTGATGTCGTTTGTTGTGTTTACGGCAGTGCCGAGGTAGACGAAGTCTTTAACTACCTCAAAATTATAGGTACCAACTTCCACAGTTGGTCCGAGCTCTATGAACGCTTTGCGCGTCGACACCATCAATTTGGTCTTTTCGCCGTTTACCGCCAGACCCACTTTCGCAGATTCTGCTTCGACCTCTCTAAAGGTATCGGTTAATTCTTTTACTGATCGTACCATGATGTCTATATCATCAGCATAAGCAAGTAACATGTGACCATTGGTGTTGATTGTGCCACTTTTTTGACGTTTGTCTCTTGTATAACCTTTTCTAGCAGGATGTTGAAAAAATCACACGAAAGGCTGTCTCCTTGCCTGAAACCTCTTTTGGTACAAAACTCTTCGGAGAGGTTCTTTTCTATTTTAACTGAAGATCTCGTGTCAGTTTGAGTCATTTTACAACGCCGAATGAGCTTTGCGGGGATACCAAATTCAGACATGGCCAGGAATATCTTTGAAAGTAGCGGGCTATCGTAGGCTGCTTTATAATCGACAAAAAGGTGATAGGTGTTGATCTGCATCTCTTGGGTCTTTTCCAGTATTTGCCGCAGGGTAAATATCTGGTCGATGGTGGACTTGCCAGGTCTAAAGCCGCATTGGTATGGCCCATTTATTTCGTTGACTATGGGCTTTAGTCTTTCGCACAATATCCCTGACACTATCTTTTAGGCAATAGGGAGAACACGTATGCCCCGATAGTTGAATCATAAAGTTTTATCTCCTTTCTTATGGACGGGACACAGGATGATCAGGTTCCAACCGTCGTGGATGGAGCTAACTAGCTGATCCACCTTATCAGCGTGTCGCCTTCGGTTTTAAACAGCTCGGCTTGTAGGCCATCAGCTCCTGCTGCTTTATTATTTTTCAGTCGGTTTATTCCTGTCTTTACATCATCTTGGCCGGGTGGTATACATTCAATACCATCTTCTGGGATTGGATCTGTGGTATCTTCGTCGACTTCCTGTGAAAAAGACGTTTGTCCTCTCTCCTTTCCTCCCGATACCTCCCTCGTGCGCTACGCGTTGCTACTGATTGTAAAGTAGCCCTATATGCCGCATTTTTCTCTTCGGTAGCAGAATGACACTCGTGGTCATACCATGGATTCCTGGGTGGAGGTCTCTGGTATCCAAGTACTGGTTTTGCGGCTATTTGCATGGAGTGGGCAATGTTTTGCCATTGTCCTGATATGTTATCGGGACGAGGAGTGCTTTGATTAAGCAATTGGGTCAGTTGAGTGGAATATGCCTTGGCTATCTGTTGTGATTGATTGTGATTTGCTACGTTTAACCGGGTGCTTACCTTTGCTGCAACCAGGTACTAGTCCGAGTCTATGTTTGCTCCTCGGAACAAACGCACATCCAACACGCTCGATGAATGCCTTCCATCTATCACAACGTGATCAATTAGATTTTTTGTTTTCTGATCTGGAGACAGCCAGGTGCCCTTATGGATGTCGGGATGTTTAAATCTGGTGCTGCTAACTACCATGTTGTTTGCCGCTGCGAAGTCTATCAGCCTCATGCCATTGTCAGAGGTTTCATTGTGGAGACTGTTGGGCCAAAGATATTTTCCTTTCCAATTTTGTCATTAAAATCGCCTAAAATAATTTTAATGTCATGGGGAGGACAACGGTCATATGTTTCTTCTAAGCGCTCATAAAATATATCTTTGGTCTGTTCGTCCTTGTCTTCAGTGGGGCATGAGTGCAGATAAAGCTGATGTTGAAGAATTTTGCTTTTAATCGAATTGCAGCGAGTCTTTCATTCACTGGGGTGAAGCTGAAGACTAGATGTTTTAACCTCCGACCAACTACAAATCTGCAACCAAACTCATGCTTTGTGTCATGGCAGTGCGTCACCTTTAGGTGTTGTTGTGGCGCCTTTCCCATTCCATCGTATTTCTTGTATGGCAGCATTCTCGGCATTGTACTTTTCACGTACATCTGTCAATGCGTAAACTGCACCTTCTCTATAAAGAGTGCGAACATTCCAGGTGCAGATTCGCAGATCAAGGTCCTTAAAATGCTTGCGGGGTTTGTCAACCGTAGAGCGATTTGTTTTTCTTTTCTTTCGTTTTTTTTTTCATATTAGGGGAGAGTTACTAACCCGGCGCAAAAACCCAAGTTTTTAACGTTCTTATGGGTGAACGCGCGGCACATTTTAGCTCACTACCTTTAATGGATGTTAAAGGCAGCTACCCCAGGTGACACCACGGGGAGGTCAGTGTCCACTTGAGACGAGAGAAGGACCAAGGTAAATCCTGGACTTTGCCCTGTTAAGGCCGGTAAGGGCCGTTCCTTGGTATCTTTCATCCCCTACGTCACACATATTACAAGATTATTAATGTTAGATAAAAATTGTATGATAAAAAATAATAGCTTTAAGGGGAGTACACACTAACAGTCAAAACTGGCAGTCAACGTACTTTAAGGACAATTTTCCGGCAAATAACAACTTTTATTTAGCTAAAAATGTTTGAAATACAATATTTACGGTATTATTTAGAGATTATAAAAGAAAATTTTCAATTAGGCTTTGATATTCACGAAATAGACCTCGATGACTGTCAGTTTTGTCAATGTGTACTATACTTTAAAAAATGTAATGTTGAAAAGAGAAAAAAGTAAGGAAATCCATATGGTTACACTTGTATGGCCATTTCTGAATGTTGGAGGTAGGTATGAAGTTTATTCTTAAATGTTCGTGCATTGTTGATGCTTTGTAATTCATTAGGAGGAGTAGTCAAGAGACGTATTAACAAAAAATTGCGATTCCGATACTAAGCTCCGTCTTGCCAATGGAACAATTTCTTTCTTGTACTAGCAAATCTTAACTTTTCAAAAATATATTTTGGAGTTTCTTTGTATATAATTTTTGTAGAAGCAGCAGGGATTTCATATTGAGGAGGGAGTTTAAGCTCATGCCGTAAAAGGAATTAGCATATTGTGAAATATTCTCAGTTCTGGGTAAGCCATAAACATATCGAACAATACTATTGAAAGCTACGTTCAGTTTCTCTTTGCTCACCGATATTGAGTGGAGTAAATAGTTGGGTGACGTAGGGGATGGAAGATACCAAGCAACGGTCCTGACCGGTTTTAACATGGCAAAGCCCAGGATTTATCTTGGTCCCTCTTTCATCCCAAGTGGACACTGACCTCCCCGTGGTGTCACCTGGGGAACTGCCTTTAACACCCGTTAAAGGTAGTGAGCTAACATGTGCCGCGCGTTCACCCATAAGAACGTTAAAAACTTGGGTTTGGGCGTCGGGTTAGTAACCTTCCCCTAGAAAAAACACGAACCCCGCAAACGTTTTAAGGACCATGATCTGCGAATCTGCACCTGGAATGTTCGCACTCTTTATAGAGAAGGTGCAGTCCTCGCATTGGCAATACGATGGATTGGGAAAGGCGTTACAACAACACCTAAAGGTGACGCACTGTATTATATATATCATGACGTAAAGCATGAGTTTGGTTGTGGGTTCGTAGTTAGTCGGAGACTTAAACATCTGGTATCCAGCTTCACCCCAGTGAATGAAAGACTTGGTGCAATCCGAATAAAAGCTAAATTCTTCAACATCAGCTTTATTTGCGCTCATGCTCCCACTGAAGAAAAGGACGAACAGAACAAAGATATATTTTACGAGCGCTTAGAAGAAACATATGACCGTTGCCCTGCCCATGACATTAAAATCATTCTAGGCGATTTTAATGCCAAAATTGGAAAGGAGAATATCCTTGGCCCAACAGTCGGGAAATTCAGTCTCCACAGTGAAACATCTGACAATGGTATGAGGCTGATAGACTTTGCAGCTGCAAAAGACATGGTAGTTAGCAGTACCAGATTTAATCATCTCGATATTCATAAGGGCACCTGGCTGTCTCCAGATCAGAAAACAAGAAACCAAATTGATCATGTTGTGATAGATGGAAGGCATTCTTCGAGCGTGTTGGATGTACGATCGTTCCGAGGCGCAAGCATTGATTCGGACCACTACCTTGTTGCAGCAAAGGTACGCACCCGCTTATACGTAGCAAACAAAGTACGAACAGACACAACACGAAAGTTAGACATCGGTAAGCTGCAATCACAACAGATAGCCACAGCATATTCCACTCAACTAGCCCAATTGCTTAATCAAATCACTCCTCATCCCGATAACATATCAGCGCAATGGCAAAGCATTGCCCACTCCATGCAAACAGCCGCAAAATCCATACTTGGATACCAGAGACCTCCACCAAGGAATCCATGGTATGATGCGGAGTGTCGTGCTTCCACCGAAGAGAAAAATGCGGCATATAGGGCTACTTTACAATCCGTAGCACGAGAGAGATACAGGGAGAAAAGGAGAGAGGAGAAACATCTTTTCCGCAGGAAAAAGAGAGATATGGAAAAGCGGGAGTGTTTAAAAATCGAGATGTACAGGAGCCAGAATGAAGTTCGAAAATTCTACCAAAGGGTCAAGCATCAAACTGATGGCTTTGGTACAGGCACATCCTCCTGTAGAGACCAGCAAGGTAATTTGGTAACTGATACAGATAGTGTACTCAGGATATGGAAAGAACATTTTTCAAATCTGTTGGTATCCAATAGCAGCGAAGACGACGAAGATACCACAGTCCCAATCCCAGAAGATGGTATTGAATGTATACCGCCCAGCCAAGATGATGTAAAGACAGCAATAAATCGGCTGAAGAATAATAAGGCAGCAGGGACCGATGGCTTACCAGCCGAGCTGTTCAAAACCGGAGGCGACACGCTGATAAGGTGTATTCATCAGCTAGTTAGCACCATCTGGCCGGAAGAACGAGTACCCGACGATTGGAACCTGAGTATCCTGTGCCCCGTCCACAAGAAGGGAGATAAGACTGTATGCTCTAACTATAGGGGCATAAGTCTACTCCCTATTGCCTACAAGATCGTGTCAGGGATATTGTGCGAACGACTAAAGCCTATGGTCAACGAGATAATTGGACCATACCAATGCGGCTTTAGACCTGGCAAGTCCACCATTGACCAGATATTTACCCTGCGGCAAATCCTGGAGAAGACCCAAGAGATGCAGATCGACACCTACCACCTTTTTGTCGATTATAAAGCAGCCTTCGACAGCCCGCTGCGTTCAAAGGTATTCCAAGCCATGTCTGAATTTGGTATCCCGGCAAAGCTCATCCGGCTTTGTAAAATGACTTTAACTGACACGAGGTCCTCAGTTAAAATAGGAAAGAACCTCTCCGAAGAGTTTGGTACCAAAAGAGGTTTCAGACATGGAGACAGCCTTTCGTGTGACCTCTTCAACATCCTGCTAGAAAAGGTTATATGAGAGGCAAACGTCAAAAGAAGTGGCACAATCTACACCAATAGTCACATGTTACTTGCTTATGCTGATGATATAGACATCATGGGCCGATCAGTAAAAGAAGTAACTGATACCTTTATAAAGGTCGAAGGAGAATCTGCTAAAGTGGGTCTGGCGGTAAACGGTGAGAAGACCAAGTTGATGGTGTCGACGCGCAATGCGTCCATTGAGCTCGGACCGACTGTGGAAGTTGGTTCCTATAATATTGAGGTAGTTAAAGACTTCGTCTACCTCGGCACCTCCGTAAACACAACAAACGACATCAGTTGTGAAATAAAAAGAAGAATTGTATTGGCCAACAGATGCTACTTTGGTTAAAGTAAGCAGTTTAAAAACAAAGCCACATCTCGTCAAACAAAAATAACGCTCTACAAAACACTGATACTACCCGTGCTGATGTATGGCTCCGAAGCCTGGGTACTTGCGCAAGCAGACATGGCAGTGCTTGGTGTGTTTGAGAGAAAAATTCTTCGAAAGATCTACGGACCAATCTGCGTTGGCGGTGAATATCGACGTCGCATGAACCACGAGCTGTATCTGCTATACAACGACATCAATATAGTTAAACGTATCGAGATGCAGCGATTGCGTTGGCTAGGCCATATCATAAGAATGAGCGATGATGAACCCGCTAAAAAGGCGTATGAATACATGCCACATGACGGTGCACGCAGAATTGGCAGGCCAAGGAATAGATGGCGCAAACAGGTGGATGATGAGATGAAAAGGCTCGGTATTCCAGAGTGCAAAGCAACAAATAGAGAGGAATGGAGATCTCTTCTTAGTTCGGCCTATAGAACAAATGTTCTGTAATGGGCCAGCTAAGTAAGTAAGTAAATAGTTGAAAAAGCCATAAGGAACGTGATTTTCCTTAAGTCTAAAAACATTAGCATTAGCAGTACACTTCAAATATTACACAATATTGACACACACGGCTAAATAAGCAACCGAACGCATATTTATTTTTGGACATTTTTGTTTATTTCGTTTTTTACGCCTAAGCTTTTTTCATTAGGCATAATCGGCAACCACGCCACATATTTAGCAGTCGGCTGACCATTTGTCGCAGCGAATTAGCAACCGAGGGTGGTTTTGTGATTGGAATTAACGCAGTAATAAAAAAGGTGTCATTTAATGTCAAAATGCCTCCATCATATGGTAGAACCTAAAGAATACTAATTATTATTGTTTAAAAACAAAATATATATATATTGAACGGCTTCACCAAAACTTCACATGTCCTTTGAAGAAAAAAGTGGAATTAATTATATATTGATTTTTAATGCATTACACTGGTAACCCTGATCTCAAAAACAATTGTTTGCTGGAAACCTGGATAAGCCGTTGAAACTTTGTTGCTTATTCTCTTTTCTGATAAGTGTTGATCATATGTGCTACAAAATATGGGTATGCGAGTCCGATGCTATTTTATTATAGCGACTGTATCAAATAGCATCAGAATCGCTAGCAATATTTTTGTGAAATTTGTTGCTGCATGTTGCCATTGTTCATTGTTGCTAAATATATTTCGAAGAAATTTTAGCAGGCAATGCTGCAAATATTCGATGCTTTTGCTACTATGGCGTTAGCATTTTAAACCCTGTACCTGACGACTTGGTTAATGTGGTTTGTCCAGCGAAGAGAAGAGTTAAAAAACAATTCCTAAAACTGCTATGTTTTCCTGATTTAGTACTATTTCAATATTTTGTATCCTGAAATTTTTCCTTCTATGGATAGCTAAACACATCGATTTTTTCGGGTTTAGGACAAGACCGTTGGCACGCGCCCTATTGTACACTCTGTTCAGATCAAAGATAAGCTTTTGAATGCACTAACTAATATCGTCAACAGAATTGCTCAGGTATATCTGCACAGTTGTTCAGAAATCGATATTCCTGGCCAAAATCCCCATTTTTTGTTGTCATCGATTGTTAATTTCTATATGGGATTCGATAGTAAATATATTAAGACTAAGGAAAGCAAAAAATTAGGTCGAAATATTTGAAGGTGCGGGCGTGGTGTGCTCCTAAAAACTAAAATTGTTTCCCAATTTTGGAAAATACGTAATTTTTGCAAATTTCTAGAGAAAGAAGCAGCTATTTCTCAGAAACAATAACAGATATTGTGTTCATTGTTTTTTGTTAGGAAGGTAGGATTGTTGCCTTTAAATGCCGCAGCGTTTACACGAAGTGAGCTATTTTATTTTTCCTCAGGTACTAAATTGTATTGAAATTCCAAATTTAGTGGACTAGAACTCTTAGGGAACAGCGTGGAACAAAGATCCGGTAAAAATGTGAGTTTTGACAGTGTTTTATTTAACTTGCTTTGGTGTCCGTTTAGTTCAAATCTGGTAATTGATTTTTAACACAGTTGCAGTTGACCAATCGAAATGATACTTTGCACACTTTTCAGATTTAGATGACAATACAAGAATATGGAATGAAAATCAATATTGGTCCATTTTTATAGTGTTTTAACGGTGTTTTATTTTAATTGCATTTCAAATCTGGTAACTCAATTTTGACACAGTTGCAGTTGACCAATCGGACTAAAACTTTGCACATTTCAGATTTGAATGAAAATACATGAATATGGAATTAAAACAAAGATTGGTCCATTTTACAGCCTTTTAACGGTGTTTTATTTAACTTGCTTTTCAAATCTGGTAACTCATTTTCCACATAGTTGCACTTGACCAATCGAACTGAAACTTTGCGCACTTTTCAGATTTGGATGACAAAACATGAAAATGGGCCCAATTTTTCCTACAGCCCCGATATAGCGGTACCACCCGATTTCAGGTATTTTGAGGATTTTATCTTAATTTTTGCCCGAATTAGCTGTCATTTGGCATTTCCAATGATACAGACATTTCCCCACAAAGAAGTGTGAACATAGGTCCAGGTTTTGGTATAGCCCCCTTATAGCGGTACCACCCGATTTCAAGTATTATGAGGATTTTATCTTCATTTTGAGGCTGTATTAGCTGTAACTTGGCATTTGGAGTCCCCAATGGTACAGAAACTTCTCCACTAAAAATTTTTGACATAGGTCCAGGTTTTGGTATAGCCCCCATATAGTGGTACCACCCGATTTCAAGTGTTTTAAGGATTTTATCTTCATTTTTAGCCAGAATTGGCTGCAATGGTACAGAAACTTCCCCACCAAAAATTATGAACATAAGTCCAGGTTTTATATAACGGCATTTATAACGGTCCTTTATATAACGGTACTAAACGATTTTAGATTATTTAGTATTTATTTTAGTATTTAAGAATATTTTTGGTGGGGGGTATAAGAAGTTCGGCCTGGCCGAAATTAGCGACTTTTTATACCCTACACCACTATGTGGGGAGGGTATTATAAGTTAGTTTTGGCCAAAAAGTTTGTAACGCATCGAAATAATGGTCGTAGACCCATACTTATATACATATACCAAAATTAATATCTCGACGAGCTGAGTCGATCTGGCTATGTGTGTCCGTCCGTCCGTCTGTCCGTCTGTCCATCCAAACCTTGTAATCACGCTACAGGTCGCAATTTTGATCGGAAGAAGCCTATTGATTTTGGTGATGGTCGAATAATATTTAGGTGTCGGAATGGGCAAAAAACTTATGTGAGTAAAAAGACAACGTTTTTTTCCAAAGCGAATATCTCAGCTTCTATACGAAGTATACCAACAGCAAGACCTGACAATAAAAGTAAAAAATATCACCTTTCTAATGATGTAAAGTAGGTTCTCGTAGGTGATCAAACAACGAAGATATCACAATAGTCGCAAATAAAACCCAAATTTTCATTTTTGCTATTTTCATTATAATGACGACATTATAATGACGACATTATAATGACGACATTATAATGACGACATTATAATGACGACATTATAATGACGACATTATAATGACATTATAGTAACAGCAAAGCAAAGCATGGCTATGAAAGTAGAAGATCCCATCTTTACAGTGATGTAAACTAGGTCGGCGTAGGTGACCAAATAATGGAGATTTCGCAATAGTCGGTAATACATCCCATTTTTCCACTTTTTTGGAAATCTCGCTACAGGTCGCAATTTTGATCGGATCGTCACGAAATTTTGAGGGTTAATTGGGGTCACACAGGTGAAGAAGCCTATTGATTTTGGTGATGGTCGGATAATATTTAGGGGTCGTAATGGGCAAAAAACTTATTTGGAGAAAAAGACAACGTTTTTTTCCTAAGCGAATATCTCAGCTTCAATATGGGGTATACCAAAAGCAGAACCTGGCCATGAAAGTAGAAAATATCGCCTTTCTAATGATGTAGAATATACCGCAAAACTCATCCGGCTCTACTTGTCGACGAAAACAGTAAAGCTGTCTTCGAGACCAAAGAAAGAAAAAGTGTTTGGCACAAATATATCAAAACAACATTCACTGATGATGAAAGGCCAGAAAATAACACTAATACTGAATCAGACATAACAGGAAACCCGATCACGGAAGATGAAGTCAAATCGGCAATTCAGTCAATGAAAGATAAGAAGACCGTCGGCCCTGATGAAATACCCGCAGAGATTTTGAAATTAATAGAGGGAAACAATATACAACTACTGCTGAAACTCTTCAATCACGTTTACGATACAGGACAGTACCCCGACGACTGGTTAAAATCTACATTTATAGCTACACCAAAAAAAGCACATGCACGAAAATGCGGTGATTATAGACTAATTAGTCTAATGAGTCATGCCCTAAAAATATTTATTAAAATACTACATAAAAGAATCTACCCTAAGTGTGAGCCACATATGGGGAGAACACAATTCGGTTTCAAAGAAGGCATGGGAACGCGAGAGGCACTACTAAGTATCCAAGTCCTTATTCAAAAATGTAGAGATGTTCAAAAAGATATATTCTTATGTTTCGTCGACTACGAAAAAGCTTTCGATACGGTCAGGCATAAAAAAATGATGGATATCTTGATGGATACCGGAATAACAGAAAAGGAAATAAGATGCATAAAAAACCTTTATTGGCAACAAACTGCAAACATTCAAGTTGATGGAGAACTCACTGACAATATCCCAATATCCAAAGGCGTTAGACAAGGGTGTATCCTATCACCTCTATTATTTAATTTATACTCCAACAAAATATTTCAAGAAGCAGTTGAAAACGAGCAAATTGGCGTAAGGGTGAATTACTCTGAATTAATAAACAATATACGATACGCCGACGACACAACATTAATTGCCACTAGCCTATATGGTCTACAGAAACTGGTTAACTCGCTTACTCAAAAAAGCGAATTGTATGGTCTTAAGATTAACATTAAGATAACGAAATATATGGTAATAAGTAGAAAAACTTACCAAAACAACACATCATTGAAAATAAAAAAATGACGAAATAGAACGGGTAAGGAGTTTTAAATATCTTGGGGTCCTTATAAATGACCAATGGGATGCCTCGAGAGAGATAAAATGCCGAATAGAAGTAGCTAGGCAATCCTTTTTTAACCATCGCAAAATATTAACAAGTCATGACGTCAACATCACAACAAAAATGCGCTTCATAAAATGTTATGTATGGTCCACTCTACTATATGCTGCCGAGACATGGACAATAAAGTCAATAGACGAACAAAAATTGAACGCATTTGAAATGTGGATTTATCGCAGAACACTGAAAATTCCTTGGACTGACCGAGTACCAAATGAAGAAGTCCTGAGAAGAATGAACACTAAACGACAACTTCTTGATATCATAAAAAGTAGGAAGATATCCTATATGGGACACATAATGAGAAACGAAAAGTATTCTGTCATCCAGAGCATAATTAAATGTCAAATTGAGGGAAAAAGGCCAAGAGGAAGAAGAGAAATTTCCTGGATAAAAAACATTTTGGAGTGGACAAATCAACCAAATGAAAGAAGCCTTATCAACGCTGCGAGGAATAGAGAGATCACCATTGCTGAATAATTTACCACAACATATTCATAAACATATATCTATATATACAGCTAAAAATACTTAATTTGTTATTGTATATCGCCAAAATCCGAATGCGGATCGGCAAATAAAGAAGAAGAATGATGTAAAGTAGGTTCTCGTAGGTTATCAAACAACGAATATATTGCAATAGCCGCTAATAGAACCCAACTTTTTATTTTTGCGATTTTAATAATAATGACGAATATCACAGCTTTGGTTGGGGATCTTCCAAAAACAAAGTCTGACAATGAAAGTAAAAAATCCCATCATTACAATGATGTAAAGCAGGTTGGCGTAGGTATCCAAATAACGGAGATATCACAATTTAGGTGTTATTGGAGGTCCCACAGAGGAAAAAACCTTTTTATTTTTGATAATGGTCGGATATTATTCAGGGGTCGGAATGTGAAAAAAAATATTTGGAAAAAAGACCAACGTTTTATTTCAAAGTTAATATTTCCCTTCTGTAGGAGGTATATCGAAAGCAAAACCTGGCAAGGAAAGTAGAAAATATCACCTTTACAACGATGTGAAGTAGGTTGTCATAGGTGGTCAAACAACAGAGATATCGCAATAGTCGGTAATGCATCCCTTTTTCCATTTTTGTGCAATCACACTACGAAATTTTGATCGTATCCTCACGAAATTTTGGGGGTTGATGGGGGTCTAACAGAGAAAGAAGCCTATTGATGGTTGGCATACATCCCACGTTTCCATTTTTTATTTGGGTTGTACAGTCGATGCACTTAAATTCGTTTCAAAAAAATTGACCTGTGTTAATGAAGACATTCAGAGCAAAGGCGCTAAGCTATCCCAATTTTAATATTTTGAATTTTATTAGTCAAAAGCTTATGAACAGGGGTAGTGGTGAAGGGTATCACATAGTCGGCCCCGACCCGACTATAGCCTTGGCTCACTTGTTAATTGTTTTATTTATGTCTCATCAAGCCAATGTGCGAATGTCGAAGAAAAACTGGCTGTCTAGCTGGTTGGCGACAGCAATTTACCTTTTGAAAGATAGTGGCATAATGCCAAGAATATGTTTGTCACAAGTATCAAAGACACACACTCATTCTATACCCTTGTATGTTGTGTAAGAAACCTAAAAATTGTTCTACTGTTGTTCACTATTACGTGAATTTTTCCCAATAGAAAAGGAAGATGAAAACGACAAAGTTGTATTTGCCGTCATACTAATGGTAACTGTATAGTTGACACTACTAAACTAATGCTTAAGATATGTGGAAAAAAGATGGATGGTACAATAGTTCGAAAAAGGAAAGAATCTGCTGTGTGCGGGCCTTAGGCTAAAGACGATCCCATACATGCACTCTCGCTAAATGCAATGTGTAGGGAGGACACTAAAGAAATGCAACAAACATGAACAAAGTCACGTAGAAATTTAATAAGGTCATATACGTGTTTTCCCACTCAAAATGTTAGTAGTTTTTAGTGTAACTTTAATGCATTCTGCTTGTCAGACGAAGTGTAGTTGTAAAAAATAATCACACCCGCATAATTGTAAACGCGACATACTCTCAATTGCACTTAAAAACACTTTCGAAAAATATAAATCGACAATCACATCGGTATTTGTCGCATATTTGTAATAGGGTAGAGGGCTAAATGACAATTGAGCCGCTCAGTGCCAAAACGGCCTAACTCGCATGTCCAAAAAAACCAATAATATATTACTGGAAAACACTCTTCACTTCGAAAAAATGTCAGAGAGTTGCTTTAGTTGCTTACTAAGGATTGCCTTTCCATTCGTTTCTTTACGCTCTCGTCTTCCACCTGTTTACTCGTTTACATGTGCTTTGTTTTGTTTTTCATTATGCTCGCATCTGCATAACGTCTTATCTCCAAACGTTTTACAATATCGTTATATAGTGGATCACACTACTCCGATATTCACTGTCAATGCAGTCTAGACCATAGATATTTTGTATAGTTTTTCTTTTGCAATTTGCCAATATTTTTCCCGACTTAAATTCCCAGCCTCTACATTATTCAATGTTTCCTAAAAAAATTCACTAAAATATTTACTTAGTTCCATAATTACTGAACTGTGGAAATTCCTCAAGAACAACTAACAATTTAGGCGTTCAGTGCCAAAACGGCCTAACTCGCATGTCCAATTCGGGAAAAATATTGGGAAATTGCAAAAGAAAAACTATACAAAATATCTATGGTCTAGACTGCATTGACAGTGAATATCGGAGTAGTGTGATCCACTATATAACGATATTGCAAAAAACTTATGTGGATAAAAAGACAACGTTTTTTCCAAAGCGAATATCTCAACTTGTATATGGGGTATACCACAAGCAAAACCTGACAATGAGGTTCTCGTAGGGGATCAAACAACGAAGATATCACAATAGTCGCAAATAAAACCCAAATTTTCATTTTTGCGATTTTAATTATAATGACGAATATCACATCTTTGGTTGGGGACTTTCCAAAAGCAAAGCCTGACTATGAAAGTAGAAAATCCCATCTTACAATGAAGCAAACTAGGTCGGCGTAGGTGACCAATTGATGGAGATATCGCAATAGTCGGTAATACATCCCATTTTAAAAAGACAAGGTTTTTTTCCAAAGCGAATATCTCAGCTTCTATATGGGGTATACCAAAAGCACAACGAAATTAGAAAATATCACCTTCCTAATGATGTAAAGTAGGTTCTCATAGGTGATCAAGCAAAGAAGATATCGCAATAGCCGCTAATAGAAACCAACTTTTCATTTTTGCGATTTTAATAATAATGACGAATATCACAGCTTTGGTTGGGGATCTTCCAAAAACAAAGTGCGACTATGAAAGTAGAAAATCCCATCTTTACAGTCAAGCAAAGTGGGTTTGTGTAGGTTGCCACATAATTTTTTTAATTTTTTTATAATCACGCTACACGTCGCAATTTTGATTGGATCGTCACGAAATTTTGGGTGTTAATGGGTGTCCCACAGAGGAAAAAATCTTTTGATTTTTGATAATGGTCGGATATTATCCAAGGATCGGAATGTGAAAAAACTTATTTGGAGAAAAGGCCAAAGGTAATATCTCTCTTCTGTGGAAGGTATATCGAAAGCAAAACCTGACAAGGAAAGTACAAGATATCACCTTTACAACGATGTGAAGTAGGTTGTCATAGGTGGTGAAACAACAGAAGTATCGCAATAGTCGGTAATGCATCCCTTTTTTCATTTTTTGTGCAATTACACTACGAAATTTTGATCGGATCCTCACGAAATGTTGTGGGTTGTTGGGGGTCTAACAGAGAAAGAAGCCTATTGATGGTTGGCGTACAACCCACATTTCCATTTTTTTTATTTGGGTTGTACACGTACTGACGATGCACTTAAATGCGTTTCAACAAAATTGACCTGTGTTAATGAAAACATTCAGAGCAAAAGCGCTAAGCTATCCCAATTTTAATATTTTGAATTTTACCAGTCAAAACTTATGAACAGGGGTAGTAGTGTTGGGTATCACATAGTCGGCCCCGACCCGACTATAGCCATGGCTCACTTGTGTATCAAATAGAAGCCACGACAGAAGCGTTAAAACCTCAATTGTGGTGAACTCCTGGTGACAGACTTCCGAATGGAATTCTCATCGATATTTGAGTTGATTATCCTCGTAGCGTACTCAGGACAGTTTGACATACGACCATGTGTTGGGTTGTTTACAGTGACTTAAAAAAATCACTTTTCAAAAAAATGGAATTTACTTGTGAACATTTTCGTCCGATAATTTTTTACAACTTTCGACGTAGCTAATCACGGAAAATGTGCATCGATCAAACAAAATCTTTGTATGTCGATAAAGTAACATTCTATTCACTATGAACAACTTCAGTCGTGGCCGACACTCGCAAAAAACGAAGGTCGTGAGGGTCGCAAAAAATCGCACGTTGTACCAGAAAAATATTAAGCCGTTCGTGAACGGATAATACATGTTGTATACTGTGAGATAGGGGCATCCTTGGGCATTTCTGAGCATTAACTGGGATTCCAATGACTTCATTTGATTTCAGCACATCAAAAAAAAAAAAAAAAAGTGGCGTGTTCTACGATGCTGTAAAAGCGTTCAAAAGCAATGTTTTGGAGGTATCTCAATCAATGTCAAACTATCCTGAGTACGCTTCAAATGACGCATGGCGACACTGCGTGTCCTAGGCCAAAGTTTTCCTGTGCCTCACGTATGTTGAGTTACAACTTAGTATATACGGGGTCCCAGAGTTTTAATTGCGTTTTTAACTAGCACGAGGTCTCAGTTCAAGAGCTCTAGTTCAAAAAAGAGCAACTTATGACCCCTAAACGTAAAGTATGTGGTCGGTCTTGTACGCAACTGATGTCAATAATATGGTCGATATGTAATGATGACAATGGCCACATACCATTGAAAGGTCAGGCAAAAGTAGTGGAGTAGGGTATCAGATAGTCGGCCCCGTCCGACTATAGTCTTTTCTTACTTGTTTATTTTTTTATTTTATGGGCATTATACATATATTTATTTATTACATCACCCGCAAATTCTTTGAATCATACGTTAAGTGGTAAGTTAAGTGGTACTTTTCGGGGTTTTATATTAAAATATTAATAAAAATATGCTCTTATTTTCAAAACAAATTTGCGGAGGCTCTTCAATTATAGACTTTCAAAATTAAGTAAAAACATGATGGTAACATACATTTTTTGAGGTTTATGACGTGTACTACTTTTTATACGTTTTCTACGTTTACAACTTTCTGACCGTCGAAAACCTAAAAAATTATCAAACCTTCTCAGGCTCTCATATGCTCCATCTATGAGCTCGTACAATATATCCTTGGTCGTATGGGTAACACAGAAGTTTGAGCATAAAGTATACGCTCCCATGTTCAATTAAAGTCGGTAACTCGACTTGCCTGAATCAAGAGGCAGATGAGAGGTATTCCCAAATGAATGAGAATCACACTCACTTTTCGGCTTTTCCAAAGAAACACCAAAATCAAAATATTCTGCAACATGTCAGCACGTATCAACTAAGAATTCGTCGAATTCTGTGAGTTGAAAATAACATCACCACAGTTGCCTGTGAGGTTGTTATTGGAATTTTGTTTTTAACAAAGCTCCATACGCCCGTGCCTCGGCTGTTTTTTGTTTGTTTTGTTTATTGTTGAAGATTCAATCTCATTTTCGATTGCTCGAGTGGAGTATTCCCCCATTGGCTCAACTTCATTTATTACCCTCTATTACAGAGTGTAATGTTTTTCAAAACGAACTGACAGTGTTGCAAAATTTTACTGATCGCTACCAATATCATGATTTCATCCCGGCGAAGGGAATTATCAATTGGCTTCTCAGTTTTTGAAATGATGCATTTTTTTGTGAAAAACCGAACTCTTTAAGTGTCTAGTATTCCCAAATGAATGAGAATCACACTCACTTTTCGGTTTTTCCAAAGAAACACCAAAATCAAAATATTCTGCAACATGTAAGCAAAAAAAAAAAATATTTTTGAATAAAAATCAGTGTCTTACGAGAACTCACTAAGATTAGAACTTAACACAGAACTTAACACTAAAATATATGTAGAGCATGGTCCTAGTCCATATGCTGTATCTGTCAGATATCGTGTCCAAAGCGAGTGTCATAGCCTAATCTTATCGGTGCTAATTATTGTCATTGCTTATATGGATTATGTTCTTCTCCTACGATACACATTTGTTCAGAAATCTGTTGTAATAATAATGAAAAGACTATTTGGTTTTTTCTACTTGCTAATTGGAGCAAGTTTGATGTCAGGAACAAGTCTGACCTCTTTATTTTATATAATAATTCTTAAATAACATTGAGTTCTTATTCTCTAAGATTCATATATCACCAGATATTGAGTAACTCCCAACCAATAGGAACAGAGTTCAATATCGTTAGGGAGGACCGATATGGGTCATTTTAGAAGTTAAACTAAATTCTGACAAAATATTAGAAGATCCAAAGTTTGGACCATTCAAGTGATATCGACCTAGCATTTTAGAGACATATTTTTAATATTGGGAGAAGTTGTGGATCGGTATTGCCCCATGAAACTAAGTTTGGATATAATATGACGAAGACCAAATGTTGGACCAAATTGGTTGAACAGTTTGAGAGTTATCGTGCTCTCCGACCGGCAAACATAGGGTGACATAGGGGTTTTTATACCTTTCGGGATGTTTTCCCAAGAAATATGGACTTGCCCCTGAAAAATCTTTTACCATCGTAATGGAGGTAGCGAATGCAAATCGCTTCAACAAAAATCAAAGTGATTCGAGAGCAGGTCTTAAAGTGCATTTATCCGAAATTTTGCGTGGGAGGTACCCGAAGGGGTGGACAAATATAGTCCATATTCGAACCTGGTCTATATCTGGTAGATATTATGAGAATGTGTAAAGTATGGACCAAATCGGTCACTCGCATCAAAAGTTATTGTATGCACAATTTTTCGGAACATTTTTGAACTTATGTGGGGGAGGTACCTGAAGGAGTGGACCGATATGGCTAATCTTCAATCTCAAACTATGTTTGGGCAATTTATTTCGTCGTATGGAGGGCAGTGAATACAAATTGCTAAAACAAATATCAAAGCGATTCGAAAGATGACCCTTTCGATGGGAGGTACCCGAAGGAGTGGACCGATTGAGTCCATATTGAAACCTTATTTAATTCTGGTACACGTTTCACGTTGGGCAAAGCATGGATCAAATCGGTTACTCTCTTCAAGAGTAATCGTGCGCACAAAATTTGCGAACATTTTCGAACTTTTGTGGGGGAGGTACCGGAAGGAGTGGACCGATATAGCCCATATTCGAACTTAAACTAAGTTTGGGTAAAATATTAGGAAAGTCAAAATTTGAACCAAATCGGTTTATCCGTTCGAGAGTTATCGTGCGCTCCAGCCAGCCAGACAGACAGACGGACAGACATTGCTCAATCGACTCCAAATTGTCTGAAACACATTTCGTCCAAACATACTTGGGGTCTAAAACTATTATTTCGATGAGGCACATTTTGCCCGCATGAAAATGTATACACCCTCATGCTCAAGTTTTTTTTTTCCCGATTTTTCTTCTGAAAATATAATTCGCCTCTTCTTCCGATATTTTCTATTGACGTTTCGTGTTGCTACTGTCTGTCCTGTATGACGCGTACCAAGGATTTTTAGGTGGTGGATTTTGGTACCCAAGTATAGATTTTATTACAGTTCCAGCATCTTCATTATTGGGACAAGCAGTGCCAACTTTAAGCACGAGGGTAAGTTGAGCGGAGTTGGCTTGTATAATTTGTTGTGTGTTGCAGCTTCTCGACATCCAACTTCCGTCCTTTTTTCCTTTCCTGCCACTTTTAGCATTTAAATCTCCTAGAAAAATCTAACAAATCATGGACACGGCAGCTGTCATATGCTCCTTCTATGCGTTCGAAGAATATATCCTTGGCCGTATGGGCAATATAGTAGTTTGGGCATGAAGTATACGCTCGCATGTTTAATTAAAATCGGTAACATGAATTGGCTGAATCAAGAGACAGATGAGGGGACTTAGCTAGGCACTAAAATATGTGTAGTATATGGCCCTAGTCCAAATGCTAGGTATCAATGAGAGTGTCATAGCCTTATATTATTGGTGCTTATAATTATAATTGATTATATGGATGATGTTCTTCTCCTACGATGAATGTAAGTGGTCTCTTAATAAGACGTTCACACTATAATATTCTACTGATTACCCAAGTGAGGCACTATTAGAGCCATTCAAACCAGTTGTAAATGTCTGTGGAAGTACCCCTTGAATAATAGAATCTCTGTATCTCTTTTAATCATGAAGACATTTCCTAGCTGTGTGGTTGAAGTTCTTGTCAACAGTTGTGTCAGGTATGCTTAAGGTGGTGTCAGCAGGCTATAATCTCCTGTGTAGATACACCTATAACATTAATGTCATTCTGTCACTATGATTAGCATGCCCGTCTAACGCACTGCATGAGAAGACCTTTGAGAAAACCTTTTTTGAAGACTCCTATATTCATAAGGCCCTATGATGTCTTCTGTAGAAAACAGGAGAACTCTTAAACTATTTATATAGACAGAAGAACAAAAAACCTTGAGAGGCCTTCTATAGACACAAGAAGACATATTGAGATCTGCTATAGACAACAGAATGCTACTTGAGGTCTCCAATAAACCATCAAGTTCTTGAGAAGACCTCTTGAGTTATTCTATGGACGTAAGGCCTCCTGACGTCTTCCATAGACAGAAGACCCCTTGAGGTCATCTATAGACAGCAGAACTAGTATTTTTGTATCAACCTGTATCTGTAAAATATATGTTTTTGATCATCCCTTTTTAAGGTTGCACATGGGTACAACTAACACAGGTGGAAAAAAGTTAGAAAGGTATTTAATTATTCTGCTAACATATTTGTGTTTATTTCAGCTTGAGTCCATATTTTGTTGTAATTCAATTGTTTAAATAACAACAAAATATTTTAAAGTGGATATGAAATTGATTAGTTGCGGGCGAAGGGTAGGGAATACTATAGTTTCAGTTGTCACCAAACAACTTCATCAGTTCCCTTTTTCGCCGACTCTGTATCGATAAACAGGTCAATAAAGCCATCTAGCAAATTAAACAAAATGAGAAATTTGCCGTATGGCCCTAAAGCTGTTTACCCTACAATTTGAGTCGAATTTAGGAATTTCATATCCACCACTGTTTTTATGTCGTCTTTGCTTCGCAAAGAATACGAACATACGAATGTTGCTTCAATAAGCGGGGGTAAAAACAACAAGAAAGTTGTTTTTGCATTACGCATTGGTCAACAACAAAATATGGACTCAAGCTGAAATAAACACAAAGATGTAAAATTCTGCAGTCCAACAATAAAAAACGCCAACAACAATAATAGGCATCAGCACGGCCTTGTTGACCAATGCGTAATGCAAAAAAACTTTCTTGTTGTTTTTACCCCCGCTTATTGAAGCAACATTCGTATGTTCGTATTCTTTGCGAAGCAAAGACGACATAAAAACAGTGTTGGATATGAAATTCCTTAGTTCGACTCAAATTGTAGGGTAAACAGCTTTAGGGCCATACGGCAATTTTCTCATTTTGTTTAATTTGCTAGATGGCTTTATTGACCTGTTTATCGATACAGAGTCGGCGAAAAAGGGAACTGATGAAGTTGTTTGGTTACAACTGAAACTATAGTATTCCCTACCCTTCGCCCGCAACTAATCAAGTTCATATCCACTTTAAAATATTTTGTTGTTATTCAAATAATTGAATTACAACAAAATATGGACTCAAGCTGAAATAAACACAAATATGTAATATTCTGCTAACCATAATTTCATGTCGTTCATGTCCCGTTTCCTAGAATATTTGGTATACAAAATCTGATTTACCATCCCATGTATCTGTTTCCACGTTGTTCTAATTATGTGAATTCACTGTAATACTAATGAACTTTCTTCATGTTAGTAAAACTTTGTATTCCAAACTATAGAATGCCGTCCCTCGTGCACCAATAAAACCACAACATCTACGTCAGAGACTAGCGTTGCCAGCAAACGAATAAAAGCGAAAACTAAAACTTTGCAATGACACGAACTTGCATCACACATGCACTCACGCACATACGAGCGCTATTGTATCCTCTTATAAAATCATGCACACTAATGTGTAGTCATACTCGTAAATGCGGAAATTTGTCCGTGTGAGTGAAATTATTTCCACTTTTCTCGACAATTTTTGTGGTTCCCCTTTTTGTTAATGTTGTTGCTGAAGCTCCAGTTGTGTTGTTATCGTTGCTATTTTGACGCCAAACTAAACTACATAAATGTGAACACAACAGCAACGACAACAAAATGGAAAACAAGAAATGGAAGGTAATACATAAAAGAATGTGGACAAGGTGTTGTTTTGATTATGTGAATAAGTGTTCGGAAGAAAAGAAAACAAAAGAAAATTAAAAAGCTGCTTCTAACAAATTTGTCTACGTGTGTGCGCGTATAGCAAAATTATTGTTTTGTATGGGTTATTTAGTGTAATTTATTATAAAACTTCTTCAGCGAATGTACTAATACACTTATAATTAACAATACAAATAGTTTTTGCGAAACACCTGTATCCCATATGGTACTGGCTTGAATAGCAGCAGCAAGTAGAGAAATGGACAAAAGCATGTACACTAAGCTATCTGAAAATACCGCCAGTGCCACAGTCACGACCAACACTCCAACATGAAACCACAGAAATGTGTGTGGCACAGAGAGCGAAAAGGGAATACATTATTACGCAATACTGGAAGTCACGTTAACTTTTAACTGAGAAAAGATTTCTAAAGCATGGTTTTTCTTAAATTCGTAAACAAAAATTATAGCTCTCTGGTGATTTTAAATAAGGAAATGACTAAATGTTGCATAAATTTATAAACAGTGTGTGGATTAGAAGTTAAGGAGAAAACTGAAAATGTATAAGCGATTACCGGAGCTAATATAAAACTTTTGCGATCTTCTATAGACAAACGACGACTTGAGGTCTTACGTAGACAGAAGACTTCTTGAGGTCTTATATAGAGAGGAGACCTATTTAGGTCTTCTATAGACAGAAGACCTCTTGAGGTCTTCTATAGACAGAAAACTTTTTGAGGTCTTCTAAAGACAGATGACCTCTTGAGTTCTTCTCTAGACAGAATACCTTTTAAGGTCTTCTATAGACAGAAGACCATTTGAGGCCTTCTATACACATAAGACCTCTATAGGTCTTCTGTAGACATAAGACCTCTTGAGGTCTTCTCTAGACAGAAGAACTCTTGAGGACTTCTATAGACAGAAGACATCTTGAGGTCTTCTATAGATAGAAAACCTCTTGAGGTCTTTTATAGACAGAAGTCCTCTTGATGTCTTCTATAGTTAGAAGACCTCTTAAAGAATTCTATAGATAGACGACTTCTTGAGGTCTTCTATAGACAGAAGACTTCTTGGGGTCGTCTAAGACCTATTGAGGTCTTCTTAGACAGAAGACGTCCTGCGGTTTCTATAGACAGAACACCTCTTGAGGTCTCTATACACAGAAGACTTTTTGAGGTATTCTATAGACAGACAATTGCTTGAGGTCTTCTACAGACAGAAGACTTCTTGAGGTCTTTTATAAACATAAGACCTCTTGAGGTCTTCTATAGACAGAAGACCTCTTGAGATCTTGTATAGACAGAACACCTCTTGAGGTCTTCTATAGACAGAACACCTCTTGAGGTCTTCTATAGACAGAACACCTCTTGCGGTCATCTTTAGACAGAACACCTCTTGCGGTCATCTTTAGACAGAAGACTTCTTGAGGTCTTTTATAAACATAAGACCTCTTGAGGTCTTCTATAGACAGAAGACCTCTTGAGATCTTGTATAGACAGAACACCTCTTGAGGTCTTCTATAGACAGAAGACTTCTTGAGGTCATCTATAGACAGAAGACCTGTTGAGGTCTTCTACAGACAGAAGAACTCTTGAGGTCTACTCAAGGCGGAAGACCTCTTGAGGTCTTCTATAGACAGAAGACCTTTTGAGGTCTCCTATAGACAAAAGACCTCTTGAGGTCTTCTATAGACAGAATACCTCTTGAGGTCTTTTATAGACAGGAGACCTCTTGAGGTCTGCCATAGACAGAAGACTTCTTGAGGTCATCTATAGACAGAAGACTTCTTGAGGTCATCTATAGACAGAAGACCTCTTGATGTCTTCTATAGACAGAAGATCTGTTGAGGTCTTCTACAGACAGAAGACTTCTTGAGGTCTTCTAAAGACAGAACAATTCTTCGGGTCTTCTATAGACAGAAGACCTTTTGAGGTCTCCTATAGACAAAAGACCTCTTGAGGTCTTCTATAGACAGAATACCTCTTGAGGTCTTTTATAGACAGGAGACCTCTTGAGGTCTCCTATAGACAAAAGACTTCTTGAGGTCATCTATAGACAGAAGACTTCTTGAGGTCATCTTTAGACAGAAGACCTCTTGAGGTCTTCTATAGACAGAAGACCTCTTGAGGTTTTCTATATACAGAAGGCCTCTTGATGTCTTCTATATGCAGAAGACCTCTTGAGGTCTTCTATAGCCAGAAGAACTCTTGAGGTCTACTCTAGGCAGAAGACCTCTTGAGGTCTTCTATAGACAGAATACGATTTGAGGTATTTTATAGATAGGAGACCTCTTGAGGTTTGCTATAGACAGCAGACTTCTAGAGGTCTGCTATACACAGAAGACCTCTTGAAGTTTTCTATAGAGAGAAGACCTCTTGAGATCTTATATAGAGATATTACTTTTGAAGTTTTGAAGAAAAAAGAAGACCTCTTGAGGTCATCTATAGACAGAAGACTTCTTGAGGTCATCTATAGACAGAAGACCTCTTGAGGTCATCTATAGACAGAAGACTTCTTGAGGTCATCTATAGACAGAAGACCTCTTGAGGTCTTCTATAGCCAGAACACCTGTTGAGGTCTTCTACAGACAGAAGAACTCTTGAGGTCTACTCAAGGCGGAAGACCTCTTGAGGTCTTCTATAGACAGAAGACCTCTTGAGGTCTCCTATAGACAAAATACCTCTTGAGGTCTTCTATAGACAGAATACCTCTTGAGGTCTTTTATAGACAGGAGACCTCTTGAGGTCTGCTATAGACAGAAGACTTCTTGAGGTCTTAAATAGAGATATTACTTTTGAAGTTTTGAAGAAAAAAATAAGACCTCTGGAGGTAGTCTAAAGACAAAAGACTTCTTGAGGTCATCTATATACAGAAGACCTCATGTGGTCTTCTATAGGCAGATGACCTCTTGAGGTCTTGTATACAGAGAAGACCTCTTGAGGTCTTCTATAGACAGAAGACTTCTTGAGGTCTTCTATAGACAGAACATTTCTTCAGGTCATATATAGACAGAAGACCTCTTGAGGTCATCTATAGACAGAAGACTTCTTGAGGTCATCTATAGACAGAAGACCTCTTGAGGTCTTCTATAGATAGAAGACCTGTTGAGGTCTTCTACAGACAGAAGAACTCTTGAGGTCTACTCAAGGCGGAAGACCTCTTGAGGTCTTCTATAGACAGAAGACCTCTTGAGGTCTCCTATAGACAAAAGACCTCTTGAGGTCTTCTATAGACAGAATACCTCTTCAGGTCTTTTATAGACAGGAGACCTCTTGAGGTCTGCCATAGACAGAAGACTTCTTGAGGTCATCTATAGACAGAAGACTTCTTGAGGTCATCTATAGACAGAAGACCTCTTGATGTCTTCTATAGACAGAAGATCTGTTGAGGTCTTCTACAGACAGAAGACTTCTTGAGGTCTTCTAAAGACAGAACAAATCTTCGGGTATTCTATAGACAGAAGACTTCTTGAGGTCTTCTATAGACAGAAGACTTCTTGAGGTCTTCTAAAGACAGAACAATTCTTTAGGGCTTCTATAGACAGAAGACTTCTTGAGGTCTTCTATAGACAGAACAATTCTTCCGGTCTTCTATAGACAGAAGACTTCTTGAGGTTTTCTTTAGATAGAAGACCTCTTGAAGTCTTCTATAGACAGAACAATTCTTCAGATCTTCTATAGACAGAAGACTTCTTGAGTTCTTCTATAGACTAAAGATATCGGGAGGTATTCTATAGACTGAAGACTTCTTGAGGTCTTATATAGACATAGGACGTAATTAGTGTAAGGGTATAGGATTTATGTAAGGTGCGTACATAATATAGTAAATATGGATGGATGCATGTTCCGTTCCAAATTCTAGTTTCAATTTCGCTGATCATGGTCCTTAAACGTTAAATTCTGTTTGAAATTTTCCCTGTTAGGGCGATGACAATTTTTATATTAATTCTAATTATCTGACCGGTTTCGCTGTTAGTTACACAGCTCATCAGACATATCGGCTGTGGAAGTGGATTCTTTGGAAATGCTCCTCTGTGGTTCAATCCCAAACCATATGTCTACGATGAAAATCGAGCCTCCCGATATTGACTCGAAGTTTTTTATCCACAAGGCCAAAACTGCCTGAAGGAGCGTTCCAATGCTTTTCCGATGTACAATTTTTGTCTCAGTGTTGGATCGAAAATCTCAACAGTTTAGCTTTTATATGCCAAATTATCCAGAACTCCAAACAGTCCAATGTTGTTTCTAATAAAAAACTTTGTGTTCTCTGTCATATTTTCCCATGGGGTACCTCATTATATTTTCTGTATCAAATATAACACTGCTAAATTAGCATAAATTGGGTTAATCAGGAAAAATGTTGCCACCAAATAATGCGTTTAGCCAGCATGACTATGTACAGTTTTTTTCCTTTCACTTCTGCCAGCTCTAATTCCCATTCATTTAACCTATTTTCATTTAGAATATCTCTACCGCATTGTACAAAATGAAACCATATAGCCACATAATACGTTTAAGCAAATTGCGTACAGACAGGCCAGAATTGTGTCTATGAGAAAGGCACAAAACGTCATTATGACCCAAATAATATTCAATTCATAAAATGTAACCGCAATTTTTACTTTTTTCGAGTTTCATTTTGACATCTAGCATTTTTTTCGGGGGGAATGGATAAGGATAATTTCATTTTTTCTTATTCTTTGGTTAATGTCTCCATGGTTAAACTTAATATTTTTGAATGGAAGCCATAGAATGAAACGTACTCATAGAGAAGGAATAGTGATTTTGTATTCTTTTAAAAATAAATTTCAATGTGCCTCCAGGAAGATGGCAAGTGTAAAATTTTCGGGCGTGTGTGCCAAGCAATGTTTGTGTTCATTTTCATGGGAAATTGTCTCAATGTGTGTTAATGTGAACAAAGAAACCAGCTTCTATGTTGGTATGGATCATATACAAAGAAGAATTTAGTGTTGATAAATGGGATAGGTTAGTGAACGTAAGAGTTGTATGTTGCACATTGTGCGAATATCTTAGAACATAAACAATTCAACAATTTTTCTAATTAAATTATGACCATTATTTATGTTTCGAAGTTTCTGCTTCCATTTAATAATGGATGTTAAGTATTCTGGCGGGTGACGTAGGGGATGAAATATGCTAAGCAATGGTCCTGGCTTTAACATGACAGAGCCCAGGATTTATCTTGGTCCCTCTCAAGTCCCATTTCAAGTGGACACTGACCTCCCGAGGGTCACCTGGGGAGCTGCCTTTAACACCCTTTAAAGGTAGTAAGCTAACATGTGCCGCCCGCCCACCCATAAGAACGATAAAAACTTGGATTTGGGCGTTGGTTTAGTACCCCTCCGTTAGAAAAATCATTTTACTATGAAAAAACAAAGGAAAAGAAAAACAATCACGTCTAAATTTGTCGACCCCCCTTTTAATGACCATTATCTGGCAATATGCACCCGGAATGTTCGCACTCTTTAGTGAGAATGTGCAGTTTACGCATTTGCAGATGTACTTGAAAGGTTCAGACTGACATAACTGCAATACAGGAAATACGATGGATTGGAAAAGGTGTCACAACAACACCTAAAGTTGGTGCACTGTATTATAGCTGTCATGACAAAAAGCATGTGTTTGGTTGCGGATTTGTAGTTGGTCGGACGCTAAAACATCTGGTATCCAGCTTCACCTCAGTGAATGAACGACTTACTACAATACGAATAAAAGCAAAATTTTTCAACATTGGCCTTATTTGGGCTCATGTTCTAACCGAAGACAAGGACGAACAGGCCAAAGATATATTTTACGAGCGCTTAGAAAAAACATATGACCGTTGCTTAATAAAATTATTCTAGGCGATTTTAATGCCAAAATTGGAAAGGAGACTATCTTTGGCCCAACAGTCGGGAAATGCAGTCTCCACACTGCACTGGGCGGCCTCCAGATCAAAGAACAAAAAATCAAATTGATCACGTTGTAATAGATGGAAGATATTCATCGAAACGTGTTGGATGTACAATCCTTCGGATGAGCAAACAAGATTCGGACCACTTCCTTGTTGCAGCAAAGGCACGATCCCATCTAACTTTTGCAAATAAAGCACAAACAGATACAAATCGGAAGTTGGACATCGCTAGGCTGCAAACACAACATATAGCCACATCATATTCCACACAACTGGCCCAATTGCTTAATGCAAGCACTCCTTGTCCCGATAACATATCAGCACAATGGCAAAATATTGCCCCCCCATGCAAACAGCCGCAGAATCCATGCTTAGATACCAGAGACCTCCACCGAGGAACCTATGGTATGATCAGGAGTGTCGTGCTGCTACCGAAGAGAAAAATGCGGAATATAGGTCTACTTTACAATCAGTAGCAACGCGTAGCTCACGAGAAAGGTATCGGGGGAAAAGGAAAGAGAAGAAACGTCTTTACTACAGGAAAAAGAGAGAGATGGAAAAACGGGAGTTCGAACAAATTTAGATGTACAGGAGACAGAATGAAGTCCGAAAATTCTACCAAAGAGTGAAACATCAAACTGATGGCTTCGGAACTGGCACATCCTCCTGTAGAGACCAGCAAGGTAATCTGGTAACTGATACAGATAGTGTGCTAAGGATATGGAAAGAGCCTTTTTCCAAACTGTTGGTATCCGGGGGCGACACGCTGATAAGGTGTATGCATCAGCTAGTTAGCTCCATATGGCAGGAAGAACGCGTACCCGACGATTGGAACCTGAGTATCCTGTGCCCCGTCCACAAGAAGGGAGATAAACCGTATGCTCCAACTAAAGAGGCATAAGTCTTCTCCCTATGGCCTATAAGGTAGTTTTAGGGATATTGTGCGAACGATTAAAGCCAATGGTCAATGAAATTATTGGACCCTATCAGTGCGGCTTTAGACCGGGCAAATCCGCCATTGACCAGATATTTACCTTGAGACAAATCCTGGAAAAGACCCAAGAAATGCAGATCGACACCTTCCATATTTTCGTCGATTACACTGTGCAACAAAATGGAGCTCAAAGTCTGGGGGGTGGAAAATTCCTATTGGAGATGAAAGCCCTTGGTGAGTATATACAGAACCCCGAAAGACACATTCGCCGTGAGTCGAACTTTCGCGATATGGCGTGATGGATATTTTGCTGCTGACCCTAAAAGCCATCTGAAATCAACGTTATATCTTTGTTCGCTGTTCTTTAAGCTTATATTTAAGATGACATGTCTGCCGTCAAATCAAATGAGGTTTTTTTCCGTAGAACATTTCGATGTTCTAACTCGCTTTCTTCAATGTCCTTTTCGTCCTTTATTTCAAGAACCGCAATAAAAGTGGCACAAGATGACATTTTTCAGCTTTGGAATATTCTACAAAAATGTCGCTTAGAAGATTTTAGGTACGGTTCCCAAAGACATAAAATCGATAAAATCATGTTTAAGCGGTCGTTTTTCACGTTTACCCGAATCTTGCTCAGACATCCCTATATCTATTTATTTCAATGCATTTTTGTTAACCTATTGATGATCTAGAATTCTCGGAGTCATTAACACAGTTGTATCTTGTTTTGCTAAGCACGTTAATTTCATTATTTTTTGGAATAAATATCCGGATATCCGAATTATGGAACCGGTTATTCTGATATTAAAACCGAATTTTTAACCGGTTTTTATGAACCGATTAACCGTATATGTATATCATTAGAAAGCTATTAAAATTGTCAATCAGATATGACTAATATGTATTAGACGTTTTAAGCGGTTATGGTGCTGGAACAAAAAAAAAACGTATTTTTGAACCCTTTCTTAACGTTTGTGAGGATACATTTCTGTGCGTGAAAAAAATTATGATCATGACTTGGGGGGTGGAAAATTCTTTTTGGAGGTGAAAGCCCTTGGTGTGGACATACAGAACCCTGAAGGACAGAGCCGCCGTGAGTCGAACCTTTGTGTTATGGCGGGTTGAATTCTGGGATGGTGACCCATTATTGCAAGCGTGAAAAGTTACGTAACTGAATTTCAAGGGGGTTTAGGGTGCTACTGGGACAATATGTGCTATGTCGTCGTAAGATTATTTTCGTGATATGCCCTAGTCAAATCGGCTGAGGATTTTTTTGTTTTAATATTATAACCCCGAAATTGTATCTTTCCTTTTCCTTAAAGTACATTTTTATACCTTCTTCAACAAAAAGGACATAAACAACAAGGCAGGATAAGAGTAAGACACTAACTGTTCTACAGAAATCGTCTTAAAACGATTTGACTCGGCACATATTGTCTCAGTAGCACCCTAAACCCCCTTGAAATTCAGTTACGTAACTTTTTACGCTTGCAATAATGGGTCACCATCCCAGAATTCAACCCGCCATAACACAAAGGTTCGACTCACGGCGGATCTGCCCTTCAGGGTTCTGTATGTCCACACCAAGGGTTTTCACCTCCAAAAAGAATTTTCCATCCCCCAGGTCATGATTATAATTTTTTTCACGCACAGAAATGTATCCTCACAAACGTTAAGAAACGGTTCAAAAATACGGTTTTTTGTTCCAGCACCATAACCGCTTAAAACGTCTGATACATATTAGTCATATCTGATTGACAATTTTAATAGCTTTCTAATGATATACATATACGGTTAATCGGCTCATAAATACCGGTTAAAAATTCGGTTTTAATGTCAGAATAACCGGTTCCATAATTCGGATATCTGGATCTTTTTTCCAAAAAAAAAAAAAAATAATGAAATAAACGTGCGTAGCAAAACGAGATACAACTGTGTTAATGACTCCGAGAATTCTAGGTCATCAATAGGTTAAAAATATTATATTGACATAAATAGATATAGGGCTGTCTGAGCAAGATTCGGGTAAAAATCTTCCAAGCGACATTTTTGTAGAATATTCCGAAGCTGAAAAATGTCATCTTGTGCCACTTTTATTGCGGTTCTTGAAATAAAGGACGAAAAGGACATTGAAGGAAGTGAGTTAGAAGGTCGAAATATTCTACAAAAAAAATCCTCATTTGATTTGACTGAAGGCATGTCATCTAAAATATAAGCTTAAACAACAGCGAACAACGATATAACGCTGAATCCAGATGACTTTTAGGGTCTCCGGCAAAATATTCATCACGCCATATCGCGAAAGTCCGACTCACGGTGAATCTGTCCTTCGGGGTTCTGTATATACTCACCAAGGGCTTTCATCTCCAATAGGAATTTTCCACCCCCCAAAATTTCGGTTCACAGTGTTATAAAGCAGCCTTCGACAGCCGATTCCAAAAAGCGAAGAACTAAACAGAGAGAATTGGAGATCTTTTCTTAGTTCGGTCTATGGAACAAATGTTCTTTAATAGGCCAGCTAAGTAAGTAAGAAATTTTTGTAGATGTAACATATTTTAAAAAGTGGGCGTGGTCAAGTCTTTCCGTCTTAAAAAAGTAGGTAGGTTCGGAGACACAACCACATATTTTTTTTTTGTGAATTTCACTCTAAATATTTAACAAACATCACCAGTGAAAATAGGTGTCTATTCTGGTTTGAAACTGCCCTCCAAATTTCGTGACGATCGGTCCATACGAGTATTTGCGGCCTGGAGTTTGATTAATATTTTTAATGGACAGACGGACGGTCGGACGGACACACATCGCTATATCGCTTTATCTCGTCGAGTTATGAAAAATGGAATACCACATTGGGGGTCTGCGGCGAATTTTTCGCGGTGTTAAATGAATTTTTAGCAAAACAAACTTATAATACCCTTCCCACATTGTGGATTATATACAAAACATACTGCATCAATTAATCAAAATAAGGAAAGTTGAAAAAACGTGTATTTTATCAGCAAATGTATACAGCAAAAATTCATTTCCTGTTACCAAGCGACATATTTGTATTACACTATTAATAGTTTTCCTTACAATTCTGCATTTCTTTCACTTCTCTTCCTGAATAATAAAAAGAAAAAAGCAAACATAAATAAATCACAGTACCGGTAGTCACACAAAAAACAACGGCTTCACAAACAAACAGCAACTACTACGTTAAGGTTTTATAAACATACGAAACAAATTTTAAATAGAAGCTGGCATTAAGTTTCACTTTGCCATCAATGCGAGCGACCGACACATTTGCCAATCTGATATTTTATTTTCACTTCCTTGAGTCTGTGATTTCACCTAAGTTAAAGGTTTCGCAGGTGCCTTTTTATACCCTCCACCATAGTATGGAGGGTATATTAAGTTTGTTTTTCCGTTTGTAACGCATTGAAATACTCATTTGCGACCCTATAAAGTATATATATTCTTGATCAGGGTAAAATTCTGAGTCGATCTGAGCACGTCCGTCCGTCCGTCCGTCTGTGGTAATCACTCTAGCATCCACAAAAATGGAGATAGGACGCTAAAATTTTGGGAAAGTGCGTCTTTTGTTTGCAGGCAGGTCAAGTTCGATGATGGGCTATATCGGTCCACGTTTTGGTATAGCCCCCATATAACGGTACCCCCCGATTTACGGTATTTTGACGTTTTAGCTACATTTTCAGACCGATTTAGCTATAATTTTACATTTAGGGTTCCTAAGTGCCAATAAACTTATATAACAAAACTTGTGGACATAGGTCCACGTTTTGGTATAGCCCCCATATAACGGTACCCCCCGATTTACGGTATTTTGACGTTTTTAGCTACATTTTCATACCTATGTAGCTATAATTTGCCATTTAGGGTTCTTAAGTGTCAATAAATTTATATAACAAAAGTTGTGGACATAGGTCCACGTTTTGGTATAGCTCCCATATAACGGTACCCCCCGATTTACGGTATATTGACGTTTTTAGCTACTTTTTCAGACCGATTTAGCTATCATTTGACATTTGGGGTTCTTAAGTGCAAATAAACTTATATAAGAAAACTTGTGGACATAGGTCCACGTTTTGGTATAGCCCCCATATAACGGTACCCCCAGATTTACGGTATTTTGACGTTTTTAGCTACAATGTCAGACCGATGTAGCTAAAATGTGGCATTTAGGGTTATTAGGTGTCAGTAAACTTATATAACTAAAGTTGTGGACATAGGTCCACGTTTTGGTATAGCCCCCATATAACGGTACCCCCCGATTTACGCTATTTTGACGTTTTTAGCTACATTTTCAAACCGATTTAGCTATAATTTGACATTTAGGATTATTAAGTGCCAACAAACTTATATAACAAAACTTTGGGACATATGTCCACGTTTTGGTATAGCCCCCATATAACGGTACCCCCCGATTTACGGTATTTTGACGTTTTTAGCTACATTGTCAGACCGATGTAGCTAAAATGTGGCATTTAGGGTTATTAGGTGTCAGTAAACTTATATAACAAAAGTTGTGGACATAGGTCCACGTTTTGGTATAGCCCCCATATAACGGTATCCCCCGGTATTTTGACGTTTTAAGCTACAATTTCAGACCGATTTAGCTATAATTTGACATTTAGGGCTCTTAAGCGTCACTTAACTTATATAATAAAACTTGTGGACATAGTTCCACGTTTTGGTATATCCCCCATATAACGGTACCCCGATTTACGGTATTTTGACGTTTTTAACTGCATTTTCAGACCGATTTAGCTATAAAGTGACGTTTAGGGTTCTTAAGTGTCAATAAACTCATATATCAAAACTAGTGGACATAGATCAATGTTTTGGAATAGCCCCCATAAAACGTTACCGCCCGCTTTCAGGTATTTTGACGATTTAAGTCGCATTTCTAGACCGAATTAGCTATAATTTGATATTTAGGGTTCTTAGTGACCAAAAAACTTATATTCGAAAAAAATATGAACATAGGTACATGTTTTGGTATAGCCCCATATAACGGTACCTCCTGATTTTCGGTATTTTGAGATTTTTACCTACAAGTTTTAACCGAATTAGCTGTAATTTGAACATTTGACATTTGAAGTTCTTAGTGGTCACCACACCTCTCCACCAAAATTGTCTGAAATTTTGGGAAAATGCGTCTTTTGTTTGCAGGCAGGTCAAGTTCGATGATGGGCTATATCGGTCCACGTTTTGGTATAGCCCCCATATAACGGTACCCCCGATATTTTGACGTTTTTAGCTACATTTTCAGACTGATGTAGCTATAATTTGACATTTAGGGTTCTTAAATGTCAATAAACCTTTATAACTAGTGGACATAGGTCCATGTTTTGGAATAGCCCCCATATAACGTTACCGCCATATTTCAGGTATTTTGACGTTTAAATTCACATTTCTAGACCGAATTAGCTATAATTTGATATTTAGGGTTCTTAGTGACCAAAAAACTTATATTCGAAAAAATTATGAACGTAGGTCCATGTTTTGGTATAGCCCCATATAACGGTACCTCGGTATAACGGATTTCGGTATCCCCATATAACGGATTTTCGGTATTTTGAGAAAGTTTTAACCGAATTATCTGTAATTTGAACATTTGAAATTCATAGTGGTCACCACACCTCTCCACCAAAAATTGTCAAGAAAGGTCGATGTATTGATAAAACTCCCATATAAAAGTACCTTCCGATTTTCAGCAATTTGATGATTTTAACTACAATATTAAACCGAACTAGCACTAATTTGACATTTTAAGTTCTTGGTGATCACAACACCTCCACATAAAAAATTTTCAACACTGGCCCATGTTCGGATATAGCTCACATATTACGGTACCTCCCAATTTTCAGTAATTGCAATTTTAGCTAAAATTTTTAACCGAACTAACTGTAATTTGACATTTGAAGGTTGTAGTGGTCACCACATATCTGCCTCAACAATTTTCACCAAAGCCCCAATATAACGATACTTTCCGATTTTCGGTACTTTAAGGATTTTACTTAAAATGTTTAACCGAACGTAGGTCCATGTTTTGGTATAGCCCCAAAACAAACCTGCCAATTTTCCGTACTTTTGCTTTATTTTTTGGACGAACTTTCTGTAATTTGAAATTTAAAAGCCAACAAAAATTGTTCATTTAAGTTCATATTTTCGTATAGCCCACATACCTCCGAACTAGCTGTTAATGACATTTGAAGTTCACACGATATGTACCGAGTTTGGGTATTATGAGGATTCTAGCTACAATTTTTAACCGAATTCGGAGTTATTTGACATTAAAGGCTCCCATCAAAAACTGTCAACATACATAGTTAGATATAGGCACCATAAAAAAGGCCTCCCGAATGAAGCATTTTATGTACATTATCTGACATTTTAACGTACCCAGCTAAATTTGGGGACAGGAATGAAAACTAATTATTCCATTTTAGTTCAGAATATTTTATGGTGGAGGGTACGAAAAGTTCGGCCCGGCCGAACTTAATGCTTTTTTACTTGTTCTTCTTAAAGTTTCTATTCATACATTTATTCATTCTTCCACTTCTGCATTCATGGCGTTGGCGACAAAAGCAGTGTACGAACAATATATACGCTCACTCACATTAAATTGGAACTGAAGGAACATTATATTTGAGTGGATGAAAGAGTAAACATTGAAGACAAAAAAGTCGATCCATGTGCAAATAAAAAAATTTCACTTTGGCTGTTAAATTCTAAAAAAGGATAATTTTATTTAAAATATTTTGTTTGGCTGGTTTTGATCCCCGAGAGTTTCTACGTGTCGTTAGAGACTCTCTGAATATATGGAGACCGCAGATACCTCCTCTATTCCGAATGTTGTTTTTGCTCTGTCCTCGGGATACGTCACACTGTCGGAGAAAATACCAAAATACAAACAGACCAGAAATTATGCTTTTTCACAGTAATAAGTATCACTCGGTTGTGCCGACAGAGTTATATCTTCAGTACCGCATTGACACTTTCATCTATTGACAATATTGAATCGAATGCAGGTTGTAAATCTCTTTCCCCAATAATTACGTTGTAGAAGGTTTTCAGATTTTATGACCCTTTTTGGACGTACTTGTCGACAAAAATATACAAATTTGGATAAAAGCTCAAGAGTGTGTTGCTGATGTCGTACCTAAAGGAATGCATCAGCATATTCAATTTTGGAACTAGATCTTATTTTGGAAGTCATTTATTTTCGATAGACAGTGCGCCATCCTGTCATTTCAGTGGGTCACCGTAAAACTACCTGAAGTAGTGGGCCGATATTACCATTTTTCGAACATATACCAAGTTTGGACAAAATATTACGACGACCAAACTTTAGACCGAATCGGCTGATCAATTCGAAAGGCAGAAAGACAAACAGACCAACCGACAGACGGATGGACATTTCTAAATCGACTCCAAATTCTCTGACGTAAAAGCTTTAACTGAAGCAATTAATTTAGGGTGTAATTTCACAACGCTTTTTAGAGATATTAGTAGATTTTAATAAGTATCTACATGATGACTATACTTTTCTATAATTTCCACCAAACATAGAAATATTCGTCGGAGACCCTATAAACTATATATATTTCTGATCAGCATAAAATGCTACGTCCGTTAGTCCGTCTTAGAAATGAAGATACAGCTCGCAATATTTAAGATAGAACTTTAGAAGTTGATACAGAAGTTTCTATTACTCCAGGATATTTTGTATTGAAAATTTTGTATATCTATTTCCATAGACTGATACCTTCCGATTTTAAATATTTTGAAAATTTTTGCAACTTCATCTTACCGAAACGGTGAAATTTAGTATTTATTTTATTATGGCTTACAAAACTTTCCCCCATAACATTGTCAGTATAGGTCCATCTATTAAAATTGCCAGCACATAACAGTACCTGCTGATTTTTGGTGTTTAATGTGTTAGCCAGATTATCTTACCGTAATGGGTTAAATTTGGTACTTAGTATTCATAGAACCGTTAAGATACATTTTTGACTGACCTACTCGTAATTTTATACTTGAGATTCTCTGCAGCCACGAACCTTCCCTATCAAAAATGGTCAAAAAGTAAATTTTTTGGTATAGCCCCCATATAACAGTACCTCTTGATTTTCGGTGTTTTCAGAATTTTATTTATAATTTTTACCAAAATAGTTGTAATTTGACATTTGAAGTTCCTAGTGGTCTCAACAATTCTCCACCAAAAATTGTCCACATAGGTTCATGTTTTGGTATAGCCCCCATATAACAATAACTCCCGATTTTAGTTATTTTGAGGAGTTACGTTATATTTTTAACCGCACTATGTGTAGTTTGACATCTGAGGTTCATAGTGGTCACAAAACTTTCCCGTTAAAAATTGTCAATATATGTACATACATAGGTCTAAGTTATGTGATAGCCCCCACGATGCGGTAACTACGGATTTCAGGTATATTGAGATATTTAGCTGATTTTTATTGCCCGCACTAGCTATGATTTGACATATGAACTTCCCAGTGACCACAAAAGATTCCAAGAAAAAAAACAAGATTTGTTCATCAAAAAATTTGTATTTCAGGCTCCCAAAGGTCACAAAACTTCTCCATCAAAAATTTTTCAATATGTTACCATGCTTTGGTATAACCCCCTTATAACGGTAGTGGTCACAAAACTTCTTCTACAGACCCCATATAACGATACCTCTTAGTTTTCGTAATATGATATTTGAGGTTTTCTGCGTCACGGAACATCTCCTCCAAAAATAGCCAACATAGGTCCATGTTTTGTTACAACCCCCATATTACAAAACTCCCCATTTTCGACATTTTGAGAATTTTAGCTACATTTTTTAACCCAATTACTTGAAATTTAACATTTACGATTTACAGTCGACACAAAATTCTGCATCCAAAGTTGTCAGCGTAGGTCCAGGTTTTGGTTAGTTCTCATAGAACGATCCAATTTTAGGCGCTTTGAGGGTTTGTGTACCAAAATATCTATAATTTGACATTTGAGGTTCAGAGTGTTCACAAAACGTCTCCGTCTAAAATTGTGAAGACGAAAGAAAATTAATTTGATATTAATTATTCCATTATTTTACAACTATTTCACCAGATTTAACAACTCTAACACTTTGCATGAGCTAGTTAGCTCCATCTGGCAAGACTAACACATACCCGATAATTGGAACTAGAAAATCCTGGGTCCAGACCACAAACAGTGAGAAATACCCCCTCACCAGCTCCCCATTTGAAGTTCATCTAACATTGTCTGTCCGTCCGTAAGTGAGTAAGTATATAACGAATCTTTTAGTTAATATTGCACAGAAGGTACCGCAAGTTCAACTTGCATTCGCTGCCTCCATTACGGCGGTAAAAGTTATTCAGGGGCAGGTCCATACTTCTTGAGGAAACAGTCAGAAAGGTGTAAAAACCCCCTATGGCACCATGTGTAGTGGCTGGAGAGCACGATAACTCTCGAACTGATCAACCGATTTGGTCCAAAATTTGGCCTTCGTTATATTTTGTCCAAACTTAGCTTCAGTTCGAAGATGGGCAATGTCAGTCCACAACTTTCGGTACTTCCCCCCAATATTAAAAAAAAAAAATCTGTAAAATGGTATGCACTGTAGCTCTTGAACGGGACAACCAAACTTTCTCCTTATATTTTGTCCAAATTTAGTTTAACTTCTAAAAAGGCCCGTATCGGCCCTCTCCCCCACAAAAGTTCAACATATGTGTCTACGTGCAGTTTAGGGTCTGGCTTAATCTTAATCTCCGGGACAATCAAAAAGACTCCTCAGGCTGGTCTTTATTTTTTTAAGTGTGACAAATTTGGCAAGTTTCATAATTTGGAACCGTAAAAGTTTTCATATCATTAAATTTTGCACATCGTATAACCATCTCAAGTAGGGTGTTGCAAAAATGCTAGGAATCGTGATTTCTTTCCTAGCATTTTTGCAACATCCTACTTGATATGGTTATACGATATGCATGCTTTAATGGTTCTTAAGAGTGAATTTTTGACGAAGACCGTGCTGGCACAATACTAGTATATTAAGCTGGCGTTAAATGTAACTCACAAGGAGACAAACGTCCACTTGAACTAAATTAGAAACAAAAATTAGTCAAGGCCGTTCTTTGGCATCTATCCTACTCTACATTAACTATACCTACATACATATTTGGTGTATTACCGAAACAAATTCCGCAATCGTTCAGCTTTTTCACATTTAATATAATTTAAATTATTTATCTGATTACGGTTACCAACAAAAACAATACATATTTTTGCATAAATTCGGTTCTCGGCTTTTTGGAATTAAATATTTAAATAGTTGCACATTTATTAAAAATTCAAATAGTTGTACATTTATTGGCCAGTTTTGACCTTTTGCATTTGTTATTGGTTAGTATGGTAAACTCGAAATGTTATTCGACATAAATTCAATGGGTAAACAATATGAAATTAACATTTGTGGCTTTTCTACTACCAGCAATGACCGCTAAACACATTACAACCTACTATCCACAGGAGAATATAAACATGCATTCATATTGTTGAATTCCTCTTTAAGTTGACCACTGCAATGTATCTCGTTTTGGAATTAACAAAATTATCTGTGTGTTTTGCTGGCATATTATCAACATTTTTTGGCATCACTGTGGTTTTCTAATTGACCCAAATGTCCGACTAACTGATTTTCCTTCAAGCATACTGTTTGCATTTGAATCACACACAGCCACTATACATACATACATACTTCAGGCTATGTACGTGTTGCAATTCAATTGAATAAATTTTATCTGAAAATTCGACATTTAACAAAAAATATATATTAATATTTGTCAATAAAGGAATTGCATTGTTCGAAGAAGGTATCTGCTTAAGGCTAATGTGCGATGTTTTGCAGCAGGTTAGGTAAAAGGATATGTTTTAGGAGATTTAGTGTTCGAAGGAACGGTGCTGTCCGGCTTTAACATTGCAAAGCCCAGGACTTATCCTGGTCCCTTTTTCATCTCAAATGGACACTGACTTCCACGTGGTGTTACTTGGGGAGCTGCCTTTAACACCCGTTAAAGGTAGTGAGCTAATATGTGAGCGGCCGTTCGCATGTGCCGGACGTTCAAAACTTGGGTTTGGACGTCGGGTTAGTAACCCTCCCCTAGAAAAAAGAGCCTACTATGAAAAAACGAAAGAAAAGAAAAACAAACCCCTCTAAAGTTGACGAACCCGCAAACGGTTTAAGGACCATGATCTGTGAATCTGCATATGTAATGTTCGCACTCTATATAGACAAGATACAGTTTACGGATTGGCAGATGTACCTGAAAAGCACAAGGCTGACATTACTGCCATACAGGAAATAAGATGGATGGGGAAAGGCGTGACTACAACAGGCGTGACTAAAGGTTGCGCACTGTATTATAGCTGCCATGACACAAAGCATGAATTTGGTTGCGGAGTTGTAGTTGGTCGGAGGTTAAAAAATCTGATCTCCAGCTTCAACCCAGTGAATGAAAGACTCGCTGCAATTCGATTAAAAGCTAAATTCTTCAACATCAGCTTTATTTGCGCTCATGCTCCCACTGAAGACAAGGACAAAGACATATTTTACGAGCGCTTAGAAGAAACTTATGACCATTTCCCTGCCCATGACATTAAAATTATTCTAAATTATTCGATTCGGCCCAACAGTTTGGAAATTCAGTCTTCAAAGTGAAACATCAGACAATGGTATGAGACTGAAAACATGGTAGTTAGCAGTACCAGATTTAACCATCTCGATATTCATAAGGGCACCTGGCTGTCTCCAGATAAAAGAACAAATAATCAAATTGGTCCTGTTGTGATAGATGGAAGACATTCATCGAGCGTGTTGGATGCACGATCGTTCCGAGGAACAAACATAGATTCGGACCACAATCTTGTTGCTGCAAAGATATGTACCCGTCTAAACGTTACAAATAAAGCATGAACAGATACAACGCGAAAGTTAGACATCGATAAGCTGCAAACACAACAGATAGCCACAGCATATTCCACTCAACTAGCCCAATTGCTTAACGAAAGCACTCCTCGTCCCGATAACATATCAGCACGTTGGCAAAATATTGCCCACTCCATGCAAAAATTTGCGACTGTTCCATACTTGGATACCAGAGACCTCCACCAAGGAATCCATGATATGACCTGGAGTATCATGCTGCTACCGAAGAGAAAAAATGTGGTATATAGGGCTACTCTAAAATCAGTGGCAACGCGTAGCGCACGAGAGAGGTAACGGGAGAAAAGGAGAGAGGAGAAACGTATTTTCCGCAGGAAACAGAGAGGAATGGAAAGGCGGAAGAGTGAAAAAATCTAGATATACAGGCACCAGAATGAAGTCCGAAAGTTCTACCAAAGTGTAAAACATCAAACTGATGGCTTTGGCTCAGGTTATGGAAAGAACATATTTCCAAACTGTTGGTATCCGATGGTAGCGATGACGGTGATAATACCACAGATCCAATCCCAGAAGATGGTATTGAATGTATACCGCCCAGCCAGGATGAGGTTAAAACTGCAATAAACCGGCTGAAGAATAATAAGGCAGCAGGAGCCGATGGCTTGCCGGCCGAGCTGTTCAAAACCGGAGGCGACACGCTGATAAGGTGTACTCATCAGCTAGTTAGCGCCATCTGGCAGGAAGAACGCGTACCCGACAATTGGAACGTGAGCATCCTATGTCCAGTCCACAAGCTGGAAGTAACTGACACCTTTGCAAAAGTCGAAAGGGAATCTGCTAAAGTGGGTCTGGTGGTAAACGGCGAGAAGACCAAGTTTATGGTGTCGACGAGTAATGCGTCCATAGAGATCGGGCCAATTTTGACGTTGGTTCCTATAATTTTGAGGTAGTAAGGCACTTCGTCTACCTCGGCGCCGCCGTAAACACAACCAACAACATTAGTTGTGAAATACGAAGAAGAATAGTGTTGGCCAACATATGCTACTTCGGGCTGAGAAAGCAGTTTAGGAATAAAGCCACACCTCGTCAAACGAAAACAACGCTTACAAAACACTGATACTACCTTTGCTGATATATGGTTCAGAAGCCTGGGTACTTGCGCAAGCAGATGAGGCAGTGCTTGGTGGGTGTGAGAGAAAACGTTTTTAAAATTTTAGATAAAGCAAACTATCATTTTGAAGTCATTTTATAAATCACTGATGTTTTGATGTTTAGGAGTGTTATATAATAACATGTTCAATGAAACAGCACTTTTTAACAACTAGTTGGACGACGTTAAGTTAGACCGTCCCGAACTTTAATAACCACCAGCATAAGTTATATTGAAATCAGGTTTCAGCCATTTCGGTTGAATAATGTGGCTACAACATTCAAAATCACCAAAAATATATAGGCATCATTTTATGTCCAACGTGTATTTATACCGACAATTCTCTGCTAAAATATTTGATGCCTCCAAGAGAGACTAAATACCAAATATAGCCATTTCTTTTGAATAATGCCACTAAAACCTTGAAAGTACTGAAAATCGGAAGGTATCGTTCAGTGGAGGCTAAATACACTGTGTGTAATTTTTTGAGTCATGTTTTATTAACCACTAGCAGACCCCGGTCCGCGTTGCTAGCCCGTCGTAATGAGTTTTAATGACAACTTTTTATCGATTTTATGCTTGAAAATTCAAAAATAGGTATTTTCTACCTCACTTCTTCGGTCTATTGTCAAACCGAGAAGGATTTTTTGTCTGTAACCTTTCTTTTCTCTTACGGACTTTGTCGGATTTTTTCGCCAATTTATGCTTTTTAGGATTTATTATCGTCCATGTCCCTGTCTTTATCCTAAATCGATCTAATTTTAAAGGTTAAAAAGTGGTTAAATCGAATTCTTCCGCTTATTGAGACTTTTCATGGCTGATGGACCGTTGAACCTCACCATTCAAGTAAATTTGTAAATATATAGTTTTTCTTGATCGGGGGCGCAACCACCGTTGTCTCGAAAACTAATTTGCAACCCGATGCACTCATAAGTTTAGCAAATATAGCGATTATAAAATAATAGGCCCCGAAATTCGTCTACAAATATATAGCATTTTGGACCACGGGACATTCCTGAACATTTTCTGAATATTAGGTTCAGTAGTTTTGGAAAAATAATGTTTTGAAAAGAGTGGGCGTGGTCATCAGTTTTCAAGATACAACATATTAAAAAAAGTAGGCCTGGTCCGGTATTTTGGCTCCAAATATGTACCTAGGGTGCACACAACTTCATTGCCTACCAAAATGTATGCTGAAACCGATATAATCATACATTTATTTGGCTTATATATAGCGTTTAACAGAAAGGCATGGGGAAGGTACCCCACATCTTCCGAAATTCATAATATATACATAACAACGGAAAACATTGAGCTTTTGTCGCAAATTTTATGGAAATCCCTTCAGTAGTATTGGAGTTATGACATATTAATAAAAACAGGCGTGGTCGGACCTATAGGCCCTAAAGAAGTACCTAGATTGTAGATTAATCCGTACATTTTTAATCCGATACATGCATAATTTTTGCAAATTCAACTGAATTTGTAGCCTATTTTAAGCGGGGGCCATCCTTGTACATTCCCTGGCAATTTCAGGAAAATCGGTTCAGTAGTTTTTGTAGAAATGATAAAAATTAAAAATTGAAAAAAGTGGGCGTACATTTTCTTTGCATAAAAAAATATCGAAATCGGTCCAGCCGTTCTCAACTGATGCCATGACCAACGAACGACATTTGATTTTTATTTTTAAAGATTTAAAAGTTTAGACAAATCGCGATTTCCTTGAAAATCCCTTCAGTAGTTTTGTAGATATAACCTAATTAGAAAGTGAGCGTGGTCGAATCTTAAGTCCCAAAATAAGTTCGTAAGGTTGGAGACACAATCGCCATTGACTCGCAAATAAGTTCCGAAACCGATACATTCGTATTTTTTGCAAATATTGCATTTTTACAAAAATAGGGCATAAGGGGAAGGGGAAGTACCCGCCCGATCCGAAAGTAAAAAAATATGTAGCCTATTTTTATCGGGGACCAACCCTGTACATTCGCTGAAAGTTTCAGGAAAATCGATTCAGTAGTTTCGTAGATATAACATATTTAAAAAAGTGGGCGTTGTCCAGCCTTAATGCCCCAAATAAGCATGTAAGGTCGGAGACACAATCGCCATTGACTCGGAAATTAATTTTCAAAGCGATACATTTGTAATTGCTGCAAATATTGCATTTTTACAAAAATAGGGCATAGGGGAGGTACCCCGCCCGATCCGAAATTCAACCAAATGTGTAGCCTATTTCAACAGGGGGCCATCACTCAACGTTCCCTGAAAATTTCAGGAAAATCTGTTGAGTAGTTTCGTAGATATAACATATTTATAAAAGTGGGCGGAAAAGTGGGCGTGCCCAATTTTTCTTTGCATAAAAACCTAAACTGGACTATGACTAACATTTCCACAAAAAATTATCCAAATCGCACCAGCCGTTTTCAACTGATTCAATTACCAACAAACGACAATTGAGTTTTATATATAAAGATATTCTGACTACACTATGTGATAGAACACCAAAAATGAGAAGACACGTGTCTCGGCGTTTTCCCTATCTCATCAACTTTCGCGGTTATAGGCCTCCAAGGGATGGAGGTAAAAAGGGTCATTTAGACAAAAAAAAAAAAAATTTAAAGTTTTGTTATACAGTTATCAAACCGATCACATTTGAAGCATACAACCAACTACAAAGATGTACTTCAGATCTCAATAAACATCTTTCTGGAATATACGAACTCTGTAGAAACGGATCTTAATGGTCAAAAAAACAATTTCGATTTTTATCCTCTTTTCTCGGCTTCTGCTCCATATATACTAAACCGTTCAAAATTCAAGAAAACAATCAACTACAAAGGCATCAATAAACAACTTTCTGGAACATACGAAATGTCTATCAACGTTCTTAATGGTACAAATAGCAAAAATCTTTTGAAAATATTCAATTTTTATACTTTTTTTCTCCGACTCTGGTCCAAAGATACGCAAACGCCCAAAAATTCAGGATACAGTAAACTACAAAAATGTACCTTAGATTTCAACAAACAAGTTCCTACAACAAATGAAGATTCTAGGAACGATTCTTCAAGGTCAAAATTCGATAATTTTAGATCATTCTTTCCTGTTCAGGTCCGTAAATAACAAACCTTTCAAATTTCCTTGAGTTTTTAACAGTTTGTTATTTCCAAAACCTGAGCAGGGGGAATGTTAAAAATAATTTAATTGTTCGTGAATTTCAGCGCTAAGAATCATTCCTAGAATCTTTTTATTATGTACTAATAAGTTGTATGTTGGAATCTTAGGTACATTTTTGTGGTTGCGGTATCCTTAATTTTTGGACGATTCGGTATCCCTGAACCAGAATCGGAGAAAAAAGTGTAAAAATTGAATATTTTCAATGTTGTTTGGCATTTTTACCATTAAGAACTGCTCACAAACATTGATTGATTGACTGATGCCTTTGCTACATTATTGTAGTTGGTTGTTTTCTTGAATATTGAACGGCATTTTTACCATTAAGAACCGCTCACAAACATTTTGCATGTTCCAGAAAGTTGTTTACTGATGCCTTTGCTACTTTATTGTAGTTGGTTGTTTTCTTGAATATTGAACGGTTTAGTATCTGTGGACCAGAACCAGAGAAAACAGGATACAAATCACATTTGTTTTGCTATTTTGACCTTTAACAACCGTCTATACAGAGTTTGTATGTTCTAGAAAGATGCTTATTGAGATCTGAGGTACATCCTTGTAGTTGGTTGTTTGCTTCAAATTTGATCGGTTTGATAGCTGTATAACAAAACTTGGGAAACAATTTTAAAAGAATTTTGACCGTAGTGATTTTGACCTTGCAGATGAAGTTTGATGGATTATATGTGTTCACAATTTTTGTTCTTTAAGACAATAGCTACAATTTTGCCTCTGATATAAATTAAAATTTCCTAAGGGTTTGGAAGATATAGTCCTGACTAAATGACTCTTTTTACATCAAAGCCTCAAATTTTGGAGGCCTATAACCGCGAATGTTGATGAGATACGAAAAAACAGCGAGACACGTGTCCTCTCTTTTTTGGTCTTCTATCACGCTGCGGTGTCAGAATATGGTTAATAGTTTTCGTGTTGCACAGTGATACAAAACGTCTACCGAATATTCTATGCGGGAATGTTTTATACCCACAATGAAGACTAAACCCTAAATTGTAGTTATTTCGGTGGGATAATGACACTAAAAATTCCAAAATATCGAAACTCGGAAGGTACCGTCCTATCTAACTTGACGAATTTAAATGTAAAAACTTGACGAAACATTATATATTTAATAAATTATCCCTGAAGATGTTCGGAAACACCAACGAAACGTCGGATAAAAAATGAGATAAAATAATCTTTATTTTTCATTAACAAACAAGGACCTTAAAGCTCAATAATACAAAGTCTTGCAAATTAAAATAAGAAATAGAAAGGTCGAAAAACAAAATTGTACGGGTTAATTTTTTGTTTATGCATTTAATCTGGTCTTAAACAAGTCGATTAACTGGTTTTTGCAAAAAAACCCGACATTTTTATCACAACTTTCTGTCATTTTTATACCCTCCACCATATGGAGGGTATAATTAAATTTGTCATTCCGTTTGTAACACATCGAAATATTCGTCGGAGACCCTATAAAGTATATATATTATTGATCAGCATAAAAGTCTATGTCGATTTGACCATGTCCGTCCGTCCGTCCGTCAGTCTGTCTGTCTGTTGAAATCAAGATACAGCTCGCAATTTTAAAGATAGAGAGTCAAAATTTGGTACAGAAGTTTTTATTACTTGCAGGATGGTTGGTATTGAAAATGGGATATATCGGTCCACGTTTTGATGTAGCCCCCATAGAACGGTACCTCCCGATTTTCGGTATTTTTAAGGTTTTAGCTTCATTAATCCTACCAAAATGGCTGAAATTTGGTACGTAGTCTGTTTTAGGGGTATACAACTTTCCCCCAGAATTTTGTCGGTATCGGTCCACACCTTCATATAGCCCACATAGAACGGTACCTCCCGCTTTTCGGTATTTTGAAGGTTTAAGCTTCATTATCATACCAAAATGGCTGAAATTTGGTACGTAGTCTTCTTTAGGGGTACAAAAATTTTCCCCAGAATTTTGTAGGTATCGGTCCACACCTTCATATAGCCCACATAGAACGGTACCTCCCGATTTTCGGTATTTTGAAGGTTTTAGCTTCATTATCACACCGAAATGGCTGAAATTTGGTACTTAGTCTACGTTGGTGGTATAAAACTCCCCCCAGAACTTTGTCGGTATCAGTCCATGCCTTCATATAGCCCCCATAGAACGGTACCTGCCGATTTTCGGTATTTTGAACGTTGTGGCCTCAATATTCCAACGAAAAGGCTGAAATTTGGTATTTTGACTTTATGGGGGTACTCAAACTTCCCCCTTAAATTTGTCGGTATAGGTCCACGCCTTCATATAGCCCCCATGGAAAGGTTACTCCCGATTTTTCGAATTTTGAAGGTTGTGTCTTCAATATTCCACCAAAATGGCTGAAATTTGGTATTTAGTCTTCAATGTGATATAAAACTGTTCGCCAGAAATATGTCTGTACAGGTCCACGCTTTCATATTGCCCCATTTCTGACTAAAATTCGTCGGTATAGGTCCACGTTTCGATATAACCCCATAGAACGGTACCTCCCGATTTTCGTAATACTGATGATTGTGACGTCAATATTCAACCGAAATGGCTGAAATTCGTTATTTCGTCTTCCAAGAGTTATAAAATATTCCAGAAGAGTATTATCAGTATAGGTCCACGTCTTCCTATATCCCCATAGAAGCGTACTTCTTGATTTTCGGTATTTTTTAAGTTTTAGCCACATTCTCTTACCGAAATATAGGAAATTTGGTATTGAGTCTTCTTTGAGCCTAAAAACTTTCCGTCAGAAATTTGTCGGTATAGGTCGACGTTTTGAAATAGCCCCCATAGAATGGTGCCTCCCATTGTTTTACCGAAATTGCTAAAATTTAGTATTAAGTCTTCTTCTTACACGAAAGGAAACTAATTATTCCATTTTACTTCAATTCAACTTGTGGTGGAGGGTATAACAAGTTCGGACCGGCCGAACTTAACGCCGTTCTTACTTGTTTTTCACTAATTAATGCATGGAAAGTTTTCGTTTTCTCAGTTTGAAAACAATTACTTGTCAAACTGTACATATTTTATTATTTTGTGGCATTAGTAATTACCCTCGGAATCGAGTCGGAGTAGGAGTTTAACCAAAAATGTTCGACCTAAAATAATTGCTCCTATGCGGAACCCCACTTAAAAACGATCCAAAATGCCCTGTAGATATAATTACGACAATAATTAGGAAAATAAAATAAAGAATCAATTTTAGAAGACTTTTGCAACGCAAATATTTGCAATTTATTAATTTAGGGACTCCTTCCCCTCTGGGAATCCCACCTCTACAAAGTTGAAATAAACAGCACGATCAAAATTGTGGTCTCTAGTATCATTACACGGTTTAGGATTATACCAAACTTCTAACAGCATCTACATAAAGAGGTGAAGGTTACAATAATAACCTTATTCAGGGAATTCGGTTAGTGAGAATTTAAACATATTCGATAGTAAAACTATTTTTCTAAAGATGTAATAATATGTGTAATGCCTTTGAACAAAAACTACCTATCTCCACACTAATTTATGTCATTACTATACATACGAAGATTATTTGTACATACAAACATGCGATTTGCTGTGGTCTCCTGTCACAACTGATGATGCAAACATGGTGAACAAACATATGAAATGGCAATTATTTTTATATTTTCCAACAAATGGGGTAAAGCCACATTATGGTTCCTGATAATGACTGCAGTCAGGATTTGAATTGAATTTTCAGCTAACAGCCTATGAAAGAACACGCATATTCCCTTTAATGCTGCATCCGGATAAATAACCCGCTGTTTAGTGGGGAATAGTTGCGAATAATTCTCAAATGTATTGGAGTATGCAATTGACCTAAGTGTTGATGATGTTGGCGGTCGCGGCGTTATTAGAGCATATAAATGGTAGTCGTTTGGCGTACAGAAATAAGGCTCAATGAAACAACACCCCAAACCGAAATGAAAATGGACCCCAATTTCAATTTAAAAAAATGGCCCCAATACAAAAAGTCCCCAAAATAGGAAATTTGGTCCCATAAAAATATTGAATTTATGTCGCAAAGTTTCATTGGGACAGGAATGCATTTTTGAAATTGGGTTGCATTTTCAAAGCGCAATATCACCCCAAACACCGAAATACAAATAGACCCAAAATTATGCGTTTACGCCCCAAAATATTTGTTCACTTAAATTTGGGGTGTACTGATAGACTGACAATTGACACTTGGGTATAAAAAGTTTCCTGTTGAAAACAAGGGAACTGATGAGGATCTGTGGCGAGATTCGAAACTATAGTCTTCCCTGCCTTACCCCTTGGTAAACATAGCCAATTTTTTTCCATTAACTTTTTTGAAAGGCAAACTAGAAGTCTTTATCCCAAATAAAAACGTCAACCCTCCTAATTTTATATTTTTATACCCTACACCACTATGTTGGTTTTAGCCACAAAGTTTGTAACGCATCGAAATAATGGTCGTACACCCATACTTATATATACCAAAATGAATGTCTCGACGAGCTGAGTCGATCTGGCTATGTGTGTCCGTCCGTCAGTTCGTCCGTCCGTCTGTCCATCTAAACCTTGTAATCACGCTACAGGTCGCCATTTTGATCGGATCGTCACGACATTTCGGATGTTGATGGGGGTCCCGGAGGAGAAGAAGCCTATTGATTTTGGTGATGGTCGCATTATATTTAGGGGTCGTAATGGGCAAAAAACTTATTTGAATTAAAAGACAATGTTTTTTCCAAAGCGAACATCTCAGCTTCTATATGGAGTATACCAAAAGCAAAACCTGACAATGAAAATAGAAAATATCACCTTTCTAATGATGTAAAGTAGGTTTCGTAGGTGATCAAACAAACAAGATATCACAATAGTCGCAAATAAAACCCAATTTTTAATTTTTGCGATTTTAATAATAATGACGGATATCACACCTTTGGTTGGGGACCATCTAAAAGCAAAGCCTGACTGAGAAAGTAGAAAATCCAATCTTTAAAATTATGCAAAGTAGGTTTGCGTAAAATAATAGAGATATCGCAATAGTCGGTAATACATCTCTTTTTTCCACTTTTTGTGCAATTACACTACAGGTCGGAATTTTGATCGGATCATCACGGCATTTTCTCACAGAGATAGAAGCATATTGATGTTGGTTACTATTGACATAGTAATTAATTATTTTGATTCAGTTCGTATTAAGTCATCTATCTGTATTGTTACGAATGTAACTGATAGGTTTAAGTTAATTTAGTTTAATTTCCGTTAATTTAAAAATTTGAATTGTAACGTAACGTTTTATTACGCAGTTATTTTATTTAAGCAACAACAACTACCCTGTAGAACTCTCTTCATCATTCTAGTCGTTACATTACCTTTTGTTAATGTTCTTTTGTTTGTTTTGCCATAATCATGTAATTATCGTTTAGTTTGTTACTTATTTTCTTGCATTTATTTGTTGTTGTAATTACGTCATTGATCATCCCCCATGTATGTGAGTCTGGTTGTTCGCTTAGTGCGAATGTGCGTCTGTGTGTTCGTTGTACATATTCGAGGAGTTGCCAGACATTTTCTAGAGGACTCTCGAACAGGGAGACTTTGGGATATAAATACAGGGGAACTGGCAATGACGAGTGAGTTGTGTTTTAAGCGTTGAACTGAACAGATCGGTTAAATAAGAGCCGCGTGCTAACTAGAGACTTGCTGTGTGCTTTGTAATTAAAGTCGGTTCTGAATAAGTGTAGTAAAGTAAATAAAGAATTGTAGAAGCGTAATCTAAAACGAACCCTGTTTTATTTGGTACAAATCGTATCGGGGAATAAAACAACGTCTACTCGGAGATTAGTTAAACCTAATTCCGTAACAATTGGTGTCAGCAGTGAGATTACGATCATCCTACAATGAAGTTTAAGGATCTACGAGTGGAAGACTTGAAGAAGGGGCTAAGTAAGTTGGAGTTGTGTTCTACTGGCAACAAGGCCGAACTACAAAACGCTTGTTGGAAGAGTTCGAGTGCCGTGGAATGAACATCGACGCATATGAGTTCGACAGTAAGGAGGAAGTCGAGTTATCGGCAAAGGGCGAATCCTCCGTTGAGGAAGTTTCATCGGTAGCTGCCAGTGGAGACGATTTGAAATCAATGCTGGCTATGATGATGCTGGAAATTAAGAAAATAGAAGGTAGCTCCATGGAAATGAATAAGAAAAATGAAGAAACTTCCAGACTTATGGCGGAAATGAAATCTGACAACTGTAAGATGTTAGAAGAGATGTCTAGAAAGAATGAAGAAACTTCCAGACTTATGATGGAAATGAAAGCAGAAAATTGTCGAATGAGCGAAGAAAATACCAGAAAATTGGAGGAAAGATTTGCCAAATTCGACGACAAATTAGAGGAAAAGTTAGAAGAGAACTCTAGAAAAATCACCGAAAACTTAATGACAGAGAATTCTAGGATGTTTGAAGAAAATTCAAGAAACTTAAAAGAGGAGTTGGAAGAGAATTCTAGAAAAATTAACGAGAAACTCGAGAACATCACGATAATGATTGAAAAGAGAGTAGAAAACGTGGAGGTGCAAATTAAAGAGTTGAATAAAAAGATTCTGTCTGTTGACGAGAAATTTCTGGCCCATGACGAGAAATTTGTGAACCTGGAGAAGAAAATGTCGGAACTGGAAATCAAAGGTGGCCCAGTGAGAGCTATTCATAACACGTTAAAAATTAAGCCTCCAGTGTTCGACGGCTCTACCTCTTTCAATGTGTTCAAATTACAGTTCGAGACAATGGCTGCTAGAGATTCTTGGAACGACAACGACGAAGCGGTATCACTCCTGATGTCATTGAAGGGTGATGCTGCTGACGTATTACAGAGTATTCCCGCCGCTTCTAGGAACAACTATGGAGATATAATGGCTGCTCTTGAACGTAGGTACGGTAGTGAACACAAGCAAGAGATCTACCGAATGGAACTGAGGGGAAGAGTCCAGAAGCCAAATGAGACTTTACAAGACTTTGCGGCTGATATAGAGCGGTTGGCGCAGTTGGCATATCCAGGAGAGACACATCCATTGGTGGACCGCATAATGATTGAGACATTTGCAAGTGGTATTAGCGATCCATAGATAAAATTTGCGACGTATGCGGCACCGATAGGAACATTTGCAGAAACCGTGTCATTTGCCCTGGCCCAAGAAACCGCGAAGATGCTGGTGAAACCTAAAGCTTACAACGTGCGGAGGCTGCAAGTTGAGGACAACAATTCCCAGACCGTTGTGAAACTGCTGAAAGATGCACTGATGCGTGTGAAACGAGGGGCTGCTACAACGAAAAAGACTTGTTATAACTGTCGTAAAGCTGGACACATTGCACGAGAATGCATATTGGAACGACCAAGGCCCAGATCCACCTCACCGCCTTCAAAAAGCGACGACCAACCGGTGGCCAAGAATCTGGAAAGAGAGATATCAGGTGAATCAAATAAAATGAATTCCGTCGATCACGAGGCGCCGCTGGCAGAGGATGAAAACGATGGTCCCACAATTTCTATAGCCATAGTCCAGCAGAAGAACCACAACTTAACGGTGAAAGGCTTCGTCAATGGTGTATTGCGTACCTTGACATTGGACACCGGTGCAACAAAGTCCATTATTAGACCGGATTTGGTAAAAGGGAAGGTATTGCCGTTAAATGGAGTCAAATTGCGGACGGCCACAGGCGAGACTACAACGGTGCATGGAAAGGCCTACCAAAGGCTGAGCATGGGTAGAAAATCGGTAAATTTCGATTTTGTAGTGGCCGATATTATGGACGAAGTTATACTTGGTGTAGACTTCATGATTGCCTTCGATATAAACCTGGACATAAAGCACCGTGTGATGACTTGGTCCAATGTGGAAATACCGATTAATGTGGGCTACAAAGAGAAGAAAAGCATGTGTCGCCCTAGCGCAGAATCTGACGAAATCGCTGTAGATGTCCGTACGCTGAAGGTGGAAGCCGCCGAAAAATGGCCAGTACGAAAGCGGAAAAATCTCGCAACGAGGAGGAAAAAGCGAAGATGTACGTCGAGGAAACGTCCATCGAAAAGCGGCCGTACAACAAGGAAGGACAAGTCCGATGAAGACCAGGTGGCACTTAGGAAGGTGACCACAAAGAAAGAAGGTATAACGTCAAGATTCCTGGAGAGAAAGCAACGTCCAGAAGAACAGAAGTCCAAAGCTGACGCAGTAGAGGGTACATCTAAATCGGTTGCCACCACTACGGAACGAGAACTGCGTCTAGTCAAAAGGAACAGGCTTAAGCAGGAGGCAGTGTTACCAATGCCCATACCACAGAGAGGGAACTGTGCCTATTCGGGACGAACAGGCTTAAGCGGGAGGCAATGTTACGAATGTAACTGATAGGTTTAAGTTAATTTAGTTTAATTTCCGTTAATTTAAAAATTTGAATTGTAACGTAACGTTTTATTACGCAGTTATTTTATTTAAGCAACAACAACTACCATGTAGAACTCTCTTCATCATTCTAGTCGTTACATTACCTTTTGTTAATGTTCTTTTGTTTGTTTTGCCATAATCATGTAATTATCGTATAGTTTGTTACTTCTTTTCTTGCATTTATTTGTTGTTGTAATTACGTCATTGATCATCCCCCATGTATGTGAGTCTGGTTGTTCGCTTAGTGCGAATGTGCGTCTGTGTGTTCGTTGTACATATTCGAGGAGTTGCCAGACATTTTCTAGAGGACTCTCGAACAGGGAGACTTTGGGATATAAATACAGGGGAACTGGCAATGACGAGTGAGTTGTGTTTTAAGCGTTGAACTGAACAGATCGGTTAAATAAGAGCTGCGTGCTAACTAGAGACTTGCTGTGTGCTTTGTAATTAAAGTCGGTTCTGAATAAGTGTAATAAAGTAAATAAAGCATTGTAGAAGCGTAATCTAAAACGAACCCTGTTTTATTTGGTACAAATCGTATCGGGGAATAAAACAACGTCTACACGGAGATTAGTTAAACCTAATTCTGTAACAATAAAAATAAAATTGAAATTTTTTTCTGTTTGTTTGTTTGTTTGTGCCTTATAGACTCGAAAACCGCTGAACAGATCTTACTGAAATGTTTAGGGTACATTGCTACATGGCCTGGAATGAAAATAGGCTATATCATTTTTTGAAATTTAGCGTTGATCTGGAGATATAGCATCAAAACCGAAAGTACCTCCAAAAAATTTAGATTTTGTATGGAAATATCTTTAGAACTATTACAGATACAATCTCCAAATTTGGTATGTGTGACGGAATTTGGTAGAAATAAATTTACTAAATTTTATTCAAATCGGTTCAGATTTGGATATAGCTCCCACATACATATATTTTCGGCCGATTTCCTTATTTTATGTACCAAACATGCTATTTATGTCCAATTTCAATGAAATTTGGAATGTGTAGCGGAATTTGTTTTAATAATAAATGTGCCAAATTATATCCAGTTTGGTTCAGATTTGGATATAGCTCCCATACATATATATTTTCGGCCGACTTCTTTATTTTATGCACCAAACACGCTATAAATGTCCAATTTCGCTGAAATTTTGAATTTCTCACGGAATTTGTTCTAGAAATAAATGTGCCAAATTATATTGAGATTGGTTCAGATTTGGATATAGCTCCCATACATATATATTTTCGGCCGACTTCCTTATTTTATGCACCAAACACGCTATATATGTCCAATTTCGCTGAAATTTGGATGGTCTGACGGAATTTGTTCTAGAAATAGATGCGCTAATTAGGAATGTGTTACAGAACTTGGTCTAGAAATAAATGTGCCAAATTATATCGAAATCGGTTCAGATTTGGATATAGGTCCTGCATATATTTTCGGCCGATTTTTCTCATTTTATGCACCAAACACTGTATATATGTCCACTTTCGCTGAAATTTGGAATGTGTAACGGAATTTGGTCTAGACATAAATGTGCCAAATTATATCGAAATCGGTTCAGATTTGGATATAGCTCCCATATATATTTTCGGCCGATTTTCCGCCTTTGATGCACACTATATATGTTCAATTTCGCTGAAATTTGGAGGGTCTGACGGAATTTGTTCTAGAAATAAATATGCTAAATTATATAGAGAATGGTTCAGATTTGAATATAGCTTCCATATATATATTCGCCGGATTTCCTCTATTTTATGCACCAAGCACGCTATATCGACACCTCCAAATAATAGTATGCTAAGTCTAAAAAGTGAGTTTTGCAGGAGAAGCTCTCAAAGTGTGGAAATTTTTTTGAAGTTCAGTGCTGTGCTAAGTTAATATTTGTTTATAACTTCTGTTCGGATTGACCGATCATTACCAAAATTTGACAGAATTTAAGTTTAAGGACGTTCGACACCTCCAAATAATAGTTTGCTAATTCTGAACCATGAGTTTTGCAGGACAAGCTCTAAATGTTTGGAAATTTCTTTGATCTTCAGTACTATGCTAAGTAAATATTTGTTTATAACTTCTGTTCGGATTGTCCGATTATTACCAAAATTTGACAGAATTTAAGTTGTAGAACGTTAAATATAAAAATGCAAAGAACTTTAAAACATGCTAAGTCGACTTAGCATACTATTGTTTGGAGGCGTCGATATATGTCCAATTTCGCTGAAATTTGGCATGTGTTACAGAACTTGGTCTAGAAATAAATGTGTCAAATTATATCGAAATCGCTTCAGATTTGGATATAGGTCCTGTATATATTTTCGGCCGAATTCCTGTATTTTATGCACCAAACTCGCTATTTATGTCCAATGTGTAATGCGTAACGGGATTTGGTCTAGGCATAAAAGTGCCAAATCATATCGAAATCGGTTCAGATTTGGATATTGCTCCTATCTATATTTTAGGCTGATTTTCTGTTCTTGATACTCTAAATACGCTATATGTGTCCAATGTCGCTGAAATTTGGGATGTCTGACGGAATTTGTTCCAAAAATAAATGTGCCAAATTATAACGAGATTTGGACACACTACATACATATGTCCAATTTCACTGAAATTTGGAAAGCGTGACGCAATTCGTTCTAGAAATAAATGGGACAAATTATATCGAAATCGGTTCAGATTTAAATATAGCTCCCATATATATTTTCGGCCGATTTTCTGTATTTTATGCACAAAATGTAAATGTGAGACGGGATTTGGTCTAAAAATAAATTTGACGAATTATATCGAGAGCGGTTCATATAGGAATAGCTACCCATATATGTACATTTTCGGTCGATTTCATGTTTTTGTTACGTATGTTCAATTTCAATGAAATTTTTAAGATTTAGCAGTCAGTAAAAGGCATCATTATTTACAGAATTACTTATAGTCGGGAAGGAATTAAATATCATGTCTTTGAGAGACTTCTTAAGATTTATGTTTTATTATGATATATATTAGGAATATGATACATATTAGGCGGAAAGGCTAGGTATATAACGCCTTCATATATCCTATATTTATTCGTTAAAATATTAAAAACGTTAAAATAATTATGGCATTCCATTATATTTTATCGTAGTCGGGGCAGCAAAGCGCACCGGGTTCAGCTAGTTTGGTATAAAAGCCAGATAGGTGAAAACTTTCGTAATGAACAGAGGTAGTGGTGTAGGGTATCACATAGTCGGCCCCATACCGACTATAGCCTTTTCTCACTTGTTTATAATTTATTCATTGGGGTGTGATCTTTTTTAATAATTGGAACATATAGAAAACACAAAAACACTCATATCTTGATGCAAACTATAAAAAAATCTCAAAATTTTAACATCGTCCTTGAATTCCTCTGCAACTACTCACCGGAAAGCTGTATGTGTTATCTCTCTGAAAATTTTAAAATAAATCTATCCGTTCAAAAGTTACAGAGTTTTGGACAGAAAAAAGTCATGATAGCTCAATTAATTCAATTAAATAAAACTCTCACAAATAAGTGACCTTTGTCCTGATAAGACAACAATTAAATAAAAAAAATGATTCTGCACCACCGTGAGGCGGTGCAGAATATAGGATGGTGTTCAACATTATATATTGACACTAGCAAAATGCCCGCCACTTCGTATGCGGAAAGGATATAAAAAAACAAATAAACGATATTTAATATGGAAATTGAAAATACTGAAAATTTTGTTGCACTAATACCAATTTTAATCAATATTTATTTTTATTTCAATTTAATTTAATTTATTTCAGTCTATAGAACAAAGAATTCCTTACAGACTATGATACTTAAACTAAACATTTGTTTAAATCTAGATATTTATATTCACCTCATTAAAATTTAGTTACAAAATACAGTTTAAAATCATCTTTGGAAATGCAAAACTCTATAAATTTACATTTATTTTAGTACTGTTCGAATCCTCTTTAGTTCGATTTTCAAAAAGATCAGCCGTATCTCACCCTTACACATTAACAGCGAAATCAACGTCGCACAGCAATACTCAGCTCTGTCCCTACACCAAAAAACAAATTGAGTACCATTAAGTACTTTTCGTATACTTATTGTACGTATTTCGACGACAGATCTCAACCATACACTGACATTAATACAAAATAATTACAGTAATCGTAATTCCAAATCTCAAGATTCCAGCTGTATCCGTTCGTCCAATTCCAAATTGTACCAAACTTAGTATCATTTCGTACTATCCGTACCCATAAGAAAGATTTTCCTAAACTACCTCAATCCTCAATTACTGTTAAATCTTAATTCCAAATGTTAGGATTCCAGCTCTATCCGTTAAACCAAATCCAAATTGTACCAAATTTAGAACAATCCAAATTGTACTAAATTTAGTACCATTTAGTACTTTTCGTACCCATAAGTATGATTTTTCAAAACTACCTGAATCCTACTCTTCGACTGTAATCGTAATTCCAAATTTCAGGATTCCAGCGCTATTAATTCACCCTAATCCAAATTGTACCAAATTTAGTACCATTTAGTACTTTTCGTACCCATAAGTACGCCTTTCCGAAACTACCTGAATCCTACACTTATACAATAATATTAATTCCAAATTTCAGGATTCCAGCTCTATCCATTCACCCAAATCCATATTGTACCATATTTAGTACCATTTAGTACATCTGGTACGCATACGTACGACTTTTCAAAATTTCCGCAATCCTACAATCCAACAGTAATCTTAGTTCCTAATTCCACCTCTATCCGTTTACTTAAATCCAAATTGTACCAAATTTAGTGCTTTCCGTACCCATAAGTACGAATTTCCAAAACTACCTAAATTCTACAGTCCAGCAGTAATCTTAATTCCAAATTTCTGGATTCCAGCGCTATCCATTCGCCTAAATCCAAACTTAGTACCATTTTGTACTTTTCGGACCCATAAGTACGAATTTCCAAAACTACCTCAATCCCACACTCCTACAGTAATCTTAATTCAAAATTTCAGGATTCTAGCTCTATCCGTTCACCCAAATCCAAATTTAGTACTGCTCGTACTCATAAATACGAACTTCCAAAACCATTTCCTTATTTCAACGCCACTTCCCAAGAACAAATTGTACAATTTTAGCTCTGCACCCGATACCAAATTTAAAAGGATTTAGTACTTTTCGTATATTTATGGTATGCACGTATTTTTTAAACCACCTCCATATACCAACGCTACACACCAACATTCACCCTGACTCCAATAACAAATTGAGTGTCATTTCGTAATTTTCGTATACATATGGTACGTATTTCGACAACCACATATATCAACCCTACGCTGACATTAAGACCAAATAATAACAGTAATATTAATTTCAAATTTGTAGGATTCCACCTCTATCCGTTCGGCCAATAACAAATTTTACCAAACTTAGTACCAATAAGTACTCTTCGTACCCATAAGTACGATTTTCCAAAACTACTTCAATCCTTCACTTCAACAGTAACCTTTATTCAAAATAACAGGATTCCAGCGCTATCCGTGCACTCAAATCGAAATTGAACCATTTAGTACTATTTGGTACATTTCGTACCCATAAGTACGAATTTCAAAAACTAACTCCATCTCAATCCTAAACTCCAACAGTAGTCTGACCAAATTCCAGGATTCCAGCTCTATCCGTTCCCCCAAATCCAAATTGTACAAAAGGTAGTACCACTTAGTACTTTTCGTACCCATAACTACGAATTTCCAAAACTACCTCAGTCCTACACTCCAACAGTAATCCTAATTTAAAATTTCAGGACTCAAGCGCTTTCCGTCACCCAAATCCAAATTGTACCACATTTAGTACTTTTCATATCCATAAATACGAATTTCCAAAACTACCTTAATCCTACACTCTAACAATAATATAATAATAATAATATCAATTCCAAATATTAGGAAATTCCAGCTTTATCCGTTCACCCATATCCAAATAACACTAAATTTTGTACTTTTCGTACACTCGTAGTTTCCAAAAACCCCTTTGTTTTTCTTTGTTTTCATCAGTGACCCTCAGTCCAAATTTGAAGAATCAAGCTCTGTTCGTTCACTCAAATCCAAACTGTACTAAATTTAATACTATTTAGTACTTTTCGTACCCATAAGTACGAATTTCCAAAACTTCCACAATCCTAAACTCCACCAGTAATCTCAATTCCAAATTTCGAGATTCCAGCTCTTTCCGTTCACCCAAGTCCTCACTGTACAAAATTTAGTACCATTTAGTACTTTTCATACACATAAGTACGAATCCCAAACCTACACTCCAACAGTAATCTCAATTCCAAATTTCAGGATTCCTGCTCTGTCCGTTCACCCAAATCCCTATTGTACCAAATTTAGTACCATTTAGTACTTTTCGTACACATAAGTACGAATTTCCGAAACCACCCTCATATATCAATTCTGCACTTCAATAGTAATCTTAATTCCAAATTTCAGGTTTCCAGCTTTATACAATCACCCAAATCCAAATTGTACTAAATTTAGTACTTTTCGTACCTATAAGTACGAATTTTCAAATCAACCTCAATCCTACACTCCACCAGTAATCTCAATTCCAAATTTCGAGGTTCCAGCTCTATCCGATCACCCAAATCCCCATTGTACCAAATTTAGTACCATTTAGTACTTTTCATACACATAAGTACGAACTTCCAAACCTATCTCAATCCTACACTCCAACAGTAATCTTAATTCCAAATTTCAGGTTTCGAACTCTATCCGTACACCCAAATCCAAATTGTACTAAATTTAGTACCATTTAGTACTTTTCGTACACATAAGTACGAATTTCCAAAACTAACTCCATATCTCAATCCTATGCTCAGTCAGTAATCTTAGTTCCAAATTTCAGGTTTCCAGCTCTATCCGTACACCCAAATCCAAATTGTACTAAATTTAGTACCATTTAGTACTTTTCGTACACATGAGTATGAATTTCCTAAACCATTTCCTTTTATAAACACCACTTCCCAACCTTCATTTACATACCAAATTCAAAGTTTCTAGCTAAATCCGTTCAAAATATACAACTGGTACTAAATGTTGTAACTTTTAGACATTTTCGTACACTTAGAGGTCGAATTTCCCAAAACCCTTTGGTACATCTTTCTTACTCTCCATCAGTTACCCTCATTCCAAATTTCAGAATTCTAGCTCTTCCCGTTTGCCTAATACAAAGGGTACCATATTTAGTACCTTTTAGTACTTTTCGTACCCTTCTAGGTCGAATTTCCAAAAACCCAGCCTTATCTCATGCCTACACACCAACAGCAACGCACAGTCAAAATTTCAGCTTTCTAGCTTCAGCGGTTTCGTCTGGGCGATGATATGCCAGTCAGTCACTCACTCACTCACTCACTCACTCAGTCATCACTAAGCTCTTTTATATATATAGATCATGCGGAGTGCTCAACTCTATAACGCAAAATTATAAACTTAAATAGGAGTCATCTGAATTAGAAATTTTTATGTGAACCTATCTTAATTTCGGGCAATGTATGTGTAATGCCTTTGAACAATAACTACCTAACTCCACAGTAATTTATTAGTAATGACATATGTACGAAGATTATTTGTACATCCATTTGCTGTGGTGTCCTGTCAGTACTGATGATGCAACCATATTGAACAAACATATGAAATTGCAATTATTTTTATATTTTCCAAAAAAAAAAATGGATTAAAGCCACATTATGATTGCTGGTAATGAGTGCAGTCAGTATTTGAATTGAAATTACAGCTAACAAACTGTGTAACAGCACACACATTCACTTTTAAGCTTTATCCGGATAAATAACCCGCTGTTTAGTGGGAAATAGTTGCATATCTCGAAAAATTTAATTTCCAGAAAAACGAGTATTAAGTTTCCAATTGAAATTTGAGTTCCCAATTAAAAAAGAAAAAAAGTATTACACAAACAATAAAAGAATTACTTGGATCATCTTTTGTAGAGACCTAAACCAGTATGAAAAGGGTCAAAGTAGTGCGGGACCGAATTCAGTCTTACATTCCAAATTTTATAGAAATCGGACATATATAGCGTGTTTGGTGCTGCAAATACCTGAAATCGGCGGAATATACATATATGGGGGCTATATCTAAATCTGGAACGATTTCGATATAATTTTGCACATTTATTGCTTGACCGAATTCAGTCACGCATTCTAAATTTCATCGAAGTCAGACATATATAGCGTATTTGGTGCTGTAAACACGTGAAATCGGCCGAAAATAAATGTATATGGGAGCTATATCCAAATCTGAACCGATATTCACCGCAAGCAATATCGTTCTTCCTATGGCAAAAAAATGATATTCCCCAAATTTTCAGCTGAATCTGGCTGAAAAAAAGCTTTTTAACTTTTCATTAAATATTTTAAATAGTATTTCAAAATGAATATTTTCTCTGTGTTGTATTTATTCTGTTATTGCAAATTTCTTCTTGACGAATTGTTCCGACAATAAAGAGTTGGAAAATACAAATAAAATAAAAATTCATTGAAATGCTGGTGTTTATACAAAAGTTATGAATTCATGCATGCCGGACACCACCATCACCGGTAAAATGTAAATAAAAAATTTTTATTTATTGTACCTATATCCTTTGACATCTTTGTTGTTCAACGTTATGGTCATTGCAGATTTTTTTATTAAAATTTTTACACATTACACATAAATATTTATAGTCGAAAAATGAAAAAAAAAACACAAAAATACACTATACACATGTATACATATTTATGTATTTTTCTGCAGAGGAATAACTCAAAATGTGGTAATGTATCAGCATCCGGAGTAAAATGTAATTGTTAAACATTTAAAGTATAAAATATTAAAAAATCTTTTAGTAGGTATGATACAATGTGCACTCGTTGAAATTATCTTTAAAAAATGGTACCATTATTAAACTAAATATAGAATCGGACTGCATTCCGTGATATGAGAGATGTCTGCCTTGTCATTTATACCCTTTACGATACCATCGAGGGTATAACTAGCCTTATCATTCCATGTGTAACTCGTCGAAATATTCGACGAAGAACCTATGAATTATATTTACGCTTATATTGTTATGAAAGTAACTGATGGATTTAATTTAATTTAGATGAATTTCCCTTCATTTAAAAATTACAAATGTAGAGTAAAGTCTTTTACTAGTAAAAAAGTGTTTTACTAGTAAAAATTTAAAAGAAAAACATTTAGTGTTTTCCATGTTTATTTTTTTTTTTTTTTTGTGTTTTTGTACTTTCTCTCTCTCATATTGGTTTACGACATTCATTATTACCCTTCTACTCCCTAGTGTTGATTACCACCGCATTTGCGAATCGACTAGCATGCCACTTCATCATTGTAGAACATACTAGATTAATGAGTCTAAACTTCAGCGAGTATAAATACGTGTGGTGTGAGTAAGATGTAAATCAGACTGCAAATTTAAACCGCCAGCTAGTACAGAAGGATAACGTGAAGTGCAACCACCCTGCAGCGAGCAAAGAACCAAGTGTCCCAGTGTTTCTACTTTCTATAGACAATTGTACTAGTAAAAACGTCTAAAATTTGTTTATTATTTGCGAGTAGAGTTTGGTTAGAGACACGGGCCAACTGCCTAACGACGAATTAAACGATTCTTCTATCGCACATTAAGTCGATAATTTGTAGACAATTGACGTGCCCCACGGTTTTATTTTAGTCTAGTCTATGCATATGTTTATAATTCCCACGACTATATCTATTTTATTATTTTTTGGTTTTTAGTACATTTATCTTAAACATTGCAATGTATGTTTAACATAAAACCGTTTAACTTAAAAAGTTTTTTTTTACCTATTTTTATTTTCTAGTTTTTAGTTTTTATTTCGCATTCTGTTTAATTCATTTAGTGCTTCATTATTGCAAGGTTTTTTGCCCGTTAGTTTATTGCAGTCCAACTCCTCTATACGAAGTCCCTGCAAAGATCTTACTTTACTAAGAGCCACGTAGGCTTGACCTTCTTCAAACTGTTTCGCACCTAAGTATTCGACTGCGTAATCCACAGTGCAGGCCTGCATTTTATGTATTGTAGAAGCCCATGATAGTATTAAAGGCAACACATATCTGTGTGTGTATCGCTCCCGTTGTTTTGTTAACCTGGCTTCATATTCTTCAGGCGTTTCTGACGCTATCATCTGTGTGTATCGCTCACGTTGCTTTGCTAACCTGGCTTCATATTCTTCAGGAGTTTCTGACGCCGTCATTTGTGTATATCGCTGACGTTGCTTTTTTAACCTGGCCTCATATTGCTCAGGTGTTTCTGACGCTAATTGTTCCCGTCGTTTCTGTAATCGACTATTTCTATCACCTTCACTTTCTTTAGCTCGTTTTGCTTTATACTTTTCTTTCGCTTTTTGAAGCCTTCGTTTACGTTGGGTTGCAGTTTCTGTTTTATTTGTGTTTGTATTTTTTATATATTTTTTTACCATTTTGTTCTCACTAGTAGTGGACATTTAAACGGTCGACTCCAGAGGTCTAATAAAGGGGCAAGGCTATGTACAACAAGATGCGCCTGAGTCCTGAGGGGAAAACGCAAACGACATATCATTTTTATCCACCCTAATGCCATACAGTTCTCGGCGCGTTTTAACCTGTCACCTTAACTTGGGATGTGTACCGCCAACGACGTATTATTTTTAGCCACCCTAACGCCACACACGATACAACATCTTGACTTGGGTGGTGGATTCAGGCTGGATTAATCAGATACCTAAATTACAGATTCAATTTCTAAATTTAAATCTTAATTATACGCCATTTAGTGGCTGCGCCCATCTTAAATATTGAGGTTGTATAGTGCACTGTATTCTTCTTGTCAAGCTCTTTTATTTGATACCCATATTTGTGGGATTGATAAAAAATTGTTATCAGCCATTTGGTAGCGGCGGCCATCTTAGATTTCAATTTTGCATAGTAAATTGTATTCTACTTGTAGAGACCTTTCATTTGATACCCATGGTGATGGGATTGATAAAACCTAAGTTATCCGCCATTTTGCAGAGGCCGCCATATTGGATTTTAATTTTATATAGTACATTGTATTCTACTGGTTGAGCACTTTAATTTGATACCCATATTGATGGGATTGATAAAACCTACGTTATCCGCCATTTTGTAGCGGCCGCCATCTTGGATTTCAATTTTTTATAGTATATTGTATTCTGCCTTTTGAGCCCTTTCATTTGACACCCATATTGATGGAATTGATAAAGCCTACGTCATCCGCCATTTTGTAGCGGCACCATCTTGAATTTATAATGATAATGAATAAACATAATTGTATTGTCACCAAAATCCAAAGTGTATACAAAATTTCAGATTAATCGGTTGACAGGAAGAGGATAAAATTTGAGTTACTAAATTTGACCCAAATTATAAAAGACTAATTAAAACACAAAAAATAGTGTATAACAAGTAAAAAGTCGTTAAGTTCGGCCGGGCCGAACTTTTTATACCCTCCACCATAAAATAGTCTTAATTAAAATGGAATAATTAGGGTCCTTTCACAATTTTAGGTGGAACAACTTTTCGACAATGGATAGACTCCTACTGCCTCCCACTATAACGCTAATTCCTGATGGCCCACAGGGTCTCTAACAAAAATTTCATCACGCCATAACGCGGAAGTTCGACTCACGGCGGATCTGTCCTTCGGGGTTCATAATATACTCACCAAGGCTTTTCTTCCCCAAAAGGAATTTTCCGTGCCCCAGACTTTCACCTCCATTTTGTTGCACAGTGTTATCTGATCTAATCAAAAAAATGCGTTCAGCTAGGTGAAAGGTACCACCTACAAGGCTATATCAAAGAGTCAACCTATCTTTAAATTTTTTGGCGGAAAAGTTTTATAGGTGCGGGGAACTTCAAGAGTCAAATTGAGGGTAGTTTATCAAAACAATGTAGACCCTCAAAAATGGACCCATGTTGACGAATTTTAGTGAAGAAATTTCGTGACCACTGAAAATTCCCGAAAATCGGGAGAGACATTTATATGGGGGGATATACCAAAAGAGGACCTATATTGACGATTATTTTTGAATAGACAAAATTGTAGCTAAAATTCTCAAAATACCGATCATTACAGCTAGTTCGGTTAAAAATTGCAGCTAAAATTCTCAAAATACCGAAAATCGGGAGATAACGTTATATGGGGGCTATACCAAAACATGGACCTATGTTGACGATGTTTCGTTGGAGATGTTTTATGACCACTGAGAACTTCAAATGTCAAATTATAGCTATTTCGGTTAAAAACTGTAGCTACAATTCTCAAAATACCGAAAATTGGGAGGTACCGTTATATGGGGGCTATACCAAAACATGGACCGGTGTTTGGTGGAAATGTTTCATGACCACTGAGAACCTCAAATGTCAAATTGCAGATATTTCGGTTTCAAATTGTGGCTAAAATTCTCAAAATACCGAAAATCGAGAAGTACCGTTATATGGGGCCTTTACCAAAACATGGACCTATGTTGACGATGCTTGGTGGAGATATTTCACGACCACTGAGAACCTCAAATGGCAAATTACAGCTAGTTCGGTTAAAACTTGTAGCTAAAATTCTCAAAATACAGAAAATCGGGAGGTACCGTTATATGGGGGCTATACCAAAACATGGACCTATGTTGACGATGTTTCGTGGAGATGTTTCATGACCACTGAGAACCTCAAATGTCAAATTGCAGATATTTCGGTTACAAATTGTGGCTAAAATTCTCAAAATACCGAAAATCGGGAGGTACCGTTATATGGGAGCTATACCAAAACATGGACCTATGTTGACGATGCTTGGTGGAGATATTTCATGACCACTGAGAACCTCTAATGGCAAATTACAGCTAGTTCGGATAAACATTTTAGCTTAAATTCTCAAAATACCGAAAATCGGGAGGTACCGTTATATGGGGGCTATACCAAAACATGGACCTATGTTGACGATGTTTGGTGGAGATGTTTCATGACCACTGAGATCCTCAAATGTCAAATTGCAGATATTTCGGTTACAAATTGTGGCTAAAATTCTCAAAATACCGAAAATCGGGAGGTACCGTTATATGGGAGCTATACCAAAACATGGACCTATGCCCATATCCTTTATGATATAAGTTTGTTGATCACTAGGAACCCTAAGTGCCAAATTATAGCTAATTCGGTCTGCAAATGTGGCGAAGAACGTCAAAATACCTCAAATCCGGATCTGTTCTTCGGGGTTCATAATATACTCACCAAGGCCTTTCTTCCCCAAGAGGAATTTTCCGTGCCCCAGGCTTTCACCTCCATTTTGTTGCATTTTGTTATCTGATCTAATCTAAAAAAATGTGTTCAGCTAGGTGAAAGGTACCACCTACGGGGCTATATCAAAGAGTCAACCTATCTTTAAATTTTTTGGCGGAAAAGTTTTATAGCTGCAGGGAACTTCAAGAGTCAAATTGAGGGTAGTTTCATCAAAACAATGTAGACCCTTAAAAATGGACCCATGTTGACGAAAATTCCCGAAAATCGGGGGGTACAGTTATATGGGGGGATATACCAAAACATGGACCTATATTGACGATTATTTTTGAATAGACAAAATTGTAGCTAAAATTCTCAAAATACCGATCATTACAGCTAGTTCGGTTAAAAATTGCAGCTAAAATTCTCAAAATACCGAAAATCGGGAGATACCGTTATATGGGGGCTATACCAAAACATGGACCTATGTTGACGATGTTTGGTGGAGATGTTTCATGACCACTGAGAACCTCAAATGTCAAATTGCAGATATTTCGGTTACAAATTGTGGCTAAAATTCTCAAAATACCGAAAATCGGGAGGTACCGTTATATGGGAGCTATACCAAAACATGGACCTATGTTGACGATGCTTGGTGGAGATATTTCATGACCACTGGGAACCTCAAATGTCAAATTGCAGATATTTCGGTTACAAATTGTGGCTAAAATTCTCAAAATACCGAAAATCGGGAGGTACCGTTATATGGGGGCTATACCAAAAAATGGACCTATGTTGACTATGCTTGGTGGAGATATTTCATGACCACTGAGAACCTCAAACGGCAAATTACAGCTAGTTCGATTAAAAATTGTTGCTAAAATTCTCAAAATACCGAAAATCGCGAGGTACCGTTATATGGGGGCTATACCAAAACATAGACCTATGTTGATGATGTTTCGTGGAGATGTTTCATGACCACCGAGAACCACAAATGTCAAATTGCAGATAGTTCGGTTAAAAACTGTGGCTAAAATTCTCAAAATACCGAAAATCGGGAGGTACCGTTATATGGGGACTATACCAAAACATGGACCTACGTCCATATCCTTTGGGATATAAATTTGTTGATCACTAGGAACCCTAAGTGCCAAACTATAGCTAATTCGGTCTGCAAATGTGGCGAAGAACGTCATAATACCTCAAATCCGGAGGTACCGTTATATGGGGGCTATACCAAAAAGTGGACCGATATAGCCCATCTTCGAACTTGACCTGCCTATGGAAAAAAGACCCTCGGGTGCAAAATTTCAGCACTCTATCTCAATTATTGCGGACGCTAGAGTGATTACAACAGACGGACAGACGGACATGGCTAGATCGTCTTAGAATTTTATCCTGATCAAGAATATATATACTTTATAGGGTCGCAAATGATTAGTTCGATGTGTTACAAACAGAATGACAAACTTAATATACCCTCCATACTATGGTGGAGGGTATAAAAATGAGTAAAAGAAATTATAAAAGACTAATTAAAACACAAAAAATAGTGTATAAAAACAGAAGTATGCAATGTGAACAAGAAAATAGTCAAAATGAATTTGTGACGGGCGGCGTTGATTTGTTGATGATTTCGTCGAAAATATTGTGGAAGATTCTGTAGTACAGAAACTGTCATTGTGGGATAAACTAAAAAAGTGGTGCATGGAAACTTCTCCTTCAACGAAATGTTTGGCAAAAACTTTTATTAATATTAAAAGAAGAAGGCCTAAATGTTCCGCTCTCTAGAGAATCTTTGTTGGGCAGAACAACAAATACTTTAATTAGAAATGTCTCCCCTGGCACTTATACTCACATTGGGATAGAAACACAACTGAGAAAAGTTGGCCAGGTTTTAGAAAAGTATGACGAAGTTGAACTGGATGTTAACATAGATGGAATTCCACTGTTCAGAATCTCCCGGATTCATTTGTGGCCGATTCTTTGCAGAATCGTCAACATTCAGGAGAAAACACAACCGTTTGTTGTTGGCCTTTATTTGGGAACCACTAAACCTAGTTGTATCAAGGATTATTTAGAAGACTTCATTGAAGAAATAACTTTACTAAAATACCAGTTTATGTTAGAAGGAAGGCATTTTAAATTGAAATTTCGTTGCTTAACGCGTGACGCACCAGCGAAAGCTTTCATTTGCGGCGTTCCTGGACATACGTAAACTGATGGCTGTACGAAATGCACCCAACATGCAAAAAAGGTTAATAATGTCCTGACATATAGTAGCGTTAGTGGCTCTCTAATTTCCGACGAGGACTTTGCTGCTCGAAAGTATCCTTGCCATCATAGTCCAATGTTCAAACTGGAGAAAACTACCATTGAAGAAATAGGATTTGGTGTGAATTCTCAAACTCCCCTAGATAGCATGCATCTTATCGAACCCGGAGTCACGAAAAAATGCTAACTAGAATAGTTCATAACAAAACTGTAGAGAATACATCAAAGCAAAATATTTTAAAAATATCTTCTGAATTGGTGAAATGAAAAAAAAAATATTCCAAAGGAATTTCCAAGAAAACCTCGGTCTTTAGATGATTTGTGTCATTGGAAAGCGACCGAATTTCATCAGTTCCTGGCGTATACAGGCACTCTCTTGCTCTTTATAATAATGTGCACGAAGATATTTATTACGAATTGTTAACTTTGCATTGTGCTTATCGACTTCTTAACAGCCCGCGACAAATAGATCAAAATAATAATAATAATTTACTTCAATTATTTGTCGAGAACTTTTCAACTGTATTTGGTTCCAACAGCATTTCTTTTAATGTTCATAATCTGCTTCATTTGGCTTCCTGCGCAGAAATTTATGGTCCCCTAATTTCGTTTTCTGCAAACAAATTTGAAAATAAACTGCAAATTTTAAAAATACATGTTCGAAAACCAACGCAATTCCCTCAACAAATTGTTCAAAAAGAAAACAACTCTGTGATTGTCAGCACTAATAATGAAGAGTTAAGGTATGAAAGAGATTTTTTGTTGGAGCTTTCGTAAATGATTGCTATATTTCGTAAAAAGAACCCGATAACATTTGCTCAGTAAAATCATGCATTCTTATAAAAATTTAAAATATAAAAAAGAGGGTGACATTTATGTTGATCCTTCGAAGGACGTAGATGGACGGCTTTAGAACGTTTTTACCAAGAACCAATAAATTTTTGCGAGCTTGGCATTTTTAAAACAAATCTGGCTTTAGGCGAAAAAGATACATTTTCCATCAGAGATATTCAGTTCAAATTCATGTGCTTGCCAATTATTTCGGATTTTGTAATTGTACCAATTCTGCTTTCCTGTTTTCCAGAAAATTTTCAAGTACAGATTGTAAACTCTTAAAATATCTACACAACTTATATCCAAGAAAATGTCGAGCGAACAAGCCAATCTCAAAGGAAAAATGAAATATTTTCTCCTCAAGGTAATGACCAAGCGTTATATATTTTTTTAATTATATAAAATAATTGCCTTAAATTGCAATTTAAGGTAAAGCTGTGTGCTTAGTCAACACGTTTAAGAATAGTTAAAATGAAGTCAATGATGCATTGTAGAATCGTAACCTAAACGAACCCTCTTTTTATTTGGTACAAATCCTACCGGGGAATAAAACAACGTCTAAAGTTACAATATTCTTGACACTAAGTCGATATAACTATGTTCGTATATCTGCCATATAATTTGATGCAGAAGTTAATATAAATTCTAGGAATTTTGGTTTTGAAAATGGCTTATATCGAACTACGTGTTCGTAACGCCCCCAGAACGGTACGTCAGAATTTAGGAATTTTAAGGTATTAACCACATTATTCAACCGAAATGGTCCAGAGTTTAGTATAGCCGCCCTAGAACGACCCTCCCGATTTTTCGGTATTTTGAAGATGTTTGCTACAATATTTAATCGAACTACAGATTTTCTGTATTTTGAGAATTTAGAAACATTTCTTATCGCAATTGCCGTAATTTGACGTTTGAGATTCTCAGTGATCGCAAAAAATTTACACCAAATATTGTCAACTGCGGGAATATCTAAATAAAGTTTGGATTTAGCATAAGGAAGAAGCTTGCAATTTAACATGATGATCCGATAATATTTAGCGGGTTAAATGGACCGTAACTTTTGTGTGAAAACTGGTAAATTTTTTAATATACATCTTATACATTCATTCCTGGAAAAATATATTCCGCCCCCTGTAAGTCATATTCGGAGGGCGATTTTTTAACCTTTCCATTGGTGTCAATTATGCTGATGTACGTGGTCAGATAACAGAGTGAGTTTTAGTCAAGGAAGATGCCAATAATTTTGAATAATGATTAGATAGTATTTTGTGGGTGAAATTGAACTTTTGTGGGAAAAATATCCTAATTTAATTTTTGGAACATAATTTAATTTCTGGGGACATATTCCAGCAAATTACGAATACGAAACTTTAAAACCAAGTCTTGACATCTCCCTTGATATAGAGTTGACATAACGGAACTACTGTCTAAGATATATGTGGGTTTCTTTATTGTTTTGGTCTGTTTGTAAGGAAATACATGTACCTTGCATGCTACAAAATTTCTCAATCATAATGGAAAATTTCTTAAGTCATGATAGAGAAATTCCCAGTTTTTAAATTACGGGGTCTTGAAGTCTTTGTGTCCCCTTTGGGCAAAAGTAATATAATATTACGAACTATTGGTCGTTCTTGTATTGGCCGGTTCCGCAAAAATCACAGAAAGCTATTGAAAATGTCTTTTGATATTTTTTCTTAATACAAATTCTATTTTTTTAAGAAACAGTCCGTCTTTGCATCAGAAAATAAGGAAATTACCATCTAAAATTTCCAGTAATGACTCTATATCTCTGGTATGTTATCATTAGGGTGGTTTTAAAAAACCGATGTCGAACAGTACCGTTCCTACGTCACCCAATATGTGTGTATATATAGCCCTATATGTGTATATTTTCCTATATCTGTCCAATTTTGATGAAATTTGAAATGTGTGGCGGAATTTGGTCTAGAAATAAATGTGCCAAATTATATCGAAATCGGTTCAGATTCAGATATCGGCCTTTTTGTACAAAATTTACTTCTGTTGAAACTGAGGTATTGGGTATTGTATCTCGCGAATTGTTGTAATATACCATAACTTTTGAACGCATTTAGGTAAAATAAACTGTTTTAGCACGATTCACCGATGGATTTCTTAAAATTATAATTTGAGCGGAAGCTGTGGTCAAAAAAAATAGAAAAAAAATCGTTGAAGGAAATGAGTTTTTTTAAGTCAATTTTCAATTAGTGGCTTTACAATACAATGTAGAGTATAATGTTCAAAGAAGAAGTTAAAGAATACACTTCAGAGATGAAGTTTCTAATGTATGATTTTTTAATATAACCACCGCATCAATCTCAAACGGATGCTGACATTTTGAAGACTGAAAAATTGGGTTTTTTGAATTTTTGCTCTAATCGGGACGCGCAACTGTACTCGTTTAAAAACTGGTTATGAGATTGTAGTACTCGCGATTACGAATTTTTTGATGTATAACTCGGCCGTGTAGCTTTCAAAGGTTCACAACAATCTCAGCTTAAAATCGAAATTTTTGTGCGTAAATTTTTCTAAAAAACAGTTTTTTTATTTTTTTTATCTTAATGTAACGCCACAATTGGAATTCCTTGTGATTTAATATAATGTTCTAAAAATACTCGCCAATAGAAAAACTATAATCGAACAATTTGTTGCAACGGAATATCTTCACTATTGCTTGAAATTTGGACGAAAATGACGAAGAACTCAATAAGTTTTTCTTCAACCTTTCCTATAAAACCATAAAAAAATAAAATTAGAATATCATAATTTTTATTTTGCATATTTCATAAGTTTGTTTTGGTAAAAATTGATGTAACACCGCGAAATATTCGTCGGAGACCCCCAATGTGGTATACCATTTTTCATATCTCGACGAGATAAAGCGATTTTGAGATGTGTGTCAGTCCGTCAGTCCGTCAGTCCGTCCGTCTGTCCATTATAAATTGTAAACACGCTCCAGGCCGCAATTATGGACCGATCGTCACGAAATTTTGTATGGAGGTCGGGTTCAGATCAGAATAGATCCCTATTCTTATTGGTGATGATCGTGAAATATTTAGCGGGTGAAATGGACCAAAAACATAATATTTATCCAATTTTGTAGCGGCTCTGTAGGTCTCAATTATAGTCCGATAAACACGTAATTTTAAATAAGGTAAGAGTATATCACAGAAGCTTGCAATTTGAGATACCGATCGGATAATATTTAGAGGGTTAAATGGACCAAAACTTTTGTGTGAAAATGGTTAAAAATTTTAATATACAGCTTATATGTATCTTAATTCCTGGAAGTGGCATTCCGGACAAGTGAGATATACTTGAAAGTGGAACGCTTGACCTTCCAATTGATGCCAATTATGTTGGTGTGCCTGATCAGATAACAGAGTTACAGCCTAATATATCCCGTTATTTGTTTGTAGTGTAATAATAAACTCGCTAGAAGTCCCAATTATACATCAATAGTCACGAAATTTTGCACCGGGTAAGAGTATAGGTCGAAAAAGATGCCTACAATTTTGAATGATGATCTGATATTCTTTAGCGGGTGAAATGGACCATTACTTTTGTAGGAAAACTATAAAAATTTTATTTTTGGTCGGTATTTTAATTCCTTGAGGACATATATATTTCGCAAAGTAGCCTACGTATGGAAAAAAACTACTGACCTTTCCTCTGATGTAAATTGCAATAAAGTGTTTGCTAGATAACTGGCTCACTGCCTAATATATATTGGGTTCTGTATAGAGAACCACAGTTTTATACCATGCTACATATTGTCTCTGCAAAAGTTTATGTAACATCACGAAATATTCGTCCTAGACCCCTTATTTGGTATGCCAAAATTCATATCTCGATGAGATAAAGCGATTTAGCGGTGTGTGTCCGTCCATTAAAAATTGTAAACAAGCTTATGGCAATTTGAACTTCAATAACAAATTTTTTAAGGAGATCCTGTTCGGGCCAGAATTGAAATGATTAGTTTTTGGTGATGATCGTGAAATGTTCAGGGGATGAAATGCACCAAAAACAAAATTTTAACCAATTTTTTAGCGGCTCTGTAGGTCAAAATAATAACCGCAAAATTTTAAACAAAGTTTGAGTTTATGATGAAGAAGAAGCGTACGAACCAACGTGAGGATCAGATAATACTTAGCGGGTTAAATGGACTGAAACTTTTGTGTGAAATTGGTAAAAATTTCAATAACGTAGCGGTTAAACAACGGAAGTAGTAGTACTACATAAGCGGGTTTCATTACATTTTAGTTTGTGTGAACAACATTTTCCTTTCCTGCTACAAAAATGTCTTTGTCATGCTAGATAACTTTTTGGTTTTGGTCATAAGTATTATACATTACATCTCTGATATTTGATAATAAATTTTTCACAATCATTGAAAATAAGTTCCGTGGAGAGCGATTGTCCAGGGATAGTGGTATAGGGTATCCCATGGTCGGCTCCGTCCGACTATAGACTTTTCTTACTTGTTTAGTCATATTTTCATGGTATTTTTGCAAATAACACGAATACTATAGCTCCAAACTTCACGACTTAGGTTTCATTTTATTACTCACAATGTCTGGTTGCTGCTATAATTTTTTATACCCTACACCACTATGTGGGGAGGGTATTATAAGTTGGTTTTGGCCAAAAAGTTTGTAACGCATCGAAATAATGGTCGTAGACCCATGCTTATATATATCAAAATGAGTGTCTCGACGAGCTGAGTCGATCTGGCTATGTGTGTCCGTCCGTCCGTCCGTCCGTCCGTCTGTCCGTCTGTCCATCTAAACCTTGTAATCACGCTACAGGCCGCAATTTTGATCGGATCGTCACGAAATTTTGGATGTTGATGGGGGTCCCGAAGGGGAAGAAGCCTATTGATTTTGGTGATGGTCGGATAATATTTAGGGGTCGGAAAGGGCAAAAAACTTAGGTGGATAAAAAGACAACGTTTTTTTCCAAAGCCAATATCTCAGCTTCTATATGGGGTATACCAAAGGCAAAACCTGACAATGAAAGCAGAAAATATCATCTTTCTAATTATGTAAAGTAGGTGCTCGTAGGTGATCAAACAACGAAGATATCGCAATAGTAGCAAATAAAACCCCAATTTTCATTTTTGCGATTTTAATTATATTGACAAATATCACAGCTTTGGTTGAAAATTTTCCAAAAGCAAAGCCTGACTGTGAAAGCAGAAGATCCCGTCTTTACAATGATGCAAACTAGATCGGCGTAGGTAACCAAATAACGGAGATATCGCAATAGTCGGTAATACATCCCATTTTTTCTATTTTTTTGGAAATCACGCTACAGGTCGCAATATTGATCGGATCGTCACGAAAATTTCAGGGTTAATGGGGGTCTCACAGGTGAAGAAGCATATTGATTTTGGTGATGGTAGGATAATATTTAGGGGTCGGAATGGGCAAACACTTATTTGGAGAAAAGTCAACATTTTATTTCGAAGCCAACACTCTGTTTCTTTAAGAGGTATATCAAAAGCAAAATCTGGAAAGGCAAGTAGAAAATATCACCTTTACAACGATGTAAATCAGGTTGTAATAGGTAGTCAAATAGCAGAGATATGGCAATAGTCGATAATGCATCCCATTTCCGATTTTTTTGTAATCACGTCACAGGTCGCAATTTTCATCGGATCGTCACGAAAGTTTAGGGGTTAATGGGGGTCCCACAGAGGAAGAAGCCTAGTGATTTTAATGATGGTCGGATAATATTCAAAGGTCGGAATGGGCAAAAACTTATTTAGAGAAAAGGTCTACGTTTTATTTCAAAGCCAATATCATTGTTTCTTTAAGAGGTATATCTAAAGCAAAACCTGGCAAGGAAAGTAGAAAATATCACCTTTACAACAATGTAAATTAGGTTGTCGTAGCTGCTCAAACAACAGAGATATCGCAATAGTCGGTAATGCATCCCATTTTCCGATTTGTTTGTAATCACGCTACAGGTCGCAATTTTAATCGGATGGTCACGAATTTTTTGGGAGTTGATGCGGGTCCCACATAGGAAGAAGCCTATTGAAGGTGGTCAAACAAGGGAGATACCACAATAGTCGGTAATGCATCCAATTCTTCCTTTTTTTCAATCAAGCTACAGGTCGTAATTTTGATCGGATGGTCACGAAATTTTGGTTGCTTATGGGGGTCCCAGAGACAGAGAGGCATATTATTTTTGGTGGTAGTTGGTTTATATTCCCTAAAAGAAATGTTTACCAGTGAAATGCTTATGCACAGGGGTAGTGGTGTAGGGTATCACATGGTCGGCCCCGTCCCGACTATAGCCTTTCCTCACTTGTTTATATATTTTTTTGTAAGTATAAGCGCTTTTGTTTCAAAAATATGTTTGTAAATACGTGAAATTATTTAACAAATTTAATTTTTCGCGAATCCATTGAAACTTTTTGAATTTTTTTTGCATATTCTCAAAGGGTGCGAATTCAGTTAACGATAATTGGATATAACAGCTTACTATATTAAGCAGCGATTTTTTTGAATTTTTTCTAATTAGCATAATTAAAACGGTCATATCTTTTGTGCGCAACGATCAAAGTTGGTAACGAAAACAGATTTGGAATGACGATTTTTTTCTTAATCTATGTACAAAAAATCATAGATGTAGTATCAAATTTTTTTTTTTTTTGATTTTTTTGAAATGGAAAAGACTATTTTAGACATTTTTGCTGATATAGCTCCCATATATATTTTACACATTCACAGTGGTGAAGGTTATCATAAAATCGGCCCCGTTCTACTTTGATCTTCTTGATTTGATCTTGCCAACTACTGATTTGTAGTGGAACACACTACACACTGTGCTACGCTTACGACCATTAAGGATTGTTTAAACGCCACCAACAGTTTTTTTATACCCTCAGCATTTATGCTAACGAGGGTATATACACTTTCATACGGGCAAAATGTGCCTCATCGTAATAATGGTTTTAGACCCCAAGTATGTTTGGACGAAATGTGTTTCAGACAATTTGGAGTTGATTTAGTCATGTCCGTCTGTCTGTCTGTCTGTCTGGCTAGCTGGTGCGCACGATAACTCTCGAACGGAGCAATCGATTCGGTTCAAAATGTGGCTTTCGTAATATTTTGCCCAAACTTAGTTTAAGTTCGAAGATGGGTTACATTGATCCACAACTTCCGGTACCTCCCCCACAAAGTTCGAAAATGTTCGGAAAATTTGTGCGCACGACACTCTTGAAGGGAGTAACCGATTTGGCCCACACTTTGTACATCGTGAAAGTTCTACCAGATTTAGATTAAGTTTAAATATAGCCTCAATCGGTCCACTCCTTCGGGTAACTCCCACACAAAATTTCGAAAAATTTCAGTTTAGGACCTGCTCTCGAATCGCATTGATTTTTGATGTGGCAACTTGTATCCGCTGTCCCCCCTACGACGTTACAAGTTTCATAAGGGGCAAGTCCATACTTCCTGAGAAAATAGCCTGAAAGGTGAAAAAAAACCCCTATGACACCGTGTGTAGTGGTAAATCTCGAACGGATATGCCAATTCGGTCCAAAATTTGGCCTTTGCAATATTTTGTCCAAACATAGTTTAAGTTCGACGATAAACCATGTCGGTCCACTCCTTCGGGTAACTCCCACACAAAAATTCAAAAATCTTCGGGAAAAATATGCGCTAGATAACTCTTGAAGGAGTGACTGATGTAATCCATACTCTGCACATCCTTATATATCTACCAGATATAGATCAGGTTCGAATATATACTATATTTGTGCACTCCTTTGGGTACCTCCCACACAAAATTTCGGATAAGTTCACTTTAAGACCTGCTCTCGAATCACTTTGATTTTTGTTGAAGCGATTTGCATTCGCTACCTCCATTACGACGGTAAAAGTTTTTTTCAGGGGCAGGTCCATATTTCTTGGTAAAACATCCCGAAAGGTGTAAAAAGCACTATGTCACCATATGTGGCTCTCGAACTGTTCTACCGATTTGGTGCAACATTTGGTCTTCGTCATATTTGATCTAAACTTAGTTTCATGGGGCAATACCGGTCCCCAACTTCCGGTACTTCTCCCCAATATTTGAAAAAAGTCACTCAAATGTTAGGACGATATCACTTGAATGGTGCAACCAATTTGGTCCAAACATTGGATCTCCAAATATTTTGTCAAAATTTAGTTTTACTCCTAAAATGGCCCATGTCGGTCCTCCCTAAGGGTACGTCCCTCACAAAAGATTAACATTTGTGTTAATTCCAAATCCAAATGTTAAAAAGGGCCACAAAATTCTGAAGAGAAGCTAAATACCTTCTATCTGTCCGTAGATGAAAGTTTCAATTCACATTGGCTGAGGGTATACCTCTGTCGGCAAAGTCGACTGACACTTTTTTACTTGTTTAATAAAAAAACTCCCGTGCTCTGTGCTGCCGTACTCATTACTTAGTATGGAGTATTATAAGTAGTTATTTTTGTTTGCATTACTTTGTAATGATCTTAATTACGACACTAAGTCGTATATAATATGGATTTAGTTTTTTGAACTACGTCGATCGATACATTATTAGCTAAAATTGCATGCAATATTTAATATCCTATGAACATAGCCGTCGCATCAAAACCTTAATTTCCTTCTTAAGTAGCTATATTAACTACAATTAATCTGCCACTTAACTCATTGGGATTTACTGAGGATAATGCCCCAAAGTGTTTATTAAAATGCCAAAATATTAATGTTGACTAAAAACTCAGGATATTAACAAATAGAACATTGCAAAGGACAAGCTAAACTCATAATAGTTTATTATTATTAACACTTGTCTGGTCAAATCATAGACGTAATTAAATTTGGCTATGAAAGCATCATTTGATGTTTGTACGAGTTTGCTTCTGGCAAGTTTGATTGTTGCCGTCACAATAGTGTATATTTATAATGGACAATAATCCTTGAAAACTTATATTATATTGAAGAAGAACAAGAGAAAAGCGATCGAATATATTGTGGTGTTAAGTCTTCTTGTGAGCTGTATGTAGGTATTTTAATAAAGTTCACATTTAATAACGAGACGTTCCATATGTATATGACAACAATTTCGATGTATTCATACCGTATCACCGCATCTACGTACCTTGATCTATAATATTTAAAAGATTTTGTTTTGTTTTTATTTAATTATAAATTAGTATTAAGTAGAATTAGTTTAAGTATTTATGCTATAGCGATGTTTACTATTATATCAGACAAAGTGTCGGGAACAAACTTTGATACAGCACCCATACATGTCCTTTATAAAAACACTCCCCGAAGCAAGTAGCTGTTAACCTATCATCCAGTTAAAATAATACTTAAAAATGTTAAGATGTCTTTGATAAATGTTGAATATTTCTTTATAATCTCAATAAAATATATCTTGAATCTCTCTTATGAACTCCTCCAATATTAGTTGAACTTTGTATAAGCTCCTCCAACAACAAATATATATATATATATATGTCCTTTATTTATTTATGTATAATTTTTGCTAATACAATTGTTATATACACAAACAAAACGTTCACGAAGAACATAGGGCATTAACAAAAACTCTCCATCTCTCTCTATCTCTTGCTAGCATCTTGACTTGGTTCCATGAAAGTTGAGCTGCTTCATATTCTTGTTTCACACATCGTATCCATGTATTACGTGGGCGCCCTTGGCTGCGGTGCCCTTGAGGATTCCATTCAAATGATGATCTTGATATTTCTGATGGTGGTCGTCTAAGCGTGTGACCAATCCATGTCCACTTTCTCTTCCTTATTTCAACGGGTAATGGACTGCAGTTTGCCATTTGCCATAAAGCTTCGTTTGAGATCCAGTTGGGCCAATAAATGCGTAATATTTGCCTCAGACATCGGTTCACAAATGATTGTAATTTCTGTTGCGTTGCTTTTGTAAAGCTCCATGTTGTACATCCATATAGCAAAACAGACTTGACGCTGCTGTTGAATATTTTAAGTTTAGTTTTCTTGGATATGGTGTTGGATCTCCATATTTTATATAATTTCATAAATGCAGATCGCGCTTTATTGATACGATCATTTATGTCTTTCGCTGAACCGCCATCTCTAGATATTGTACATCCTAGGTAATTGAATGAAGACACATCTTCATTAGTTGTACCATTGATTGTCATTGGGGTTGAGTTTTCGGAACATATACGCATTAGTTTGGTTTTGGTGAAGTTTATCCGTAATCCGACCTTATTCGCGTTTTCGGATAATTTCTTAAGTTTTGCTTCCATAACCGAGTGTTTATGAGTCATCAGACAGATGTCGTCTGCGTAGTCAATATCACCAAGAAAACTGTTTAAATTCCATCTTATACCCTCAGGAACTTGTGAATTTGTTTCCTCCATTACCCAGTCCAAAAGTATGAGGAATAATGTGGGGGATAGTACACATCCTTGCCTCACTCCAGCTGAGGTACTAAAAGGGTTGCTCTCCTTACCATTAAAACGTACTTTATATTCTGCTCCGTTGTATAGTTCTTGTATTAGAGCAACTATTTTTTTTTTGGTATACCCTTATTTAACAGTGTTAACCAGATAGCATCACGGGAAACGGTGTCGAATGCACGTTCAAAATCAATAAAAAGCAGGTAAAGGGGGGAGTTGTACTCTATCGATTGTTCGATTATAATACGCAAGGTGTTAACATGATCTACACATGATCGCCCCGGCCTAAACCCTGCTTGCTCTTTACGCAACGTCTCATCAATTACAGGTTGAATTCTTTGTAGAATTAGTGTAGCTATAATTTTGCCGATCGAGTTCAGCAATGTTATACCTCTCCAGTTTTTGCAGAGAGTTAAATCACCTTTTTTGGGAATAGTAATAACAGTACCCTCTTTCCAGTCATTTGGAATGTTGTTGTTGACCCAAGCATTGTGAATAAGAGGAGTTAAGTATTCCGCTATCGTATTGGACCCATACTTCAAAAGCTCTGCCGCAATGTTATCTGGGCCTGCCGACTTACAATTTTTCAAATTGTCCAATATAGCTATAATTTCCGTTGTTGTTGGGGGATCCGTTGAAATAGCTCTTCTCGGGTTGCGTCTGGTAATTAGTATATCAGTTTCAGATAAGATCCTGTTAGTTGTCTGTGATTGTGATGTGAAATAATCACACCACCGGACTAATTGTTCTTCTGTGGTCGTTAGGTCTGAACCATCATTAGCCTTCAAGATTGCCGTGCCTCTGATATTATTACCGCACAGCTCTTTAATGGCAGTGTACACCCCCCTTAGGTTGCCGGTGTTCGAAGCTTGTTCAGCTTCGTTTGCTATTTCGTTTAAATATCTCTCACGGTCAATACGGATCATATAAGTTACTTTGCGTGCTGATTCACGGTATGCAATTCGCGCTTGAGTTTTGGTGGCTGGACATTTAGAACGAAAGATAGCGTTGTGGAGCTTTTTGCGGTTTTGTATTTCATTCCACGTTTCTGGCCCAATCCAAGGTTTTATATTTCTGGGCTTAGTACCGAGAACCGTTTTCGCTGATGTTTTACATGCTTGCTTGATGTGTTGCCAACTGTTCTGGGAGTTTTCATTGAGGCGTAGATGTAGGTTTTGGTTGTATGATGTCACTATTGCAGGATCCTTGAGCCGAGCTGTATTATAACTCTCATTATTTTTTCTTGAATTATTTATTGCTGCTGGTCTCAATCGTAAAGTTGCTACTACAAGGTTGTGATCACTGTCAATATCGGCCCCTCGCCTGGACCTGACATCCATTAAAGAACCCAAAAACAGTTTGCTCACCAAGAAGTGGTCTATTTGATTTCTTGTATAATGTCCCGGCGATTCCCACGTATATTTATGGATATTTTTGTGCGGGAATTTTGTCCCACCGATAAAGAGCCGATGACGTGCGCAAAAGTCGACCAGTCTTTCTCCATTATTGTTTCTAACGTCTCCAAGGCCATGTTTCCCCATGACCGATTGCAGATTCTCGTTATCCGTCCCGACTTTGGCATTGAAATCGCCCATGCAAATTTTTATATCACCGACGTTTTGGGAATTCGTTATTGCATCGAGTTGGTTGTAAAAATCATCTTTAATCTCGTTTTCATCCGGTTCTGTCGGGGCGTAACACTGCACGATGCAAATATTTCTAAATTTGCATTTGAATCTTGCTGTAATGATTCTGTCTGATACAGCTTTATGTTCAATCAGCGCACTCCGAGCTTTAGGGGAAATAATTAGTCCTACGCCTCTTATTTTGTAGTTTGGGTTGCAGGAGTAAATAAAGGAGTAACCGTTCTGTAATTTTACTGGTTCTGCTGAACTACCTGTCCATCGCACTTCGCTTAGACCCAATATGTCGATATTATACGAGGCCATCTCTTTTCGGACTTGCTCAAGTCTTGCTGGTTCGGAGAGAGTTCTTACGTTCCAGGTGCCAATCATAAACCGTTTTTTAAAGCCAAAAGTCGTCATCATAGGGTTGCTGTTGTTTGAATTTGTTAATGTTTCTGTAATCGGATTAATTTAAGACGTGCGGCTGATTGGGCCACAGCGTCCGATCCTAGTGTTGGGACTGCCAACGAACCCTCTAGGCCGGGTCGCCTTCTCACTCTAGCTATCAACAAACGGTTGTCTGTTTGATATTACCAGGGAATACTTGATATAATATCGGAAGTAGTGAGCTGCTTGGAAAATTCGACAAATGAATCATCTCTGGACACTCCCAAGTGAGTGACGGTCAGAGACTTTCCGTACCGAAGTACACATCTGAGAAGATCCCCATTCCCCTCCAACAACAAATGAACCTCCTACAATAAATTTTGGACTAGTTTGGCAAAAAAACTAATCTACCAAAAAAATTATGGACATACAGTCGATCCCAGCGAAAGTCGTACAGCTAATGAAATTTATTAAATTGACTTATATCTCCGACAAAAAACGGGATATGAAGATAGTCCATTCGTTCAACAATATAAAAACACCAAAAAAGAAAATAATCAACCTGTTTACATTGTTAAAAAATTAAACTAGCTAAAATACTAAGAGTTTTAGCACCAGCAGTTACATAGACAACAAATGTATTAATATAATTAATACTTCAGCATATTCCTGATTTCAGTTGAATTCCTTGATTTAGAATATGTTTGCCTAGTTTTGTACTAGGCAAATTATGTCGCCGCTTGTTATGAAAATCTCTCCCATAAGGATGAATGGAAGTATAAGTCGTCTGCAGACATTTTCCAGCTATACAACCACTATAGAGGATTTATTGTTCAAACTTGGACTACAGTCTAGCGCACCAATATTATGAAACCATTATTTAATACCAGTGACCGCAAATATTAAGCTTTTATGCTTGAAGTCAGTGTTTTGGCAGAAAGAACAACGCTTACATTGACCAATACATCATTCGCCATGTATGTAGTAAGAGCCCCTTTTAACTGTAAAATATCATAGTTCGTTCGGAATGACTCCGAAAAAAACAATGATTCAACTCTGAAAGATCAGCCCCACATCCTCAAAGATACACTGATGCGTTATATTCTATTATTCGTGTATTAGACAAGAAGCGATTTGTGGAACTTTTTGCAATATAAGGTCAGGTTCATCACAGAACTTGTTGTATCTATGAAAATGACACTCTTTGTTACACAATTTTTTATAAGCAATTGACAATGTATTTATGTGGTGTAAGTTTGACTGTACATTGGAAAAATAAGCTCCACATATTTTTCTCAATCGATTAGTGTGTCGGGACACAAAAGTCAACTCATTTTGCGCTTCGTGTATTAAACTATCATTTAAACTATTCATAATTATACCCTACACCAGTATGTGGTGTTTGTTTTGGCAAAAATTCATGTAACACCGCGAAATATTGGTCCTAGACCCTAACATAATTTTTGTCCGATTTTGTGGCTGATCTGTAGGTCGCAATAAAAGTCCGATCGTCTTAAAATTTTAAATAAGTTAAGAGCATTAAGTTCTACTTTGGAAATTGACACAAAAAAACTCGTTTCCTTCAACGCTTTTTTCCTATTTTTTTACATTAATCTGACCACAGATTCCGCTCAGTGAATCGTGCTAAAACAGTTTATTTTACCGAAATGCGTTCAAAAGTTATGGTATAGTACAAATGTTCGCGAGTTACAATACCACATAACTTAGTTTCAACATAAGTAAATTTTCTACAAAAAGGTTAATACACAGTTATTTGTTTGTAGTGTAATCATAAAGACGCTAGAGGTCACAATTACAGCTCAAGTCACGAAGTTTTGCACGAGGTAAGAGTTTAGGTCGAAGAAAATCCTGCAATTATAGTGGTAGTAGCTAATTGCAGGAGGTAGTGGTGTAGGGTATCACATGGTCGGTCCCGTCCTACTATAGCATTTGCTTACTGTGTGCTGTTTTCTTATTAGTAGACAGCAATGTATTGGAAAGCTTTGCAGTTTTAATTTTCTATATCTTCTGAATCGAAAAAATTGTTTTCAATAAATTATTTTTTCATGTGGTGTCATAAAAATAATGTATATTTTATTTTTACGCTTCCTTCCGTTTAATCTGATTCGAGTTTCATTAACCTTATCAACTGTAAAGAAGCACTGATATTACACTATATCTAACGTAGGATTTAACAAAAAACAAACACTTGTACTAGGATTAATTATATTAACAAATACTTTGTCTTTATAATTGCTGTACGACTCTCATTTGGTGCTAAAATTCTTAGTAAATTTTGGTAAATTTTTTAACAAGGTTAGGTTAGGTTAGGTTAAAGGACGCGTAGCTGTCATATTGGACAGCCACTTCACTCGGAGACCTTATGGTCCATTGTGTTCATCCTGTAGGGGGGGGGGGGGGGGGGTTTGAAAGAGAAGAAATGTATGGAAAAGAAGAAAGATGTCAAGGAAAGAATTATACAAGATAATGAAATAAAAAAAAAAAAAAAAAAAAAAAAAAAAAAAAAAAAGAGTAATTTGGTAGAGAAGTCATTGAAAAGGATGTTTTAGACATAGGGGCGAGAGAGGAGAGTTTGCCATGCTAAGGCGCATTGGTTGGTTCACGTTGAAGCCATTTTAGGCCTTTGGCCAAAAGAAGCAGTTTCGTCGGCTCGACTTGACAGAACGTTGTCAGAGATGTTGTGGTGTGTTCACCCACCGTTCGAAGTCTCCTGGTCATGAGCACTGGACAACGACATAATAAGTGCTCAATCGTCTCCGTCTCTTCCTCATCTTCGCATAGTCTGCAGTAGTCGGTAGTGTCTCTATCCCATCTGCAGGTTAGGGATCTTATCCTGCAGTGTCCTGTGATTGTTCCAACCATTAATTTTAGATCGGATTTCTTCATGGAGAGAAGGGATATAGTTCTTTGCTGAGATAGGTTGGGCCAGATTGCCTTTGATACCTTGCAACCAGGTTCATTGTTCCAAATCTGACCAGCCTTGTCCCGGTAAACTTGTTCTAGCTGCCGCATGAAATGACACAAGGGTGGCTTGATGGAGTTGTCGATTACAATGTCGGTTGACTCCGATCCGCTACGTGCCAGCTCATCCGCTATCTCATTGCCTTCGATATTGCAGTGACCCGGGACCCAGCATAAGGTAACGATTGATTTTAGGTCTTCCAGAGCTTTCCTGCAGTCCAAGACCGCAGCAGACTTGATTGAGTGGGACTTGAGTGCTTTAAGGGCCGCCTGACTATCCACGTAGATAGTCACCGGTCCAGTTATGTCCCCTTTTTTATTGCTTATCAACTCTGCTGCTTTCTTAACTGCAAAGATTTCGGCCTGGAATACACTAGAATGTTCGTTCAACCTATATGAGAGCCGTAAATTGAGGTCATCGCTGTAGACGCCTGCACCTGTTCCCATTTCCATCTTGGAGCCGTCGGTATAAATCTCTATACCGAGTAGAGGTGGGGAATTGTGAGTCCAGGCCTCCCTGTGGGGTATTCGTACATCAATCTCATCGAAGTGTAACTGTGGTGATATGTAATCACTGATTACCTCCGATCCCAGTTGGAATCCGGATCGTCGTAAGATAGAGGCATAACCGTAATCAGTATTGTGCCATGAGTTTGTCTCTTTGAGACGGAGAGCACTCTTGGCTGCCAGCTCTTGTACTACTAGATTCAACGGATGAAGATCTAGTAGGACGTTGAGTGCTGCCTGTGGAGTGCTTTTCATAGCACCGGTAATTAACAGTGATGCCGCTCTTTGGACTGTGTTTAACTTGTGAAGAAGCGTCGTCTTGTTCAAAGCATTCCACCATACCAGAGAACCATAGGTAAGGATTGGGCGAACTATGGTCTTAAAAATCCAATGGATGACCTGTGGTTTCAGTCCCCAGCTCTTACCTATGGAGTTCTTGCAAGAATAGAGTGCTATTAGCCCTCTCTTGGCACGTTCCTCGACATTCCTTTTCCATGTTAATTGATGGTCCAGGATGATGCCGAGGTACTTGGCTTCAAGAGACAGCTCCAGAACAACCCCATCAAGCATTGGTAGTGTGAATGGTTTTACTTTCCTCTTTTTGGTAAACAGGACCAGCTCAGTCTTAGACGGATTCACCCCAAGTCCATTGTTGTGCGCCCATCTTGATAATTTGACTAGAGCTCCTTGCATGAGTTCCGATAATGTTTGTGGGAATTTACCGCTGATCATAATGACCACGTCGTCGGCATAAGCAATAGTTTTTATTCGTAGTCTATCATATTCCTTGAGTATTTCGTTAATCACCAGAAGCCACAGCAGTGGCGATAGAACGCCACCTTGTGGTGTGCCCCTGGTGACAGACTTCCGAATGGAAGTCTCACCGATATTTGAATTGATTATCCTGCTGCTTAGCATTCCGTCAATCCAATTGATCAGTGTAAAAGAAATACCAAGGTTAGAGAGTGTGTTATGGATAGATTCAAGCTTTACATTATTGAAGGCACCTTCTATATCGAGAAAGGCTGCTAATGTATAGTTTGATCCATCCATATTCCTCTCGATGAAGCCCACGACCTCATTCAGTGCAGTTTCCACCGATTTACCTTTGGTATAGGCATGTTGGGCAGAACTTATAGCACTATTTCCAAGCCTGGCCCTTATTCCAAGGTCCAGCAGTCTTTCCAAAGTTTTCAAAAGAAAGGAAGACAGGCTGATCGGTCTATAGTCTTTGGGAAGTGTATGGCTTGACTTCCCCGCCTTGGGGATGTATGCCACAGTGACCTCCTTCCATAGAGCCGGAGTGAGCGATAAACACAGACAGGCTCTGAAAATATTGTCCAGATGTGGGAGTAATACCTCCGATGCATTTTGCAGCATGGCAGGGAAAACACCGTCCGGACCGGGTGATTTAAAGGGTTTGAAAGTGTTAATTGCCCAGGCTAACTTTGGACGACTTATGATCTCCTCGATGATGCTCACATCCCCAGTGGCATGGTTGCAAGTGCTTGGAGCACTAGTGCTCTCCACTACATCCATGCAGTTGGGAAAGTGGGTTTTGGCCAGGAGATCAAGGGTTTCTAGACCGGAGTTAGTCCATGTGCCATCATCCCGTTTAATACTCCCTATGGATTTGGGGTCCTTCGAGAGTACTCTACGGAATCTAGCAACGTCCTTAACTCCTTCTATAGACTCGCTAAAGCAGACCCATGATCTGCGTTTAGCTTTCTTTATTTCGCTGTTGTACTTATTGAAAGATAACTTATAGTTCTCCCAATCTGTGGACAACTTCGTTTTGTTGGCTTTATTATAGAGCCTTCTGCTAGTCCTTCTGAGGTTAGCTAGTTCTTTTGACCACCAGACCGGTTGACTTCTTCTGCCTGGATGGGTTAGTGGGCAGGCGGTCTCATAGCTATCCACGAGAACCTTTGTTACGTGATTCACGGCACTATCAAGCTCCTTGGCTGTTTTGGGGTATTGCGATACTCCCAGCTCGGAGCTTACTAGCTCATTGAATTTGTTCCAGTCGGTTTTCCGTGGATTCCTATGTGGTGGTTGTCGAATTCCGTCAATAGAGACTTGAAAGAGTATCTTTCGGTGGTCCGAAAAGGAGCACTCTTCAGATACCCTCCAGTCACTAATGAGGGATTCGTCTTTATTAATTAAGGTTATGTCAATAACCTCCTCTCTGGTTCTATTTTGAAAGGTGAACTCCTTTCCCCTATTACATATTCTGAGATTATACTTTAAAATAAAATCGAATACAGACTCCCCTCTGGCATTCGTATCGCTGCTGCCCCAGTGGAAGTGGTGAGCATTGGCATCACATCCTAAGATGATGAAGCAAGTGCTCCCCATTTCTTTGACAAGCTTCTCTACGTGTTGGCCGGGAGGGTCAGGGCTTTCATACGGCATATATATGGAGGCGAAGATGGTGGCTCTGTGTGAGCGGTCTTCCAGTTTGAGTGCCGTAACATCTCCTCCGCTAAAATTTGAGAGATACATTAATTTCAGTTTCTTTTTGGCAACTATACATTTTTTAACAATGTAAAGGGGTTAATTATTTTCTTATTTATGGTTTCAAAACTGTCAAGCAAATGCACTAAAAAGCTGCCTAAATACTTACCTCATATCCCTATTTGTGTCGGAGATATAAGTCAATTGAATAAGTTTTATTAGTTGTACGACTTTCGCTTTGTTCCACTGTAGGTCCACGTCTTTGAATAGCCCCCATATAATGGTACCGGACTATTTGAATTTTATTTTAACGTTGTTTGCTACATTTTAAGACCGAATTAGCTATAATCTAGCATTTACAATTCATAGTGGTCTCAAAAAACTTCTCTACCAAAAATTTTAGACATAGGTCCATGTGTTGAAATAGCCCCCACATACTAGTACCCCTTATTTCAGGCATAACCCAGCAAAATTTTATGGAAGTGGTTCCATGAGATGCCATGATTTCACTGGATCTTTGCATTGGTTCAAATGAAGTCGTGAAAGATCCGATCTTTTCATCAGCATTTGAACCCATTCGAAGGAAGTCGTGAAAGATCCGATCGTTTCATCAGCATTTGAACCAATTCAAAGGATGTCGTGATAGATCCGATCTTTTCTTTAGCATTTGAACCCATTCCATCGATCCAATAGAGATGAATTTTGTGTTTTTATTTTTACACATGTATATATTCTTTTATTTATCTAAATATGTACGTTTAAATCAATGTAAGATTTATTATGCTAGGAAGTCCCAATCATTGAGCTAAATGTAGAGTCGGACTGCACTCTTTGGTATTAGTCGTGTTCCTTTACGTGCCTGAGGTTACCAGTTTTTACCCGCAAAGTGCTTGCTTACTTTTAAAAGCATACAATTTATATGAGAGCAGTTCACAAATTTTACCATTTTTGTAACAATTACCATTTTTAAAAGTAAGGGAACAGACCAATTATAAAAGTTTCCTTGCCTGCTCTAGAGAACCCTGCTCAACAAGTCGATTTGTAGATCCCTACAAAACAACAAACATTTCCAAAACGTTGTAAAATAAAATTCACGAAATAGTAATCTGCAGTTGGAGCCAACGTCGAAATCTGCACTGCACTGATGGGAAGTAAAATCCTTTTGTAAGATGAATCAAAACCTGTTGCGGAGGAAGTAAACTCTGTTGCGTGCAGCTGGGACGGCCGGAGGTCAAGTTTCTCACTTAAATTTACACCCTGTCGCTTGCCAAACACATCGTTCCCGAAGTCTGGAAAATAGGCCAGCTACTGAAGCCCTGAAGGCCTACTGAAGGGTCCTTAGCAAGGACCCTTGTGGCTATAGTTCTTCCAGCATCAGAAATAACTTTCCAGTTGCCGATCAATAGTATAGGATCCGTAAGCAGCACAACAACTGCGCTGAAGGCCATCTCCATATTAGCAGAGGACTCACTCAGAGCAAGCCGTGCTCATAATCTAGAAAGAGAAGTCTAACGTTACAAGAGAGAACCTCTAGATCAACAAGCCTTTCAATCAGTTTTAAGTAGCATTCACACGAATACAGTCGCAGATGCAGTAAACATTTATCGTGTGAATGCGGTCCTTGGAGAAAATCCACCATCTATCGCAGCTGAGAAGCGCCAGCTGTCAGGACAAACCAGAGTAGTTTTGGGTCAATACGCTCGAGATGGAGCAGCCGTTTCAAATTCCTATAGGCAAGTACTGATGACACCGTGGAAAACATCTGCCCAGCATACAGCACAGGCCCCACGACACACTGCTCCTTTTCAATTACCCTACCAATCCTGCTAAGAAACTTAAGTTTGCAGCTTTGTGGTTACAAACCATATAAATAGAGAAATAGCCACATTCTTACGACTGATAGACCCAGAGTCAGATTAAGCAGAAAAATGAGAATACAAACATATTAACTACTGTTACAACAACGAGAACAAACTGCAATTAGAGATGTAAACTTTATGATGATAAATAAATTATAGTTATTTCATTAATTCCTTTGAATTAATAAAATAAAAAAAAATGAAAATCATTTTTCAATACAGCATTTTCCATTTTCCGAACAAGACGTGAAAATTACATGCCAAAGGCTTGGTGAAAATGACATGCCAAAGATTAGTGAAAATGCTATTCTTGGGAATTGGTTAAGATGGCATGCCAAAGGATTGGTATAGATGCCATTCCAAGGAATTGTTGAAGATGCCATTCCATCGAGTTAGTAAAGATGACATGCTTAGGATCTGAAAATGAATTGCATCTTTTGGGGGTCACGCTCTTGTAAAAAGAATGAGTGAAGATGCTGAATAAATTACATTCCGTTTCACTTGCACCCATTCTTGAATAGCATCTTTGGCATCGAACATTTTGCTGGCTAAGCTTTTATTTAGATTTTTGGTGTGAATTGGCTGTAATTTTTCATTTAAGGTTCGTAGTGATCAGAAACGTTTCCGTCAAAAGTTTGGCCGCCCGCTTTCAGGTACTTTGAATACATATTTTATCTTCATTATTTGTCTGAATTTGATGCAATAGTAGACATATGTACATAAGTTGACGTTTTGGTGTAGCCACCATGTACTCGTAACAGTACCTCCCGATTTCAAATATCTTGACGTTTTTACGTTTGGTTCCTAGTGGTCAAAAAACGTATCTTCTTAAAATAGTGGGCATAACTCCATGTTTTGATTATGTTTTCCCAGACAGATTGCGCGTTTTTAAATATTTTTCATTGTATTTACGAAATTGCCACCTAAATGTTTGCTTCTTCCTTAATAGTAACTTTCAAAAATTTACCTAATTTGTTGTTTTTGTTAAAGACAAAATTGCATTCGGGCCCAAACATGTGCTAAAAAGCCCTAATGGAAAATGCAATTACATCCAATGTTATTTAAACTTCAATTCGATTTTAAAATGTTCGATTTATATGTTGTAAAGACAAATTCGCCCCAATCGCTAAATTATTCAATGTCCCAAAAATACGAAATTAGTTTTGTTGTAGTTTTCAATATACCAGTTTGGGGTATGTTTTCATTTTCAATTTAGGGAGTTATTTCATGGGGCCTTGTTTCTGTACGCCAATTGAAATAAAAAGCAAGTTGTGAATTTTAAGGAACCGTAAATTTATGCACAGAAGTGCGATATGGCTTAGAGCATATAAATATATATTCAACAATAAATTAACACATTATTATACAATTCAGGAAGGACAACAACACAGCACTAACAAACATAAGCTATATCATGCCTTTTTACTACTGACTTACATTTGGTTCTCTTCATCATTGCAGATCTGAATGTTGAACAGCAAATATAAATAATTTGTTATTGAAACGAGATATATGGAAAACCCAAACACAGTAATCATCACAATAAAGTAATGGTTATATTGGAAAACAAAAAAAAAAAACACAAATAACATCAGCAAAGAAGTTTATCGTGGATAATTGCAATCGAGATGAAATCATTAATAAGGCACACAATATGTCCGGAACAATTTTACACGCCATTAACGGAATATTTATAACCCCAATTAAGACATATACATGAACTCGCAGTTTCATTCTGTTGGGAAAAATTGCTTTAAAAGGAGAAGACCACATTTATCATCCAATTAAATGCATAAATACGATTTAATCTGTTTTCTTAAAGGGGTATTTCAAAATATACATATGCACTAATACCTCGGTTTGCGTTGTTTTGATATGCATTAAAAAAATAGATTTGTTACGACTTGCGTTACCGATTCGATTTCCGTTATAAAAACAATATATGTCTGGGATTTTAATCTCCTCAAGAGAATATTCATGGGTTCTTAAAGTCATACGATGAAACAATTGTCAACAATTATTTATGTTCCATTGCATTGGGGCATGCATTAGAGGAAGAATCACCTGCGTCTAATAATGTTACCGCAGAAAAGGAGGTTTAAATGTCACTCAAATATAAGAAGCTTTGGAAACTATAACTATTTGTAGGCAACGGTCAGGTGAAAAACTAAGCGGCAAAGCCAAACAGGCTATGGAAGATGCTATTAATATTGAAATTTATTTACCAAAAAAAAAATCTCAGAGAAATCAAAGTCTAAGTATCATTCGCATATTATGACGATAGTTTAAGAAAAAAATAATTTTTTACACTGTTTTATTAAACTTGCTTTGGTGTCCGTTTAGTTCAGTACAGTTGCAGTTGACTAATCGAACTAAAACTTTGCACACTTTAAAGATTTAGATGACAATACATGAATATGAAATCAAAACCAATATTGGTCCATTTTTACCATTTTTACAGTGTTTTATTTAACTTGCTTTTCAAATCTGGTAACTCATTTTCTACACAGTTGCAGTTGACCAATCAGACTGAAACTTTACACACTTTTCAGATTTGGATGACAATACATGAATATAAAACCAAATCCAATATGGGTCCATTTTTTCCTATAGCCTCCATATAGCGGTACCACCCGATTTAGTTCAAATCTAGTAACTCATTTTTAACGCAGTTGCAGTTGATTCTACCTTCATTTTTGGCCGAATTGGCTGTAACTTGGCTATGGGACCCCACATTTGCACAGAAACTTTGTCACTAAAAATGATGGACATAGGTAAAAGTTTTGATAAGGATTTTATCTTCATTTTTAGCCAGAATTGGCTTTAACTTGGCATTTGGAGTACAGAAACTTCCCCACCAAAAATTATGGACATAAGTCCAGGTTTTGGTATAGCCTTTATATAACGGTACTACACGATGTCAGGCATTTTTAAGCTTTTATCTAAATTTTCGGCCTAAATTGACTATAATTTTGTTCTCAGTGGTCAAAAAAATTTATTTACTAAAAAGTTAAAAATAAAAAATAATTTAAAAAAATGAAGTTTCAGTGTTTAAGTTAGAAATGCACTTAAGACTAGAAAATAATTTGTCGCATATCCTCAATAAATATATTCTTTCTCATTATGGAATCTCTCAAATAAAACGCTTGCATTTAAATTATAATTGGGGCAAAACTAAACGGATGCATAAATAGGAGCTCCAAATGGCGAAAATTGTCTAGCAACAACAACAACATCTAATATGCCTGATGATGTTAACCTAACCAGCTAACGAAACGATCGTCGCATAGTGGTTGATGTGTGTGTAGAACTTCGCTAGATATCAATTTTTCAATGTAATCTCCTTAGGTCATAAAAAGCTCGATTAATTAAATTAATTAAATCTCACAAATAATGGCCTTCGCCCCTAAAAAGGCAAAAACCTAAAAATAAAACATTCAGCTGAGCCCGGCTGGGATTCGAACCTGGGTCGTCGCCAACTAACAGACAATGTTGCTGACGTCTTAGCGTTCTAAACCACAATCCACTTAAAAAATCTTTCGATGTGAAAGACATATTTACAGTCTACGATGGAAAAAAGCCATCGACTGTAATATGAATGCAACATTGAAAAAATTGATTTCTGGAATAGAAGGGGGACAAATGAGTCGTCTTTGGAAATAAAAAGCTTCAATTTGAACTTCACAAATGCAAAATTGCAATCTTGGATGCATAAATAGGAGCTCCAAATGGCGAAAATTGTCTAGCAACAACAACAACATCTAATATGCCTGATGATGTTAGCCTAACCAGCTAACGAAACGATCGTCGCATAGTGGTTGATGTGTGTGTAGAACTTCGCTAGATATCAATTTTTCAATGTAATCTCCTTAGGTCATAAAAAGCTCGATTAATTAAATTAATTAAATCTCACAAATAATGGCCTTCGCCCCTAAAAAGGCAAAAACCTAAAAATAAGGCAATCGTTTTATTTGAGAGATTACATCATGACAGCAAATAATATCGATATACACTTTTGTAAAAATTTTTTCCACTCCACTAATTTGTTTCACAAAATCGTTCGACTAAGTACTACATACTTGGGTACCTGTAAACACCATATGATCACTATTTACTTCTAAACAAAACTAAATTAACGTTTATTACATCCAAAGCAACTGTAAAAATTTATTTTAGAACGATAAATTACTCACGGTGCTCTTGAATCAAATTTAAATGGAAGGTGACACCTGGGAAGTTTTTCCGGATTCTGAAACTACAATTTTCATAGAGAAAATCAAAAAACAAAAAAAATCGCAGGAGCGCTTTTTAAATAAATCGCGATTTAAGTTGACATTTTTAGGGGTTGTTTATGTTTTCACGATTTTCCTTAAACCGCAAGTCCTATCAAAATGAGACTGAAGAAAATGATGTAGCTATGAAAATTCTCTACAAGACCTACCTTTACGGTATTTCGTAGGTTCTACCATTTTTGAGATATTGTAGTTCAAATTGTGACAATGCACTGACTGTATCGCCGCCTTATAAAACAATGTCATGAAGGGTGCGCCTTAACTAACTTTTAATGAAAACCGCTTACAGAGTTGAAGTTTTTGAGAATTCTGAAACAGCAATGTTCATAGATGAGAAAAATCCAAAAACAAGAAAAAATCGCTGTAGGGATTTTTAAATAAATCGCGGTCAAAATTCACATTTTTAGGTGTTTTTTAGGTTTTCACGATTTTGCTTCGAAACCGCAAGTCCAATCGAAATGGAGCTAAAGAAAATGTTGTAACTGTGAAAATTCTCTACAGGATTGATGTTTATGATTTGTTCTCAAGCTGTACCATTTTTGAGATAAAGAAGCTTAGTTTACATTTTTAGGGTTTTTTTGTTAGGGTTTCGCGATTTTGCTTGAATACGGCAAGTCTTATCGGCATGGGACCTGAGAAAATCTGAAAGATGTAAAAATTCTCTACAAGACTGGCTAAAGTAACTTATTCTAAGTTGTAACAGTTTTTTAGATATATAAGTTTAAGTTGGAAATTTGCAGTCATGACATTGTCAATCTTGTAGAAAATTTTCATAGCTATAACATGTTTTTTAGTCCCATTTTGATAGGACTTGCGGTTTCTAAGCAAAATCGTGAAAACCTAAACAACCCCTAAAAATGTCAACTTAAATCACGATTAATTTAAAAAGCGCTCCGGCGATTTTTTTGTTTTTTGATTTTCTCATCTATAAACATTGTAGTTTCAGAATCCGCAAAAACTTCCGAGGTGTAAGCACTTTCCATTTAAAATTGTTTAAAGAGCACCGTGACGACGGAGATATCCCAATAGGCGATAATACATCCAGTTTTTCGATTTTTTTTATTAAGCTACAGGTAACATTCTGAGCAATAAATTGATCCCAATTGCTTTACCGATATTGGTAAAATACTAGAAACATATAAAAAGAATTTTATTTCCAATGCAAAAATCTTTGCTTCTGTTAGACATATTATAGGGGCAGAGCTTGATGGAGAAACTAGACCATCTCAGCTCGAAATTTCAACAAAAGTGACATATATTAAATTGATCCAATTTGCATTGCCAAAAGTGGTAGAAATATAGGAAAAAGGCGCTCAGGAATTATATTATTTTAGTTCAGTTAGCTCATCTCCAGAAAAGAAATATTTATCAGTGAAAAGCTTATGGTGTAGGGTATCACATAGTCGGAAAGTCCCGACTATATCCTTTGCTCATTTATTTATAATATAAACTACTTCACTCTATACCTTCCGAAGTCCATATAACAGATTTACAGATTATCAATTTAAACACTTTCAGTGGTTATGCAAGAAACCCTTTCAAGGGGAGGAATTAAATTCATCAGCATTATTTGAAATGAACTAATTAACCATTGATGAACGAGTGCGTCCTTGAACCCAGTACGATGAAATATATGACGATGAAAATAAAAATGAACATTTTCATTTTTATTTTCATCGTCGCTCTTCTCAAACATTTAAATAACTTTTTTTATTGCTTGGAAACAATTAAAAATTAATTATTGCTGATGTCTTTCTTGTTGAGTTTTCTTCTTCTTTTGTTTCTTCGTCATCTTTTAACAGAAATACTAAATAAAAACTTTTTCAAAAACTTATCTTGAAAATCGATTTGATAGCAAGGGGTGGTGGGGTTTAACAGAAAAGACAGCGACGTTTTAAGTAAAGATTTGATTTACTGCGTTCTTGGAAATGTCGGAGGATTCTTCTTTGTGTTTCTTTTTATCGATTCAACAAATGAAATCCGAAATAAGAAGAGTATAACTTTTCTCCCTAAAGCAGGGGCGTAGAAAATGTTTGATTTACTTTTCGCCAAAAGAAGCACGAAAACAATCAGTCCGCTTTAACGACAGCAGAATATCTTTAGCATAAGCCTGTACAAATACTATAAAAGGATTGGTACAACGAAATGTCCAATAAACAGATCCCTTATTTTAAGAAGAACAATTAAAAAGTGTCATACGGCTTTACCCCTTACCTGGGTGATCTGAAACATTAATTTATACCGCCTAAGCAGCAAGAATCCTTTTCACCAACAATTTTGTAATATTTTTATGGCATTTTTGGACAGTTGTCAACAACAACTTTTGGAAGTTGTCAACAAAAATATCGATTTGGATTAAAGCTCAAAGCAGTTGCGGAGGATTTACCTGAAGGAATATACCGACGTAGTTCTTTTGGAAGTGACCCTTTTTCGGAGACATTCTTTTCGATAAATATGGAGCTCTCCAGTCATTTTTGTTGGCCATCGTATAGTTTTGCTCTTCTCTACCGTTATGTCAGGAAGCAGGAACTTGCTCATGAAAAACATAAATTATATGTTCCAGAACTACAAGAATCTACTAATTTGTATATATTTTTCGATAACATAAAGGAAGGGAGATAAGTCTGTGTGCTCCAATTATAGGGGCATAAGTCTGCTCCCTATTGCATACGAGATAGTATCTGGCATATTGTGTGAGAGACTAAAGAATTATTGGACCCTATCAGCGCGGCTTTAGACCGGGAAAATCCACCATTGACCAGATATTAACCTTGAGAAAAATCCTGGAAAAGACCCAAGAAATGCAGATTGAAACTTCCATCTTTTCGTCGATTATAAAGCAGCCTTCGACAGCCCAATACGTTCAAAGAAGTTCCAAACCATGTCTGATTTTGGTATTCTTGCAAAACTCATTCGGCTTTGTAGAATGACATTAACTGATACACGGTCCTTGGTTAAAATAGGAAAGAACCTCTCCGAAGAGTTTATTACCAACAGAGGTTTCAGACAAGGAGACGGCCTGTCGTGTGATCTTTTCAACACTCTGCTGGAGAAGGTCATACGAGATGCGAAGGTCAAAAGATGTGGAACAATATACACAAACAGCCATATATTACTTGCTGACATATTTAAAATTGAAAACCAAAGTGAATATAGCGGTTAGATAACTGAACTACTACCTGACATATATGTGATTTTTTTATACCCTCCACCATAGTATGGAGGGTATATTAAGTTTGTCATTCTGTTTGTAACACATCGAACTAATCATTTGCGACCCTATAAAGTATATATATTCTTGATCAGGATAAAATTCTAAGACGATCTAGCCACGTCCGTCTGTCCGTCCGTCTGTCCGTCTGTTGCAATCACTCCAGCGTCCGCAATAATTGAGATAGAGTGCTGAAATTTTGCACCCGAGGGTCTTTTTTCCATAGGCAGGTCAAGTTCGAAGATGGGCTATATCGGTCCACTTTTTGGTATAGCCCCATATAACGGTACCTCCGGATTTGAGGTATTTTGACCTTCTTCGCCATATTTGCAGACCGAATTAGCTATATTTTGGCACTTAGGGTTCCTAGTAATCAACAAACTTATATCCCAAAGGATATGGGCATAGGTCCATGTTTTGGTATAGTCCCCGTATAACGGTACCTCCCGAATTTCGGTATTTTGAGAGGTTCTCAATGGTCATGAAACATCCCCACAAAACATCGTCAACATAGGTCCATGTTTTGGTATAGCCCCCATATAACGGTACCTCCCAATTTTCGGTATTTTGAGAATTTTAGCTAGAGTTTTTAACCGAAATAGCTGTAATTTAACATTTGAAGTTCTCAGTGGTCATAAAACATCTCCAACGAAACATCGTCCACATAGGTCCCTGTTTTGGTATAGCCCCCATATAACGGTACCTCCCGATTTTCGGTATTTTGAGCATTTTAGTTACAATTTTTAACGGAACTAGTTGTAATTTGTCATTTGAGGTTCTCAGTGGTCATGAAACATCCCCACCAAACATCGTCAACATAGGTCCATGTTTTGGTATAGCCCCCATATAACTGTACCTCCCGATTTTCGGTATTTTGAGAATTTTAGCTACAATTTTTAACCGAACTAGCTGTAATTTGCCATTTGAGGTACTCAGTGGTCATGAAATATCTCCACCAAGCATCGTCAACATAGGTCCATGTTTTGGTATAGCCCCCATATAATGGTACCTCCCGATTTTCGCTATTTTGAGAATTTTAGCCACAATTTGTAACCGAACTATCTGCAATTTGGCATTTGAGGTTCTCAGTGGTCATGAAATATCTCCACCAAACATCGTCAACATAGGTCCATGTTTTGGTATAGCCCCCATATAACGGTACGTCCCGATTTTCGGTATTTTGAGCATTTTAGTTACAATTTTTAACGGAACTAGTTGTAATTTGTCATTTGAGGTTATCAGTGGTCATGAAACATCCCCACCAAACATCGTCAACATAGGTCCATGTTTTGGTATAGCCCCCATATAACTGTACCTCCCGATTTTCGGTATTTTGAGAATTTTAGCTACAATTTTTAACCGAACTAGCTGTAATTTGCCATTTGAGGTACTCAGTGGTCATGAAATATCTCCACCAAGCATCGTCAACATAGGTCCATGTTTTGGTATAGCCCCCATATAATGGTACCTCCCGATTTTCGCTATTTTGAGAATTTTAGCCACAATTTGTAACCGAACTATCTGCAATTTGACATTTGAGGTTCTCAGTGGTCATGAAATATCTCCACCAAACATCGTCAACATAGGTCCATGTTTTGGTATAGCCCCCATATAACGGTACGTCCCGATTTTCGGTATTTTGAGCATTTTAGTTACAATTTTTAACGGAACTAGTTGTAATTTGTCATTTGAGGTTATCAGTGGTCATGAAACATCCCCACCAAACATCGTCAACATAGGTCCATGTTTTGGTATAGCCCCCAAATTTTCGGTATTTTGAGAATTTTAGCTAGAGTTTTTAACCGAAATAGCTGTAATTTGACATTTGAAGTTCTCAGTGGTCATAAAACATCTCCAACGAAACATCGTCAACATAGGTCCATGTTTTGGTATAGCCCCCATATAACGGTATCTCCCGATTTTCGGTATTTTGAGAATTTTAGCTGCAATTTTTAACCGAACTAGCTGTAATGATCGGTATTTTGAGAATTTTAGCTACAATTTTGTCTATTCAAAAATAATCGTCAATATAGGTCCATGTTTTGGTATATCCCCCCATATAACTGTACCTCCCGATTTTCGGGAATTTTCAGTGGTCACGAAGTTTCTTCACTAAAATTCGTCAACATGGGTCCATTTTTGAGGGTGTACATTGTTTTGATGAAACTACCTTCAATTTTACTCTTGAAGTTCCCTGCAGCTATAAAACTTTTCCGCCAACAATTTTAAAGAGTTTGACTCTTTGATGTAGCCCCGTAGGTGGTACCTTTCACCTAGCTGAACACATTTTTTTAGATTAGATTAGATAACACTGTGCAAAAAATGGAGGTGAAAGTCTGGGGCACGGAAAATTCCTCTTGGGGAAGAAAGGCCTTGGTGAATATATTATGAACCCCGAAGGACAGATCCGCCGTGAGTCGAACTTCCGCGTTATGGCGTGATGAAATTTTTGTTAGAGACCCTGTGGGTCATCAGGAGTTGGCGTTTTATCTTTGTTCACTGTTGCTTAAGTGCTCTACAAAAACAACAAACAAAGATATAATGCTAATTCATGACGGCTTACAGGGTCTCTTGCAAAAACTTCATAACGCCATAACGCGGAAGTTCGACTCACGGCGCTTCTGTCCTTCGGGGTTTTTAATATACACACACCAAGGGCTTTCATCTCCAAAAGGAAATATCTCTGCCCCAACATTTGTGTTCACAGTGTATTTTAAGCAATAGTGGGAGGCAGTAGGAGTCTAACCATTGTCGAAAAGTTGTTCCACCTAAAATTGTAAAAGGACCCTAATTATTCCATTTTAATTAAGACTATTTTATGGTGGAGGGTATAAAAAGTTCGGCCCGGCCGAACTTAACGACTTTTTACTTGTTATTGTTATGATTTTCTTGCATGGAACTACATTTACATTCCACGTTACAAAATGTCGCAATCATGATAGATAAGTTTTCAAATCATGAAAGAAAGATTCCCAGGTTTTAAAATTGTTACAAATTATTATGTGGGGGCCACCGTATTGCAATGGTTAGCACGTCCGCCTTGCACTCAGAAGGTCTGCGGTTCGAATCCCAGGCCAAGCAACATCAAATTTTCAACGGTGGCAAAATTCCCCCTCAGTAATGCTGGCGACATTTCCTGAGTATTTAAGCCATGAAAAACTTCTCTGCAAGTGGTGTCGTAAGACACGCCGTTCTGACTCGGCAATAAAAAGTAGGTCCCATATCATTGAGCCAATATGAATCGGAGTGCACTCATTGATATGAGAGAAGTCTCCCTTGTTCCATCTGGGATGTTTGTGGAACAATTATTACACTTTATTATGTGTTGGATCTTGATTTTTTTGTGATACCTTTGGTAAAAAGTAGTGTAAAAGTACCTCGAAATATTGGTCTTTTTTATACCCTCCACCATATGGAGGGTATAATTAAATTTGTCATTCCGTTTGTAACACATCGAAATATTCGTCGGAGGCCGTATAAAGTATATATACTATTGATCAGCATAAAATTCTATGTTGATTTGACCATGTCCGTCTGTCCGTCCGTCTGTCTGTTGAAATCAAGATACAGCTCGCAATTTTAAAGATAGAGAGTCAAAATTTGGTACAGAAGTTTTGATTACTTGCTGGATGGTTGGTATTGAAAATGGGATATATCGGTCCACGTTTTGATATAGCCCCCATAGAACGGTACCTCCCGATTTTCGGTATTTTTAAGGTTTTAGCTTCATTATCCTACCAAAATGGCTGAAATTTAATACGTTGTCTTTTTTAGGGGTATAAAACTTTTCCCCAGAATTTTTTCGGTATCGGTCCACACCTTCATATAGCCCCCATAGAACGGTACCTCCCGATTTTCGGTATTTTTAAGGTTTTAGCTTCATTATCCCACAAAAATGGCTAAAATTTGGTACGCAGTCTTCTTCAGGGGTATAAAACTTTCCCCCAGAATTTTGTCGGTATCGGTCCACACCTTCGTATAGCCCCCATAGAACGGTACCTCCCGATTTTCGGTATTTTGAAGGTTTTAGCTTCATTATCACACCGAAATGGCTGAAATTTGGTAGTTAGTCTACATTGGTGGTATACAATTTTCCCCCAGAACTTTGTCGGTATCGGTCCATGCCTTCATATAGCCCCCATAGAACGGTACCTCCCGATTTTCGGTATTTAAACGTTGTGGCCTCAATATTCCACCGAAATGGCTGAAATTTGGTATTAAGAATTCGTTGGGGGTACTCAAACTTTCCCTTTAAATTTGTCGGTATAGGTCCATGCCTTCATATAGCTCCCATGGAAAGGTACCTCCCGACTTTTCGTATTTTGAAGGTTGTGTCTTCAATATTCCACCAAAATGGCTGAAATTTGGCATTTTGTCTTCAATGTGATATAAAACTGTTCGCCAGAAATATGTCTGTACAGGTCCACGCTTTCATATTGCCCCATTTCTACTAAAATTCGTCGGTATAGGTCCACGTTTCGATATAGCCCCCATAGAACGGTACCTCACGATTTTCGTAATACTGAAGATTGTGACGTCAATATCCAAGCGAAATGGCTGAAATTCGTTATTTCGTCTTCCAAGAGTTATAAAATATTCCAGAAGAGTATTATGAGTATAGGTCCACGTCTTCCTATATTCCCATAGAAGCGTACTTCTTGATTTTAAGTATTTTTTAAGTTTTAGCCACATTCTCTTACCGAAATATAGGAAATTTGGTATTTAGTCTTCTTTGAGCCTAAAGACTTTTCGTCAGAAATTTGTCGGTATAGATCGACGTTTTGAAATAGCCCCCATAGAATGGTGCCTCACATTGTTTTACCGAAATTGCTGAAATTTAGTATTAAGTCTTCTTCATACACGAAAGGAAACTAATTATTCCATTTTACTTCAATACAATTTGTGATGGAGGGTATAAGAATTTCGGCCCGGCCGAACTTAACGCCGTTCTTACTTGTTCATTGATCGACTCGATAAAAACCACCGAAAACTATTTTTAAAATTATATGAATATTTAATTATACCATCAACATTTAGGCCAACGAGATTATCGAAATAATGATTTTAGACCCCAAGTATGTTTAGACGAAATCCATTTCAGACAATTTGGAGTCGATTTACCCATGTCCGTCCGTCTGTCTGGCTGGCTGGTGCGCACTATAACTCTCGAAGAATCAACCTATTTGGTTCAAATTTTAGGACTCGTAAATTTGGTCTAAACTTAGTTTAAGCTCGAAGATGGACCATATTGGTCTACCCTTTCCTTTAATTACCCCCACAAAAGTTCAAAATTTTTCACTAAGATTATTCGCACGATTGTTCCAGAAGGGACTAACCGAATTGTTCAAAACTAGGGATGTGTAAATATTACTTCCATGCATATATCAGATTCGAATTATTACCGGCCCACTCCTTTGGGAAAAGTATAGTTTGACAGCTGTTCTCGGACCGTTTTGAATTTGTTTGAAACATGTTCGCTTTGCGCCCCCTTTTACGACGGTGCAATTTTTTTGGGGCAAGTCCATACTTCCTGCGACGACGCCAACTAAACTGACTAGTGCCTATGATAACCCTCGAAGGGAGAAACCGGTTTGGTTTTAATTTTGTACATCGTATTATTTCTTAGAGACTTGGATTACGTCCGAATATGGACTACATCGGAACACTCCTTCGGGGGCCTCCCACACAAATTTTGGAAAGAGTGCCGTTTCAGGACTCGTCTCCGATTGTTTCAATTTTCTGTGCATTGTTACAGGTTGGTCGGAAAAAATGTACCTGAAATCCTAAAAATACCGAACCGTTATATGGGGGCTATAAATAAACATTGACCTATGAACATGTTTGATGGAGAAGTTTTGTGACTACTGGTAATCTCAAATGTTTAATTAAGGGAGTTCGGTCAAAAATGTAGTTCGGTTATAAATGTAGTTAAAAATATGGACCTATGTTGATAATTTTTTGTGTAGAAGCTTTACGACCACTGAGAACCTCAAATTGTCAAAAAAGAAAAAACTGCAAAGCTGTGTTTGGAAGCACGGTTTTAACCGTATACTAGGGATGCCGAACGGGCAGGTTTTCAATAATCCAGGCATTCGGGATTTCGAAATTACTTAACCCGGGTTTTCGGGACAATTTTGGGACTGAGGGATTTGTCAGGACTTGACTCTATATATATATAATATTTTGTAAAGTAAAAAAAATAAAAGGTTTGGTTTTTTTATTATCTGGGATGACAACTTCTATTTTGCTTCATAATAGTCATGATTAATCCCGTATTCTTTGTTTCAATATGTTATTAAAACAACTTAGATGTGTTAGAGGGAAAAATTGGCCATGTTTACCAAGGGGTGAGGCAAGGTCGCCACAGATCCTCATCAGTTCTCTTGTTTTTCAACAAGAAATTCAATTCAATTGTTAGCTCAAATAGATACGTGTCCAAAGAAACACTCTGTTCGAGCAACTTCACTTGCAAACAAAACCAAATTGAGTCTCAATGATATATGATATTACCGAACAATCGATTTTTAAGAACTCATTTTACTATTTTTGTTCTCAGTACAATCCCATGAATCAGATACCCGAAGTTCCCATTAAGATTTTTTCCTTCCATACTAATCAACCCACCCTCGCCCACATACATACATTAATAGTTCAAGTTCATGGCAAGTAGTAATTGTAGTTGTCATAAATTTGTATAGGCTTTATTTATTGCCTATTTAATTAAATGTATTTCCTCCCCAAATACAATTTTTCAATACAAATTTATTATTCTCTTTTAAATTATGATTATACGTGCATGTGCAATATGGATACATACTTATGCAACACACATTTATATATGATTGCACAATTTTTCAATAAATTTCTTAACCAAATATTTATCGTTCTATTCCTTTTCATAGAATATTTTTTCCAATACAATAGTTTCAATTTGCATTCCTCCTACTTGTCAAAATTTAAATGAAGGTCTGCTTATTCTTGCTGAAAACAATTGTGCATTTTAGGCAAATTTTTATTGGATAACATTTCAATCAAATTTGCATCAGACACATAGATTCTGAGGCTGGGGCGTATACGAAAATAACTTAATTTTACACGAAATTTGTAGCTGAAATTGTATATGAGAACCCACATACAAAATGTAAAACTCCCTTTTTTGTTTTTTATTAATTCCTAGACAGAATGTGGGCAATCACTAGATTTTTAACATCATAACTAGGACGTGGCACATATCAATTTCTATCGTCACCAGAAATGCCCAAAGACTTAACTAACAAAATAATAATTTTACAGGAGAAGCAAAAAAACGTTATAAAATGGAAATCTGTTTTATGGAATATTAATTTTATGAAGGAAAGTATGTGGAATATTATAAATCATCTACGAAAGGACACACTTGGTTTTGGGATCCGTCATTACCACAAAATTTCCAATGTTAGCCCATTGTCCGAAATGCCTTTTCTTGAATAGGATCTTTATTTTTGAACCTAGAAACTTGAAATTTAGCAAGACCATGTATTTTAGTCTTAGGTTTTAGATTCAATCAAAAAACGAATTTTGATTTTTGTGGAGACACGTCTTCGGGCATTTATGGTGACGATATACAATAGTCCATTTTTTGCTGGATTGTTTTTAACTGAACCAAATGCCGCTAAGGCTTGCCAAAAGTTTCTCTATAACTTATTTGAATGCTGCCTTTTTGGCAAGGCTTGAAAATACAAATTCGCACGTGAGTGAGATAAATATAAACACACCAACAGAATTTCAACTACATGCATACATACACTGAATCTGTTGTTCTTTTTCAGTAAAACAACAACTCCAACATCCAAACTGCAACCGAAAATGTTTTGCAGAAAACTTTATTACCATGTCATGCATAAATCATTGACACATTTGTATTCCGTTCCCGACTTGGTAGACATTTTGTATGATTCGCCAACGGCCTTAACAACCAGCCAACCAACTATGTCTCTCTTTCGAAGTTCCGAAAGCCAAAATATTGAAAAGCGTCTACGTAGGTAGCTGTGTAGAAGAGTTTCACATACATCATTTCATCCATCACAAATCCACATTTTGAAAGGCCATGAATGACTGAATGAATAGCTGAGTAGGATGTTATGTACATTCATACGTATACGTGTATGTGTGTACTAACAGTATGAATGAATGTCAATGACTGAAAACAAGGTATGCCTGGAATAACCTGATTTGTATGGGGTTTTCACAGTTGTTTGTGCACAGTGTTTTTTGGAAAGTGTAATTAAGAAATTTGAATATTTGATTGCAGTTTGACAGAAGAAGTTGCAATCACGTCTTTAATTGACACAGTTTCAAAGATTAGATGTTTGAAAACAAAACACGGAATTTCTTTAAATTAATGAAATATGAAACGAGGTGAGGAAACTTTAGTCGATGAGGATTTTACAATTTTTTTCAAAGTTTTTTATTTTTAAAGGACAGTACGGCAGGATTCCTTGGAATCCGGCACAAAAGTACATTAAGACCTACATTTTTAAGCCACAAATGATGCGTATATACGGCGCACAGTGTTGCCGCTCCTTTGTAAACGTGGGCAAAAATAGAAGGAGTTGACCTAGGTCGATGAATTTTTATACAAGTACTTATGCGGGCATAGGAATGAAAAATTCCCATTTTGGTCCATATCGGTTCAGATTTGGATATATCCCCCTTATATAAATTTCTCCGATTCTGCTATAACTCAGCCAATTTTAATTGTACCGCCTTCAAATTTAATATGCGATATTTGCTTTGTTAAAAATCGAATCAGATTTCGATATAGCCCCCACATATATATATTTCCCCGATTTTGCTATAACTCAGCCAATTTTAATTGTACCGCCTTCAAATTTAATATGCGATATTTGCTTGGGCCTCTGATCAGTTTTATCGATTTTGTTAAAATCGGATCAGATTTCGATATAGCTCTCACATATATATATTTCCCCGATTTTGCTATAATTCAGCCAATTTTGATTGAACCGCCTTCAAATTTAATATGCGATATTTGCTTGGGCCTCTGATTAGTTTTACCGATTTTGTTAAAAATCGGTTCATATTTGGATATATAAAACGAAGCAGTCAAATAAAGTGAATTTATCCACTGAGGCAAAACAAGGATTCATACAAATTGTTTATGATGATATGGTTGTGGCTCCGAGAATCGGATTTTATAGGATGTAAACTTTGTATTTTTTAATTCGAAAGGAATGTCTGTTTCATGTACCAAATGATCGAAACTGCAATTTGCTGCAATTTTTAGATACACTCCATGAAAGAAGCGAAATTCGTGAGTTTTGTATAACACGTTACTGTTCCAATCAACATAACGGTACTTTATGTATACACATTATATGTAAACTTTTTTTCATAAATTGCAAGACTATCGACCACTCTTTTATTCCCTATTCAACAGTTGTGGAATATGTCAATAACTTCTTTAAAAAATTTCCATGAACATGGGTTTCTTTTTTAAATACATTTTAGTAAATGTTACATACGAAAAATGTTCTATGTTTGGCGAGCTATAACTTTATAGTAACACCAAATATCGACAACTTCTTTGAGTTTAGTCCTATTTGAAGTGTTCTCAATAAAATAAAGCCATAAAATTATAAAAAAGTCAAGAACACATTTTTCGATTTTTGTCCACTGAGGCAACACTGTGCGGCGTAAGGTTCTGCCGTTCTGAACTTTTTATGCCCTCTACCACGAACTTTATTGAAGAAAATCTCCTTAGGTCATAAAGCTCGATTAATGAAATAAATTAAAATCTCACAAATAATGGCCTTCGCCCCTAAAGAGGCAAAAACTTAAAAATGAAAATGCGAACAATTCTGTTCTGTTATAAAATACTAAGATTTTTCACTTTTTTAAGGCTTATACCTTCCTTTCCAGAATATCTTTACTGATGATAATAAATTTATATTCATAAAATTCTGCGTTGAGATTTGTGGGGGTTTCGGAGTCGGAGTCTACGAGTCGGAGTCGAGCAATTTTGCTGGAGTCGGAGTCTGAGTCGAAAAAAAACTCGACTCCGACTCCGGCCAATTTTTTCTACAATATAAAAATATAATATTTAATTCGGGACACCAATTTTTGTTTCAAAAATCATTATTTATTTTAAAGGAGAGCTAAAAAACATATAAGCAAACGGTATACCATACAAATTCAGAGAACGATTCACAGGATATTTACTTTCATTTGAAGTTTAGTTTTTTCATATTTGTAATCAAAATATTCCAAATTGCATGTCCAGAAAATTCTTGGTCCAGTTGATCCTTTATTTTTGTTGCAAGCAAAATTTATTATTATTTATAGAATTATAATTGTACATTTAATGTATTTTATATAAGTCTTCTGTCAGAAGATCTACTGGCGTTCTTACAAAAGTCTACTCTTGATCTTCTGATCCTGTCTTTTGTTAGATGTCATCCTTGTTGTTTATTAAAGGACCTATTGGACTCCTATGAAGGACAGTGAGGTGATATTTTATTGGGCTTTTTAACTGGGAATCACCTCTTAAGGCTCTCGAAGAATTCTAAACTGTTGGCTTATATCCATTTTAAAACCTGGTCATGAATTGCTTATAATGTTTACTGCATGGAGTCCTTATGATTTGTATTGTCCCTATATTTTCACATAGGCTTGTGCCAGACTATGAAAATTTTCTTGAAAATGTTTTGAGCTTATGGGCATGAAGGGGGAAAGCTATATCCTTCACCTCCTCTCTCTCTCTCTCTCTTCTAAAAGTTAAAATATGTTCATGTTATATTTTCAATGTCTGGCGCAAGAGTTATTTTCCCACAAAGAAAAGTTCCTCCCAGAATATTCTCGTGCTTGTACTTTGTTGCTATTTTCCAATGTAAGATTCAGTAGAAACAATATAGATGTGAATTTTACTTCATATTTATGTTCTGTAGTTAAGTATTATATTCGAACGGATGTCTTTTCTAAATAATATGTTCGGAAAAAGGAATAAATTAGCCTATATGGACCCAAATATTCGAAAAAGTTAAAAAATTTTTCATATTTTATTATTTTTAGCGGTATAGAAATTTACACTCGGAGTCGACCCTGAGTCGGAGTCGGAGTCGACCCAAAAATACCTCTACTCCGAAACCCTAATTATAAGTTGGTTTTAGCCAAAAAGTTTGTAACGCGTCAGTCGGCTTTGCCGACAGAGATATACCCTCAGCCTGTGTATATTGAAACAACTATTTCCCAAAAAATGTATGTATTTAGGGGGTTTTAACAATTTTGGGCGTTTGAACCGACAAAAATGTTGATAGGATTAAAGAGCAAAAGTTTTGCGGAGGAGATACTAAACGGAATTGCTCGACATTGACCATTATGGAAGTGGATCTCCAGCCACCACATATGGTGCCTATGGGGTTTTTACACCCTTCAGTTAGTTTGCTCAAGAAGTATGGACTTGCCCCTTAAAAAACGTTTACCATCGTAATTGAGGCAGCGAATGCAAGTTGCTTCAACAAAAATCAAAGTGATTCGATATCAGGTCTTAAAGTGAACTTATCCGAAATTTTGTGTGGGAGGTACCGGTTGGAGTGGACAAATATAGTCCATATTTGAACCTGATCTATATCTGGTAGATATATTAGGATGTGTAAAGTATGGACCAATTCGGCAACTCCCTTCAAGAGTTACCGTACGAACAATTTTTCCGAACATTTTTGAACTTTTGTGGGGGAGGTACCTGAAGGATTGGACCGGTATGGCTTATATTCGAACTTAAACTATGTTTGGACAAAATATTACTAAGGCCAAATGTTGGACCAAATCGGCAGATCCGTTATAGGGTTATCTTGCGATCCAACCACCTCACACGGTGTCATAGCGATTCTTTGCAACTTTCATGCTATTTTCTCAGGAAGTATGAACTTGCCCCTAATAAAACTTGTACCGTCGTATGGGGGGCAGTGAATACAAGTTGATAAAACAAAAATTAAAGCGATTCGAGAGATGACCCTAAACTGAACTTTTCCGAAATTTTGTGTGGGAGGTACCCGAAGGAGTGAACCGATTGAGTCCATATTGAAACCTCATCTAAGTCTGGTACACATTTCAGGATGTGCAAAGTATGGACCAAATCGGTTACTAACTTCAAAAGTTATCGTGCAGACAAATTTTCCGAACATTTTAGAAATTTTGTGGGGGAGGTACCGGAAGGAGTGGACCGATATAACCAATCGAACTTAAATCAAATCTGGACAAAATATTTCGATACCCAAAATTTGAACCGAATCGATTGATCCGTTCGAGAGTTATAGTGCGCACCAGCCAGACAGACAGACAGACGGACGGACATTGCTAGATCTACTCAAAATTGTCTAAAAACGGATATCGTACAAACATACTTGGGGTCTAAAACCATTATTTCGATGAGGCACATTTTTGGTCGTATCAAAGTGTAAATACCCTCTTTAGCCTAAAGGCTGAGGGTATAAAAATGAATGTCTCGACGAGCTGAGCCGATCTGGCTATGTGTGTCCGACCCTCCCTCCGTCCATCTCAACCTTGTAATCACGTTACAAGTCGCAATTTTCATCGGATCGTCACCAAATTTTGGGTGTTGATCGGGGTCCCGAAGAAGAAGTCTATTGATTTTGGTGGGGTCGTATAATAATTAGGGGCCGGAATGGCAAAAAACTTATTTGGAGAAAAGGTTAACGTTTTTTTCTTTTTAAAGCGAATATCTTAGCTTCTGTAAGGGGTATACCAAAAGGCAAACCTGACAATGAACACCGAAAATATCGCAATAGTCGCTAATGAAACCCAACTATTCATTTTTAAGATTTTAACTATAATGACGAATATCACAGCTTTGGTTGCGGACCTTCCAAAAGCAAAGAATGGCTATGAAAGTAGAAAACCCCATCTTTACAATGATGCAAAGTAGGTTAATGTAGGTGGCCAAATAACGAAGATATCGCAAAAGTCGGCAATGCATCCGATTTTTCCATTTTTGTAATCACGAAATTTTGGTAATTAATAGGGCTCACAGAGAGGAAGAAACAGTTCAATTACGGCGGTAAATGTTTTTTCAGTGGCAAGACCATACTTTTTTAGAAAACAGCCCGAAAAGTGTAAAAAACACTTATGGCACCATATGTAGAAACTGGGGAGCACTATAACCGATTTGGTCCAAAATTTGGCATTCCTCATATTTTGTCATCTTTTTAGTCCGAAGATAGGCAATACCGGTCCAAAAATTCCAGTACTTCCCCCGAATATTTAAAAAAAAATTAATTAAATGGTATGCACGATATCTCTTAAACAAATTTGGTCCAAACATTGGATTTCCTAATATTTTGTACAAAAGTTACCTCCTCCCCAAAAGTTCAACATTTGTGTCTAAGTGCAGTTTAAGGTCTGTTCGAAGATCCTTTGGAAATGTATACCGATGCTGTTCGTTGTTGTCCTGCTTAGAGTGGTATTATGTTTTCCGTGGACAAGTCCATGCTTCCTGGCATACTGGTCCATAAGTTATACTGAAATGACTAGTGGGCACGATATCTATATGAAAAGATATGACTCCCAATATCTGATCCACTTCGATAATGTGCCTTGTCGGCTCATTGCTTTAAGTAACTCCTCTTCAACACGTTTGAAATTTAATCCTAATCCATTTTTCGGTAGCAAGTTCAAATGTCCAAAAAAGGCCACAAAATAACACTGTGCAACATTTTTAAGGTGATCTTGTGCAAACAATTCGAACTGCGGATATTTTGAAAGTACAGACCCAAACGACAAGAAACCCTAGTTGGGTTTTGTTGTGTCAGATCCAGCTCGGATTTTATGGCCCCATCTAAACATGGTTAAATATTGAGTTTTTAAAGAAATTCGGGGCTATATCTCTGAAACCAATGCGAATCTTCTTCTGACCTCTGAAGCAAATTTGTAGATAAGGACAAGAAAACAATATTTGGAGAAATAATGAACTCGAAAAACTACATTTATTGCCTCAAATTTCAAAATATATGCAAAAATACCACAATTTTTATACATTTCGCACCGTATCTCCAAAACCGTTAATTTTTTCTGAATATTTTCTTTTGGAAAAATATTCCCTGGAATGTAATACACAACTCTTCAGAGCATGTCATTGTTGTAAAATGCCTCTGTCCCGTTGTTTTCAATACATTTCTCAACGACGATTTAATAAAAATTTCAATAATGTAGTGAAATCCGAAATGCGAGAATAAACTGTTGGTGTGAACTGTGTTTGAAATACGTGTTGTAAAAGATATGATGCAAAATACCGCTGAAACAACATGAAGTAAGCATTTTGGAATTTCAGAATGTTCTAAAGAATTGTTGAGAACTTTATTTGGAAGATTTTTTCAAAAGGTTACTTGGTTCAACTCCCAATAGTTTAGCCGATACTGACCAGAATTTCAGAAATTATGTAAAATGTTCTATTTTTTTATAGATTTTGATGCCCTAGATGAAGTTTTTCTTAGGTGGTATGTTCTACAGATAAGTTCTACTAGTTTAGGGCTACAATATTGCTAAAGACAGCAAGGCCAAATTCCTAATCCTTTCTAAGATAAAGGCCTGATAAATGCAAAAAAGTGTAGACTTAGCCCGGTTTAGATGAGGCCATAAAATCCGAACTGGATCTGACAGGACAAAACCCTACTAGGGTTTTTGTAGTCTAAATATGTACTTTCAAAAAATGCATACTAGAAGATGTTTGCATTTTCAGTGTTGCATAGTGTAATGAAAAGACCATAAATACATTCGATCTGTCCGTAGATGAAAGTTTCAATTCACATAGGCTGAGGGTATATCTCTGTCGACAAAGCCGACTGATACTTTTTTACTTGTTTTATTTGAATTGTACTGACCAGTATCTCAGCTTCGAGTGGATGCGTTTCAACAATGAAGACATTCTGAGCTTTAAAATGTTCCCAATTGCATTACCAACATTAGTAAAATTCTTGTGATGTTGAAGAACACACTGGGATATCCCAATTTCCAATTTATGGAATTTCATTTCATCTCAGATAATTCTGCTTCTGTTGAACATATTCCAAGGAGGGAGCTTGATAATGAAACATTTACCTAAACTCCTGACAATTGACAATTTTTGGTAGGGAAGTTTTATGACCACTACGAAAAAATTCAGTGCAGAGGTGTTGTGACCGCTAGGAACTCCAAATGAAAAATTATGCCAAGCTGACCAATACGATAACGAAATCGGGGAGGTACCGTTATACCAAAACATTGATCTATATTTACAAATTTCAGTGGGGAGATGTTGTGACCACTGACCACTGTTACTTTGTACAAAGACTTATGTAGACTTATACTGACTGACCACTGTGCAAATAAATTAAGGTACCTTTGTTTATTCAACTCAAAATACGTACACCCTTAGGATTTCGATTTTTTCATGCTGCACATTTGAATGGTAAAAAAGAAACGTCCAAATCAATGTCAATATAAATAATTTATTTTCATTGATTTCATGGTATTGCTCTTCGTCCGGGTGATATTTCAACTTTTTGAAAGAACACACAAAAATACGAACAAAACCCAACAACTTAGAGCGAAAACTTTTACTCTGCGTATAAGATGGATTATTTGACTTTTTTATTATTGCTTAAAGTTCAAACAATTTGTAAGCAAAAACAAGCTTATTGGCTGTTGTTAGTGTCGGACAAGTTTGTTGTCTATCTTGTTCTGTTGGCCATATTGCTGTTCATGTTAATTTGTCTTCGTTTGTCAGTATTAAATTGCTGTACAAATGTATTTGATCAAAATTGCTTTGTTTTATTGATGTGTGGGAAAAACGAGAAGGTAAAATGAAAACCCAATTTTATGTCTATGCGATTGTTCGAGTCTCATTGGACTTATATTGGGGAAAGTTTCTTCGTTGGCAATTTAAGTTTCAAACTTGAGTTAATTAAAGCCTAATACCTTGTGAATACTAATTGAGAGAATTTTCTGTTAGACTTTTCATTAAGTATATTGAAGTCCTTTAGATTGGCATAGCCATTTAAATGTGCGCAATCGAAAAATCAAAGAGATGGTGGGAATGCCAAGTTTGTGATAAATGTTTATTGATGTTAATTTAATATAGTAGTAGCTAAGATTTAATAACATTTTATGGTAGTATTAAGTATTAGATATAAGATTAATATAATTTGTCTTGGGTTTGTAATGTAACCGATTAATTCTTTATAATGATGTAATTCTTAATTTTATTTAGTTATTTGGATATAGTTCTGATGTAATCACCCTGTACTGTAATTTATAAGACAGCAGTCTTGTTGTGCAGGATGATGTCACAAATAAATAAATTTATTGAAATTGATGAGGACTTTTAGGACATTGCTTCTAATGGCAAACCCTAGCTCCCCACCAAAATTCAGCTTTGTGGGAATTTTTGCTATTTGTCTATTTTTATTGGAATACTAGAAATGCAGACAAGTTCTAATGGACATTTTCTGAAATAACATATTGAGCCTATAAAACCCCTAGTAGGGTTTTGTGTTGTTAGATCGGGTTTGGATTTTATGGCGTCGCCAAAACCGGACCCTTTTCTACTGATCGGGCATTTATCTTAGAAAGCATTAAGACTTTTAATTTAAAGTCTTAAACAATATTGTAGTCCTAAAGTAGTAGAAATTAAGGTAGTAGACCTAGAATATCTTATGTTTCAAAAATATGTCCCTATGCTTAAGATTGCTGACCTAAAGAAAGGAAGCAAACACAATTTTTCTGGTGTTTATAGGGGCTTTTAGAGTTTTTGGGCCGCATACAAAAGATGTTGCCAAAAATTAATAAACCATTATTTTAATTTTTTGTGGTAGGTACCTGAAAAAGTGGTTCGATGTAGTCGATATTTGTCGGACACAATTCGAGGGTGTAAGAAAAAAAATGCGCCGTCGTATTGCGCAAGTAGAATTTTTTGGAAAAATTTTTAAAATAATCCGAGGCGGGTTGTTGTACAGCACATTTCCCAAATTTTAGGCGCGAGATGCCCGAAAATAGGGACCGACATATTCCATATCCAACCTGATAAATGACAGGATTAAACAATACGATGTGCAGAGTTTGGACCAATCAGAAACCCCCTGCAAGAGTTACCTTGCGGATTTGATATTTTAGTTGGTGCTGTCAAGGTTTCTTAGGATATGGATTTGCCCCCGTAATAACGGAGGATAATCTGCTGAAAAAAGAAATCAAAACGATCCGAGAAGAGCTCTTAAACGTCACTTTTTCGAATTATGTGTGGGAGCTACCCAGTTATGACCAATTCGGCAACTTCTTCGAGAATTATCGTGCGCACCATTTTAGCGAACATTTGTGTAGGAGTTTACCGATTTGTCTCATCTAATTTAAACTTAAACTAAGTGTGGACAAAATATTATGAACGGACTGTGCTCACTTGCTCTCAGTAAGAACTCACTGGCTATCTCTATAGTATACACACAAATGTTGAGGTTGTTTATTGCAAGGCAAAAGAACAACAAACACATAGGTACATACAAAATTCCAAAGAAATACATAACACACTTTAATAAAAGAAAAACTGTTTGAAATAATTTGTAAATAGTCACACTTTTAAAAAGGAAAAATATATAGAAAAGCAGTGGAACGCCTCTCCTTAGTTGTGAAATAAAACAAATTGTCCTCATAGTTGAAATCATCAGCGGGGAATCGGCATCTAGAATCAAATGATTATGTAATGTAATAAATAAATATGGATATGCCATATTTCAAATATACATACATAAGTATGTATGTAATTACCAATATTAAATGCGATTTCTTCCTTGTCCAATAAAATAATTCCATTCAACTTTCAGATTCAATTATAAAATGTATTGGGCATTTAATTTACTAAAAAGCACAATTTCTTTAAGAAAACAACAAAAAACACTGATTTATTCACTCACTTTATCGTCTTGACTCTACAAAGGCATCTAAAACACTGAAGAAAGAAACAAATATAATTCATATCATTTCTTCTTTTCTTCTTCTGCTGCTAAGCTGGTTAACAACAACAAAACAAAAAACACACGAGTTTGACGCATACATGCCACCAAAGCCCCCTTCTTCTCTTCTACGTCTTCTATTATACAATACACACAACTCTTCATTATAAAACAGCATTCCACAGCCGCGAGAGCACTGTTATTACTCTCGTTGACAAACATCTTCTCTCCACCCATGAAAAAAATGTTCTAACATAAAAAATATGTTTTACCCAAACATATCAAATTGAGATATGTTACAAAATGTTGCAAACATATATTTGTTTGGACCCAAACATATTATGTTTGGATCCAAACATATATTTGTTTGCAACCGGTCCCAAACGTATATTTGTTTGGATCCAAACATATTTCTAACATAAATTTTTCTGCGTGTATATATGGGCAATATTATTGAAAATTTAACATCGTTGAAGCCAAGCTTTACCCCTTTATAGCTCGCGAATAATGGTTGTATATTGTACAATTTAAATGTTTTTTGATAAAATGAAATGTTTTTAGACTTGGAAAAAAATATTAGCCTTCAAAGTTGATTTGCGTGGAAGCTGTGGCTACATTTATGTTAAAAAATGGATAAAAATGGGTTGAAGCCAACGTGACTTTTTTGTTTTATCTCGATTTGTGATTAAACCACATTTTTCCCGATTTTCCTGTCAAAGTGAAAGTAGAAGACAACTAAATAAGGATCATCCCACCAATGTATAACTTTTCAAAATTTGATCTGCGTCTACCATTAAATGATTCTGACATTTTGAAGCCACATTTAAAGTGTTTTTTGAAATTGTCTTATAATTTCGTTCCGCAAACAGGTTTTTCAAAAAATCATATATAGCAATCAAGAACTCACGATTCTGATTTATTTGATATATGTGTCGTGAATGTAGCCTATACAGCTTCAGAGAAATCTGTATCCAAATACGAAAATTTTGTGCGAACAAATTTCTAAAAATCATATATTTCGGGTCTAATTTGTAGAATTGGCATTCGATTTACTCGTGCATGATTGCAAATTTTGGATTTTTACGTTGCGGATCTAATAAATCATTATTCGTTAAAATCCATCTACTAAAACGCTAAATAGGAGAAATTCCAAGGTAGGAAAATCACCTAATATTGTTTTTGAAAATATCGCGTATACTGTCTGCCGCTTACACTACTATGAAAAAACTAGTGCAGCATCTTCCTTTATGCAGAAACAGATTTAAAACCTTCACTGATAAGGGAAGTATATTCATTTTATCCCAAAAATAGTGTGTGATGCTACACCCACGGTTCTTGACTGATTGCCTTGAAATAGGTATATATCGATGCAGATTTTCATGGTGACACTAAAACCGGATGCAGAACGAAATTGTATGAACTTTGCGCAAATTAGCGATGTTTTATAGTTTTTTTAATGCTAAGATGCAGTTGATGCTACATCTTAGCGTCCAAATTATAATTCGAAAAATATATACAAGTTAAAAGATATGGTCTTGCTGTACATGAAAATCACATGCGGACAAAACGATTTTGATAATTACGCGATTTACACATATTTTAATAATGAATATAAGTTAAAGCCGTTTATTTGAACTCTATTTCCGTTTAAGAAGTCTAATGATTTATTTCAACAAACCGATAACTTTCCTCAATAGGAAACCTTCTATGTGAATGCAGATAAAGCAAAATCCGCCCATTTTCTTGGGAGTTTCAAGAAAAATAAAAGAAGAACTCCTATAGAATTTTTCCAATATTTTCAACTCTAGAATGCATGTGAAAACTATTATTCCAAACCAAAATTTGTTTTTTGTAACACAAATATGTGCTTATTTTGGCTATAATATCCTAAATTCTATTCCGTTGATTACACTGTGCAGCAGCATTTTTGGGGGGTGGAAAATTTCTTTTGAATATGAAAGCACTTGATTCCCAAAAGGAAATTTTCGCCATAGGTCAAGTTTCTGAGATATCTCGCGATGAAGTTTTTGATTTTTTCCCTATAATACTTGGTAGAATAGCTCCATATCTCTATTTGGCGTTGTTGTAGCTTCATTTTGAGGTGACATGTCTTCAGTCAAATCGATTGGCGAATCTTTTTGTAGAACATATCATTCTTCTAACTCAATGACTTTCATGTCCTTTTCGTCCTTTATTTCTTGAACCGTAGTGAAAGTACCACAAGATGAGATTTTTCAGCATCAAATATTTAACAAAAATGTTGCTCAGAAGATTTTAGCTACGGTTCTCTTTGACAGCTAATCGATTCTGTCACATTTTCATTGTCCTTTTTGACATTTAATCGGTTTTGGTTCAGAAATAAACTATGTTTTGTTTTTCTGTATATTCGGCATTGGTTATTTATTGGTATGTAGACATAACAGTTGGTTATTGCTTATGTAGACATCTGGGGTGCTTCTGAAATATTTACCACAAATAGCTCTTGTAATGGTGAACACGTTAATAACAAATTTTCTTGGAGGATAGATCCGGTTATCTCAATTTTTGATCCGGATATTCCGACATTAAAACGGATTTTTGAACCGGTTTTAAGTAACCGATTAAACTTATATGTATACCGTTAAAAAGCTTATAGAGTTGTCAATCAAATTAAATTAATTCGTTTCTGAAAACTTTGTTAGTTGCTGTTCTAGAACAAAAAAAACTATTTCTTAAACCGTTTTTAAGGAATAATATCAAAACGCGCAAATATGGAGATCAAAGGCTGTAGGTCAAACTTTTGAGTTATGGCGAAATGAATTCTTTCTTGACAAACTATACATACATACATGACAAAAAACAAGCGAAATTTGATCGCGCCATAACTCAGAAGTTTGACCTACGGCGTAACTGTCCTTCCGCGTTCGCATTATTATCTTCATCGACTTTCATCGCCAAAAAGAATTGTTCGCCCCCCAGCCTTTGATCTCCATATTTGCGCGTTTTGATATTATTCCTTAAAAACGGTTTAAGAAATCGTTTTTTTTGTTCTAGAACTGCAACTAACAAAGTTTTCAGAAACGAATTAATTTAATTTGATTGACAACTCTATAAGCTTTTTAACGGTATACATATAAGTTTAATCGGTTACTTAAAACCGGTTCAAAAATCCGTTTTAATGTCGGAATATCCGGATCAAAAATTGAGATAACCGGATCTATCCTCCAAGAAAATTTGTTATTAACGTGTTCACCATTACAAGAGCTATTTGTGGTAAATATTTCAGAAGCACCCCAGATGTCTACATAAGCAATAACCAACTGTTATGTCTACATACCAATAAATAACCAATGCCGAATATACAGAAAAACAAAACATAGTTTATTTCTGAACCAAAACCGATTAAATGTCAAAAAGGACAATGAAAATGTGACAGAATCGATTAGCTGTCAAAGAGAACCGTAGCTAAAATCTTCTGATCAACATTTTTGTAGAATATTTGGATGCTGAAAAATCTCATCTTGTGGTACTTTCACTACGGTTCAAGAAATAAAGGACGAAAAGGACATGAAAGGCATTGAGTTAGAAGAATGATATGTTCTACAAAAAGATTCGCCAATCGATTTGACTGAAGACATGTCACCTCAAAATGAAGCTACAACAACGCCAAATAGAGATATGGAGCTATTCTACCAAGTATTATAGGGAAAAAATCAAAAACTTCATCGCGAGATATCTCAGAAACTTGACCTATGGCGAAAATTTCCTTTTGGGTTCTTAGTATACTCATCAAGTACTTTCATATTCAAAAGATTTTTTCCACCCCCCAGACTTTGGTTTTGGTTTGGTCTCATATGATTCCCCGTGGAGTCTTTAATAAAATTTGTTATTTTTTTGAAATTTTTGAAGGGTAAATTGACCTATATTTTCAAAAAATTCGGATTACATTTAAGATTTTGTCAATTTTTTGTAAATGCCGCGAATGCTGAGTAACATTTTACAAATATTATGCAATCTACTTAATGACGTCACTTCGTGATAACTTTTTAGTGACAATTGTGCACAAAAATATATGAAGATAGGTCCATTCGTTTTCGCGCTGTCGTTGACACCCCAAAAATATTTACAATAAAGGGTTTCGCAGAAAGCCACTTAACAAAAAACCGATCAAAAACAAAAATTGCAGAAGTATTTTAAGCTATCATATTTCAGATAAAGAAATATTAAAATATACGAATGTAACGGGTACATTTAAGTTAATTTAGACAAATTTCTGTTAATTTAAGAATTTTAATTGTAACGTAACTTTTCATTAAGCATATAGTTTATTTAAACCACATTTACAAAAACAGTTACAGTATAGAATTCTAATCACCACTCAGCTTTTTCGTTGTTTTATACTACCTTCATATACCGAAAGTAGGGTGGTACCGTTCTATGGTGGCTACATCAAAATGTAAACCGATATAGCCCTTTTGCAATACCAAACATCCTAAGATTAATATAAACTTTTTTAGCAAATTACAAAGCTCTATCTTCAAAATGACGATCTGTATCTTGATTTCGGCAGACAGACGGACAGATGGACGGACAGACAGATGGACATGGTTATATCGACTTAGAAGTTTACCCTGATCAAGAATAATTATACGTTATTGGGTCTCCGATGAATATTTCGATGTGTAACAAACGGAATGACAAATTTAATTATACCCTTCATATTATGGTGGAGCGATAACAATTGTATTTGTACATACCGTTACTTCAAATATAACGGTACAAGCGACGAGATTTTCATTATTCTCTCTTAGCTAGCTTGTTTTCTATCATTTATTTTTATTTATTTTTTTTTTTTTTGGAGACTTTTGAAAAAATATTTTGCCATTTTTGGCTCAAAATATTGGATTTGGAAACACTTTGTACTGAAAAGAAATTCCGCCGAATGCTAGTGCACAGAGATAGTGTTACAGGATCGGCCACGTCTGACTATAGTATTTTCTGGTTTGTTTTTTATGATAATGACTATTTAAATCGCTAGAACTTATCAACCCTTATGTAGCCCACGAAGGCCAAAATAATTCTATAGAATTTTGCAAACTTAATGTTTATTTGTATATTTCTTATTTAATGCGCCGTGACACTGTAACCTGACCCCAAAATATAGAGAAAGAAGAATGTCTCTATCAAAATTTAATTTTGTTAACTTGACTTATTTTGCTCGGGTCAAATTAAGACAAAAGGCTTTGTTGTTCTGCGTTCACCCCTTTTGTCCGAGAATGAGATATACATCGGTCAATTAATAATTTTCGTGAAATTTTGCATTCTTTGAACAATGATCCAAATAAAAATTATAGGGTCATGCTTTGAAGAACATATTGTGAATAACGTATGCACCCCTAAAATCCAGACCATCCAAAATCATCAAATATACGGCAATTCACTTGACAATGGAAATACTTGAACTTACATTTATTACACTCAGTTGTTTGCTTTGATACTGGCTGTTGGCCATGCATGTCATCTGAAGTTATTTCCAACCAAAAATTCCATTTGCCCTTTGCACTTAATGGGATAAAAGGTTAACTAATCGCTGTTGGTTCGTTGCCACTAACATAGTGTTTTGTGGTCATGATGCTTTAGTTTTCCTTACATTTCTCCACGTTCTACAGCAGCCACACGCCTTGAGTGTGCAACAATTTTACCTACATTAATGTTTTGTTGCACAACAGTTAAATAATGCAATGACTTTTTTCATTGGTGGCAGCATGGGTACGCTATGCAAGGCACAAAGCACTGTTGTTTTTGTTGTTGTAGCTAGGAAGCAAGTAGAATGAAAGTCATTGAAAACCCCTGAATTACTCACCCGCAAACCAAATAAAACTTTAGCACAACTTAATGATGATCGTTAAAAAGAAAAGCTACATGAAATTTATTTGTCAGACCGCCATAACCAAAATGTTTGCCAAAGGTCTATACGGGTTGAATACAACAGACTCTGCAAAAACAAGACTTGCAAATATGGTAGAACTCAAATGCAAATGTTATAAAGTATTAATGCACAGTTTCGTTAGGTTAATTTTAACAAAAACTCATATTTTCTTATTTTGTTATTGTGAAATTCTTATTTATTATTCTCTTAGTTGTTTGTAATTTTTTGAGGATACTTCATTTGTTGTAGTACCTTCTTCTTATGGCAAAAATTTATGTATTTTACAAACAATTAACTTAAAGTTACAGGAAAAAAAAGTTTTATAAAACTAGTTCCAAAATAGTATCATAGTGAACTTAAAGTTGTTTGTTTCGAACGTCTTTATATTCTGTGGAGTGTCCATTAAGGTAAACAATTGTGGGTTGCTAAACAAGTAAGAACAGCGTTAAATTTGGCCTGGCCGAATTTTTTTAACCCTCCATAATGAGTCGTACTAAAGTAAAATGGAACAATTAGTTTCTTTTCGTTTATGAAAGTACTAAATTCTGCGCCTTGTCAAGGCTTATTCCTAGGAGAAGTGGAATATGCTAACTGGAGAATATCACTTTCTTTTAAACAAGGTTAAATACCAATGAGACATTGATGTTTATACCCATTCAGAATCGGAAATACCATCTTGCAGTAATTCCATTCCAAATCAGGAGGTACCTGCGTACATACAAAAATATTAAAATATATTTATAATTTTCTGCGTGGAGGTTTTCTACCCATTTCTATAAACCTGCAATCTCTCTTCAATGACATCTATATTTAAACGTGCCTCTTTACCCACAATTCTCGGTAGGCATGTTTTATACCCGTGTCGAATATTATGTATATGTCAAATTTTAACCATTTCGAAAGGATAATGTGGTTAAAATCATCAAAATAACGAAAAAGCTTGTAGTACGTTCTACGGAGGCTATATCAAAACGTGGATATTTACTGAACATTCTCAACATGGGGTATCATCAAAACGTGGAAATTTTCCGATAATTCTTTGCAGGAATACTCTAGGATAATGCGGCTAAACCTTCAAAATATCGAAAATTTGATGCTACCGTTCTGAGGGGGCTATATCAAAACGTGGATCTATACTGACAAATTTCTCGGGAAACGTATTTTAGTCCTAAAGACTACTAAGTAAGCGTCTATGGGGTCTATATGAAGACGTCAACCTATACTGATAATTCTGTTCTGTAATATTTTATACTCCTATTGAAAACTAAGTATGAAATAACAACGATTTCGGTGGGATATTGAGGCCGCATCCTTCGATATTCCGAAAATCAGCCTATTCGCTGCGATATTGAGGCCACAACCTTCAAAATTCTGAAAATCGGGGGTTCCACACTGCGTGGGCTATATAAAGACGTATACCGAAAATTTTCAAACAATTACTAAAAACCAAATGTCAGCAATTTCGATTGGTTATTTAGGCCACAACCTTCAAAATACTGAAATTTGGGAGGTACCGTTCTATGGGGCTATACGAAACCGTCGATCTATACTGGCAAATTTTGAGGTAGAATGTGTAATAGCCCCAACGATGACTGACTACCAAATTTCAGCTATTTCGTTTGGATACTGAGCCTACGAAATTCCCAATAGCAAAAAACGCCTTCATATAGCCACCATAGAGGCTATATGAAGGCGTGGGCCTATACCGAAAATTTTCAGGAGGAAAGTTTAGTATTCACAACGAAGACGTAATATCACATTTAAGCCATCTGGGTGGGATATCGAGGCCACAACCTCCAAAATACCGAAAATGGGGGGCTATATTAAAGCGTTAACCTATACCAACAAACATCGAATGGAAAGTTAAGTAACCCCAACGAAGACGAAATACCAAATTTTAGCCATTTCCGTGGAATATTGAAGTCACAACCTTTCAAATACCGAAAATGGGAGGTAATGTTCTATGGGGGCTATATGAAGGCGTGGACCAATGCGGACAAGTTTCAGGTGGAAAGTTAAGTACCCCAACGAAGACGAAATACCAAATTTTAGATATACCAAATTTCGGGAAGTACCGTTCCTATGGCAGAACTGTCCTTCCGGATAATAATATGATGATCTTCATCGTCATTCATTGCCAAATAGAATTTTTCACCCGCCAGCCTTTGATCTCCATATTAGCGCTCACTTATATTTTTCCTTAAAAACGGTTGAAGAAACGCTATTTTTATTCTAGAACTGCAACTAGCAAAGTTTTCATAAGCGAATTAAATTAATTTGATTGACAACTCTATAAGTTCAATCGGTTATACATATCGTCTGCTTCGTCGGAAAAGGTCGTAAGTCCCTCTCAATAAATTTTTCAGGAGGAAGAAAAAACATTCCAGCGCTTTCTGTATTAAAGATTTTATTATGGTGGTAAAGGCAGTATTTTCCGTTTATTTATTCCGCTTCAATTCCTGTACTTTGTTTGATAAAATTCCGTCGCGTTTGGGAGATAATTGGATGTCTTTGGACTTACGACCTTTTCCTTGTACAGTTTTGTATTTTTGTAGGGACTTACGACCTTTTCCTACAATTTACGGACGTTTTTAAAATAAAATATTTATACTTTACGAAACAATGTGGAAAGGGTATTATAAGTTTGTTTTGTTCAATATTCGTGTAACATCGCGAAGTATTCGTTCCCCTTGCCATTTTTCCATATCTTGACGAGATAAAGCGATCTAGCTATGTGTGTCCGTCCATCCATTAACAATTGTAATAAAACTCCAGGCCTCAATTTTGAACGAATATAACGAAATTTTGTGGAGAGGTCGGGTTCCGACTAGAAGTGACCCCATTATATGTTAGTTATGATCGAAAGGCGTGAACTGGACCAAACCCACAATTTGTACCCGACTTTGTAGCTGTCCTGTAGATCGCAGTAATATTCCGATAGGAGCGAAATTTTAAGAATGATTTGAATTTGAAAAAAAGAAAAAGCTTGCAATTTAACATGGTGATCAAATAATTATTAGCGGGTTTAATGGACCAAAACTTTTGGGTGAAATCTTATATATAAAAGACAATGTGTGTATGTTTCTATGTTCCGCATTGACTCAAAAACGCCTGAACCGATTTTTTTGAACATTTCAGAGAATATACGAGGAACAACCGATGTGAAAATAGGCTTTATATTTTTTTTTTAATTTCGGAGGGGGCGGGGGCAGGCCCTATTAAAAAAAAGCTTTTTTGCAAATGTTATGAAAGTATCGGTCAGAAAATTAATTTTCGAGGAAACGGTTGCTGAATCTCCGACCCTAAGTACTTATTCCATGTAATTTTCAGATTATGCACAGGGATGTCCCTTGGTGAAAGTAGGCTATATATTTTGTTGAATTTCGGAGGAGCGGATTACACCTGTGCCCTATTTTAAAAATGCGCTATATATAAATCTTACGAACGATTCCGTTTCCCCAATCCTGGGTAAATATTTTAGCAATAAGGCCTGACCAGAGTAAAATTCTAAGTCGGTATAACCATGACGTCTGTCTGTCTTTTGAAATTAAGATACAGTTCGCAATTTTTAAGATAGATCTTCGTGATTCGGTATAGAAGTTTCTATTACTTCTAGGATGTTTGGTATTGACGCCTTTATATAGCCCCCATAGAACGGTACCTCCCGATTTCCGGTATTTTGAAGGTGTGGCCTCAATATTCCTCCGAAATGGCTGAAATTTGGTATTTATTCTTCGTTTCGGGTATAAATTTGTCTTTATAGGTCCATAAATTTTTCTATATAGGTCCACGCCTTCATATAGCCCCATAGAACGGTGCCTCCCGAATTTCGGTATTATGAAGGTTAGCCACATTATTTTACCAAATTTGCTGAAATTTAGTATTTAGTCTACTTCATAAACGAAATGAAACTAATTGAAGTAAAATTAAATGCAACTTATGGTGGAGGGTATAAGAAGTTCGGCCTGGCCGAATTTAACGACGTTCTTACTTGTTATTGATATTCACTTGCATATCCCAACTAATTTGCGATGCAAAAATGTTTCAAGGGCCAGCAACGTGGACCGGCTAGGCTAATATTTAATATAAAACATGACATGCTGTATTTACGACCTTCTATTTTTGCGTTACGACCTTTTCCTTCAATTAAATTTTATGATAAATTCCGTTCCCAAATAGTGTCCTTTTTTGTCTTTCCAAGTATTTCTGCCCCAATTCACTGCATCTTTTGTTTTTGTCTGCAAACCATGTATAATCTTCAGCAAGAATTGTCTTCCTGCGTTTAGGAAGTTTATCATCAGAGCTTTCAGAATCATCGTGAAAACCATAGGGAACTAGACCCATGACACCATCGTCTAATTCCATTCCAAATTAATACTGCTCTTTGTTCGCAAAAACCATGATGTCTTCTTAGTTTAATAACATTTCAATCAATTATTATTTCAGAATCATTTAATAATATAAACATTGCATTTACCCGTCCGTTAGAAAGGATTACTTTATTGAATTCAGAATACAAACTAATCTCGTTATGTGAAGAAATGTCCCAAGAGAAACCACAAATTACCAGTTGATAAAGTTAAGTAAGATATACGACAGAAAAATCCGTAAAAATTTAATTTTTTTTACAAAATTTTCAATACCTGAGGTATTTGAACACATACAGCATCCCAATTTGTATCAATGAAAAGGCCAGAAGTCCATCTTTCATAATCAGTTCGCTTATAAGGGAAAATAGAGATCAAAATGTAAATTTTCGTTGCAATATAGAAATTATCACATTTTTGTTCAAAAGTTTGGTCTACAGGCTCCGCCAAATATCATCCGATTAGCATCCAAAGGTGTAGGCTAGTTCTTTACATTGTACCCCAACCATGGATGACGTTATACATTATATCTGAACTACATTAGCTGTAGTATTCTTTTAAAGTATACATTTTCCTGTGGACTTACGACCTTTTCGTACTCAAATTTGTTCGTTTTGTGGACTTTCCGACAAGGGCAAAACGTATAGAAAAACGCGACATACTACCATTTTCTTTGTATCATACGACGTGTTTTGACTTGTACTATCATCCTGTAACAAAAACGCGGTTTCCAAAAAAAGTGGACTTACGACCTTTTCCGACGGAGCAGACGATATAAGCTTAATCGGTTCAAATATCGGTTTTAATGTCGGAATAACCGGTTCAAAAACTGAGATAATCCTCCAAGAAAATTTGTTATTAACGTGTTCATCATTACAAGAGCTATTTGTGGTAAATATTTCAGAAGCAACCCAGAAGTCTACATAAGCAATAACATGTTGTTATGTCTACATACGAATAAATAACAAATGACGAATATACAGAAAAACAAAACATAGTTTATTTCTGAACCAAACCCGATTAAATGTGAAAAAGGACATTGAAAACGGGACAAAATCGATTAGTTGTCAAAGAGAACCGTACCTAAAATCTTCTGAGCAACATTTTTGTAGAATATTTGGATGCTGAAAAATCTCATCTTGTGGTACTTTCACTGCGGTTCAAGAAATAAAGGACGAAAACGACATGACAGGCATTGGATAAGAAGAAAGAAATGTCCTACCAAAAGATACGCCAATCGATTTGACTGAAGACATGTCACCTCAAAACGAATCTACAACAACGCCAAACAGTATTATAGGAAAAAATCAAAAACTTCATCGCGCGATATGTCAGAAACTTGACCTATGGCGGAAATTTTCCTTTCTTTAGTATTCTCATCAAGGGCTTTCATCTCCAAAAGAAATTTTCCACTCCCCAAAAATACTGCTGCATAGTGATATCAGCCATCGAATCTTGCCATTTAAAATTCCAAAAAAAAACAAATAAGAGAGGGCTATAGTCGGACGGGGCCGACACTTACCTTTATTTTTTTCCACGATCGCGTTCTTCTATAATAGACTCCAAATAAAAAAAATTAAAATTGATGGTGATTGCTTCATCCTATGTTAAGGAAACAAACAAAATCATAGTTTTAAAGTTCATATGTATGTCAGTCATATTATTTCTAACTTACCTCCAGCTGTTTAGAAGAATGTCGCGGATTTTTAATTCAAACTGCAATGTTTTACCGATTTCAGTCCTATTGAAGTATTAACAATTCCTAGAAATGTGTACAATTATTTCATAGCATATTTTGTTTGATTATTTTTGTTTTTTCTGGAGACACATTGCAAAAAATTGTCTTGTCAATACTGTCTGTGTGTAAACGCCTAGTAACATTAGGCTACGAAGTCCTCAATAACACTGTGCTACAAAAGTGGACAAAATTTTTTTGCAGGGGTTCTGATGCATAAATTCGGTATTGTGAGAGTCCATGGAAGACGAAAATACCTTTGGGTCACTTCGTTTTTTGATCTTATAACGGATACTGTAGTGAAAAACGGAGTTTCTTGGATTTTCAACTTAAAACGGACATAACTTCTTTTTTCCACAACGGACGTTTAAAGCTTATTTTTTATTTAAAAGGTGAGAATCATTTCTTTCGAACAAGCCATAACTTTTAAAAATCGGGTAACAAATGGTTAAGTTATAGGGATTTAAGTGTGACAAAAACGCATTAAAAAACAGGAAAATGCTTTTCCTCGTGCTCTGGGCTACGTAGAAGACACCAAACTGCGTAATTATTTACTTTTATCAGGGAGGAAATTTAGTTAGCTTTACAAAATGGGGAAAACCAATGAAATCGGTTGAAAAATTCGTGAGTTACGGCATTTTTTTCTTGTGGATTATTTTTATTTGGTCTTTTAGTTTTTTTACATCAAGTCGAGAATATGATATCAGATAAATGGCCGCCGCCACAGTTTATTATCATTTGAAGCCTTGTTATGGCATTTTCCATCACTTTGGCCAAAACTTCCGGCGATAGGTCGTCACATTCTTGGCGGAAATTGTCTTTAATTTAATCTTTAATTGTCTGAAAGAGTCTGAGGCTTGTTGTCATAAACCCGCGACTTCAAAAAGCCCCACAAAAAAGTCTGGAGCGCCTTATCACTCATGATTATTTTTGATGAAAAATCATCTTCCTCTTGGTGGTGATTAAGGATGGCTTGATCGTATGTTAGATGCGATTGGCGGCCAGCATCTAACAGCTGATGCACCGTCTGGACTTTGTACGAAAACATCTTCAAATCTTGTACCAAAATTCGCTGTAAAGACCATCAACTGATACCCATTTGCGTGGCACGTCGTCTGGTCTATGTCGATGGCGTTCCATGACATCCTCGACTACAGCAGCAATATTCTCTGCAGAACGGATACTCCGGGGTCTGCCATGCCTGGCAGCATCTCGTGTTGTGCCAGTCTTTTCGAGGCGAGCGACTAAACGTCTGCGACGAAATTCATGTTGTGCCAAAGTCACCGACCGATTATGTGTCATATATATAGTCACCAATATTCCGCGTTCTGGAGCAATGTAGCGTAACATTGTTTATTAACGTGTATTTCGCATGTGTTTACAACACAAATGTCAAAACAGAACTGACATTAGGGGCCAATCGCAAGAATTATAGCATTTTCTGTTAGGAGGATTACTTTTGCTGCCACCTTGTACATTTCTAAAAAATATTCGAAAATTGGACAATTCACATTGATTAGCCCCTCCTGCTACATCTTCAAACTGTCTTCTTCTTTGTCTTTTTGGAATGCACCTAAAATAAATAAATATATATAGACCATGCAATCTGGTATATATGATAATTAGGAAATATCAAAAATATAATTTATACCGGTATAAATATCTAAAAATGAATAGAAATTCAAAAATATTGCATGCAAACAAATTTATAAATCCCAAAATTATTCATATTCAATTACACTCCAACGGTGATATACGCTCAGCCTCTGCCGTATAAAAATATATTTATTTTGTAACACGAGTTTGCTTCAAAATACGTGGAATCTGTAGGTATCGTAAAATGGGGCTATACCAAATCTATTTTAGTAAGGTAACTTCCGAGTTTTGGAAAAGTTATTATATTTTTTCAGATTTGGGTTTTTTGGAACTTCTGAACTATTATCTCAGGAAGTATGACTTACACCGGAAAGGGACCAGAAAAGGGACCGTGAAAAAAAACCTTCTTAAAAAAAAATAATCAAATAGATCCGATACGGGTCCTCAAAATGCACTTTTTCCAAATTTTGTGAGGGGATACTCGAAGGGCGGACCGATATAGTCAATATTCCAACCTGATACATGACTGAATGAAATAATACGATGTGTAAAGTTACGACCTTGAGAGTTAACTTGCGGATTTGCGGCGCAAGTACAATCTGCTGAAAAAAATTCAAAACGATTCGAGAGGACTCTTAAATTTCCCTTTTCCGGATTTTGCGTGGGAGGTACCCTAAGGCGTGGACCGATATAGTCTTATCCGATCTATATCTGGAAGAAATAATAATATATGGAAAGTTTGGAGCAAATCGATTGCTCACTTCACCAGTTATACTTTTCGAAATATTGTTTCCTTTGCTTCAAAACAAAAAACCAAACTAAAACTTATAGAAAACTTATAGAAAACTTATAGAAAACAAAAAACAAATTTGAAAAACACATATGAATTTCGTAGTATTTCTTACGCATTCATTTTCTTATCGACATATATAAACAGGCTGTTATTGCTTTGAATAATCCCTTTTCAAATTAACAGTCTAACGGCATGTTGTATCCCATACATTTCAAAGAAATGTTGCTGGAGGAAGCCATAACCACTTTCAATTACCGTTCACACAATTTTTCGAAAACAATTTTGAACTTTTTTGGGGGAGGTGTGGACCGACATAGCCTACATTCGAACTTAAACAAAGTTTGGCCATAATATTACGTTGTATAAAACTTGGTTCTAATCGGTAGATCCGTTCGAGAGTTATCGTGCGCACCAGCCAGTTAGACATTAAAAGAGACAGACGAACGGACACCGCTAAATAGACTCCAAATTGTCTGAAACGAATTTCGTCCAAATATACTTGGGGTCTAAAACCAATATTTCGATGAGACACATCTTTGGTCGTCTTTTGTTTGTATCCCCTTTACCCTAAATCCTGAGGTATAAAATAGGTGCCGAGGCGACCCCATGTTGCAATATTTGTTTAAAAGTCCAATTTGACAACTGAACTGAAAATTTCTCTGTCATTATACGAGTAGAGACAATTTGTAGCATGGGAGGAAATTGTGGTTCTCAACACAAAACACATTGTATATCAGGCAGTAGGTGCGTTATCCAGCAGACACATTATTGCAATTTGCATCAGGGGAACGGTCAGTAGTTATTATTCCATATGTAGGTTGCTTTTCCGGTATATGCCCTCCAGGAATGAAAATATGGACCAAAAATAAAATATGTATATTTTTCATACAAAAGTAATGGTGTATGCCAACCGCTAAATAATATCAGATCATCATGCAAAATTATAGGCATTTTCTTCAACCTAAACCCTTACCTCGTGCAAAATTTCGTGACTATTGAGCCATTGCGACTTCTAGCGGGTTTATGATTACACTACAAACAAAAAACTGGATATATTAGGCTGTAACTCTGTTATCTGATCTCGTACATCAACATAATTGACATCAATTGAAAGGTCAAGAGACCGTCTTCCAAATATAATGTGTCTTTCAGGAACAAAGATATAAGCTGTTTATTAAAAATGTTCGCAATTTTCACACAAAAGTTGTGGTCCATTTAACCCTCAAAATATTATCTGATCGCCATCTCAAAATGCAAACTTCTTCTTTGTCATATTCTTATTTAAAAGTTCGAGGCGATCGGACTATTATTGCGACCTACAGAGCACCTACAAAATCGGATTAAAATAATGTTTTTGGTTCATTTCTCCCGCTAAATATTTCACGATCATCACCAATTAAAATAGCGATCTATTCTGATGTGAAACTGACCTCCATACCAAATTTCGTGACGATCGGTCCATAATTGCGGCCTGGAGTTTGATTACAATTTATAATGGACAGACGGACACACGGACACACGGACGGACGGACGGACAGACACACATCTCAAAATCGCTTTATCTCGTCGAGATATGAAGATTGGTATACTACATTGGGGCTCTCCGTCGAATATTTCGCGGTGTTACATGAATTTTTACCAAAACAAACTTATAATACCCTTTCCACATAGTGGTGTAGCATCTAAGGCATCTAAGGCTATCGGCTACGAAAAATGATAAAAAAAATCAGCTGCGGGGGAAATGAATTCTGTTGTGGTGCAGCGGCGATGTTTAAACTGCTGAAACAGGGAGGTGTGCCGGAAGTCGAGTATCTCACTAAAGTTCTCAATGTATCGCTTGCTTCCTAAATACATAGGTTCCGAAGTCTGAAAAATGTACAGGTTTGTCCCGCTACTGAAGCCAGGCGTGGATGCCAGCAAAGGTGAATCGTACATACCGATTTCGCTTTTATCGCCCGTAGCAAAGACCCTTGAGATTTTAGTCCTCCCCAGCATAGATATAATCGTCCAATTGCTGATGATTAACATGGGATCCTTAAGCAGCACAGCGCAACAACAGCGCTGCACGCCATCTCAACACGTGTTAGTCGAGAACTCAATCAGGGCAAGCCGTGCGATAGAACAGTGATGTTGGCACTCGATTTACTAAAAGCCTCTGATATTGTCAAGCACTCCACGCTATTTGAGGAAATCGAGCAAACTATCTTCCGGCCAATTTTGAAACGTTGGATAACGTTGGATGAACCGGACTATATACGTCTGAAACTATAGGAAAAATTGAGTCAAATGACACTTAAATTGTTTGTTTTCCCATCCTGTTGACGTTTTACAGGACATTCCAACATCAAAGGACAACATTTTTCAAAAAAAAATAATATTTTAAATAAAAATATTTAAAATATTAATACTTTATTAAAGGGGATAATAGTGGCTTTATATAATAATTTTCATTTATTGCATTCAAGGATAACAAAGACATAACAAAATGTCCATGAAAAATTAAATACTAAAAAATCCATCCTGCAATTGTTTTCAAATAATATACCTTAATATCATTTATGTAGTGCAACACATCCCGAAATTTCAATATCTTGGCTTTGTAATTTATTTTTTAATAAATATTTACATGAAATTCTACAAAGAAAAGAACATCATTGTGCGACCCGAACAAATTAAAACTACAAAGAACCCTTATTCTTACACCGCAGCATGATAGAAGACCAAAAAAAAAGAAGACACGTGTCCCCGCATCTTCCCCCATCACTTCCACTTTCGCGGTTTCCCCTAAATCGTAGTGGATGTTCGCCCTATTTGGATTTTTGTCTTTGACGTCATCCATCTAGAATGATGTTTTATGGGACAACTTGGCATAAACATAAATAAAGTACTACATTAACCCTAAAATGTGTTTTTGATTTTTACAGATTCTGGGTTTTCAGGTAAGATAAAGAGTTCTGATATATTCTAGGGCCTATAGTGAAATTTTATGGCGAACATTTTTGTCGAATATTCGGATCTGATTCGATCACATTATAATGGGGATTTAAAACTTTTTTTTAAAAATGGACCAAAAAGACCCCTTTAATGACTCGCTTGAGTGTTAAATTTTGTAACTACAAGATTCCTCGTATTGTTGGCAGTAATATTGCCATATACACTATATGCTTAAAATGCAAGGATTTCAAGGAATTCATACCCGAATATTTCCAAGAATGTACAAATATGGATAATTTCCCCTACGCATTTAGGGTACTTCCCGATGTAAACTTTCAATACGCCGATACACGTGTCTTCTATTTTTCAGCCCCCTTAATAGAGAGTTTTGTTTGTCATGAAAATCATATTTCAATACAACATTCTTCATTTTTGAAACATGACGTGAAAATGTCGTCTAAAAGGGTTGGTAAAAATTACATGCAAAAGGGTTATTGAAAAATTTATTCCAGAGAATTGGTTAAGATGCCAATTCCCTGCCAAAGTGTTGATAAAGATGCCGTGCCTAAGAGTTGGTAAAGATGCCATTCCACCGGGTTAGTGAAGATGACGTGCTTAGGATCTGAAAATGAATTGCATCTTTTGGAGGCCACGCTCTTGTAATTTAGAAAGTAAGATTAATTTTTTATATCACTCCCGCCATATTTTGCACATTTTAAACCAATTTTTATTTGTTACTAATAGCTGTATAGTGTACACACTTTGAGTCCAGACTGACTTCGCATGGCAATAGCGATGCAGTGTAATCTGAATTAAGTTTTTTTTCAATTAGGAGGGTTGGCGTTTTTTTCCAATATTTAATTATGACACAGTATTATCGAACTAATATGTATGTCTTCGTTTTGTGGCTAACCCTCGTTTCCTTTAGAACACACATGCATGTTATTGTACAACATCCTTTCTGTTAACACGTATGTGAAAAAAGTTGTAACTACAAACACCCTCCTATGCAATAAGCATTTCAAACCCCACCTACCGTACACAGTTTCTGCTTTTTTCCTTGTTTCCTGTAAATCTCTGCTTCCCTAATGTCTACATATTAAGTGTTAGCAGGAAAAACAAAAACAGAAGTAATCTCAAAAGGAAAACATTGAAGATATTGTGAAAGGGAAAGCAAAACATTTAAGATTTATATGAAATTTTTTCTATGAAAAACATATAAACGGTAATTTGAGGTAAAATGAAGCCATTAACACCCGTATAGGGGTAAACTGGGATATCCTAAATGCTTTCCTATTGCAAGGGAAGAATAAAAAGAAAATGTATATGTATGAATGTGTGCGAGAATTTTTGTTGTAATGTGAATTTGAATTAGCTGGTCTGGGGAATAGTTTGTGTTTGAAATATTTTTTCTCAAGGTTTTGTTTAAAAGAATATTTTATATGTATTTCTTTTAAATAAAATATTAGGTCTATTATCTTCTGTGTAACAGTCAGAACAATATTTCTATTTTTGGCACAGTGACGTATACGCTTTGATGCATGTTGTGCGTATGTAACGTATACGCATGTGGGACATCTTTTTTTATCAAATTTATGGAATATCGAAACATGAACTAAATTTTAATATGTAGTAATTGGACAAATTTCTTAAAATATATTTTTGTTAGTTTGTCTATCCATAATCAGAAATCATTACAAAATACAAATCAAAATATTACAAAATCAAAATATCACAAACATTAAAGCATATTTTGATATTTTAATAACACTACTATTATCTCCATGTACCTGTTCAATGTACATGAGAAAAATCTTTGTCGAAAGTTTGCAAGAAATTTTAGAAGTCATCAGGTTTCAGTAAATCTTCCCTTCCAAAAGACACAACTTTTCACTCAAATCGTTTATTTTCATTTTATCATGCCTTAAGTACTTGCATTAGCAGTAAAATGAAACTACTTCAACTTGGAGTTCAAACCACTTGCTAAATGCTGAAATAACAGACCAATAACAATCGAAGGAAAAGCAAACAGAGGTAATACAATTCTAACTACATACAGTGGATGGGAATGGTAATACCGAGAGAAATAAAATTATTATGTTTTTGCTATTTACCCAGAAGTTCAATATCGTTTATTGGTTAATTTCCAATATTCTCACATTGATTTAGACTGATTACTTTAACATGGTAATGTCATAGGAGGTAGTAAATTATCTCCTCGCTGCATTATCATTGGTTTGGTTAGACAAAACATTACATGCCCAATTAATTTCACTTATTAAATCTGAAACCAGAAATTCGCACTGATGCTGCCACAACTTGCCACAATTGCTAATCCATTTTCAAAATCGAAAAATGAAGAAGTGTTTTAGATGTTTAAGATAAATTACTAAATAAAATAAAAAATAAAATAGGGCTATAGTCGGACGGGGCCGACCATATGATACCCTACACCACTTTACCTGAGCACTAGTTTTCCGCGGACTTTATTTATATGATTGCGAAATCTCCCTTGTGCGAATATATGTATGTATGTATGATTGCGACACGTTATATATTATTTTCATTATTTCCTAATGAACAGATGGACCATTTTGGCTACTTATACATACGTATTTAAAAAAATTAAAAATGTTGTATTAAGAAGGAAAAAAATACCAAACGTATTTAGAAATAGCTTTTGGTGACTTTACCAGATTCTATGAATGAAAGCTATCAATATGTCGAGGTATGCATTATTTCTAATCAAAGTAGCATAAAAACATCAACACCCCGTACAGCATCGTTCATTGCATCCACTTATAAAACCTGGAATTACTCTATCATGATTTTAATACATTTCTGCTATGCTTGCGAAATTTTGTAGCATGAAGGTAAGCGTAGTTCTTTATAAACAAACAAAAACTATAAAGGAAAACACACTGATATGTTACGGTGCGCCTGAACCAACATTAAATGGAAGGTGCTTACACCTAGGACGATTTTGAGGATTCCGAAACTACAATGTTCATAGATGAGAAAAATGAAAAAAAACAACAAGAAGTAAAATAGTATCAGTCGACTTTGCCGACAGAGATATACCCTCAGCCTGTGTGGATTGAAATACTTTTTTCCCAAAAAACGTATGTACTTAGGGGGGTTTTCAAAATGTTGGGCGTATGAACAGACAAAGGTGTGGATAGGATTAAAGCCCAAAAATTTGCGGGGATATCGATAGATAGAGCTTTTTTATCACACTAGCTTACGAAAAACATAATATCGCTGTAAATAGGGCCACTAGGAAACCCTTCGGTAAAAATGTCCAAAGGATCCTCGAACAGACCCGTAACCACACAAAAATGTTGAACATTTATGTGGGTGGTACCACAAGGATTGGACAGGTAGGGCCCAAATTTGAATATAAACTAAGTTTCGACAATATTTGGACCAAATCGGATGCCACGTCTATGAGAAATCGCGCGTACTATTTTAGGGAATATTTTCGTACCCTTCTGTAGGAGGTACCGGAACGAGTGGACTTATAATCACCACCTTCGAATTTCATCTAATATTCGAAGAAATACAATATACAATATTACAATATCCAAAGTGTGGACGAAAGCAGTATCCGGTTCGAGCTCTTCAGCCACTACACATGTATGGTGCCATAGGATTTTTTACAACTTTTGGGCTGTTTTCTGAAGAAGTTTGGACTCGCCCCTGAAAAAAATTTTACTGTCGTAATTGAGGCAGCGAATGCAAGTTGCTTCAACAAAATCTAAAGTGATTTGAGAGCAGGTCTTAAAGTGAATTTATCCAAAATTTTGGAAGGAGTGGACAAATATAGTCCATATTCGAACCTGATCTATATCTGGTAGATATATTAGGATGTGTAAAGTATGGACCAAATCGGTCACTCCCATCAAGAGTTATTGTGCGCACAATTTTTCCGAACATTTTTGAACTTTTGTGGGGGAGGCTCCTGAAGGAGTGGACCGATATGGCTTATCTTCGAACGTAAACTAAGTTTGCGCAAAATATTATGAAGGCCACATTTTGGACCGTATCGGCAGATCCGTTCTAGAATTATCTTGCACTCCAACCACTACACACGTTGTCATAGGGGTTTTTTTGTACCTTTCAGGCTATTTTCTCAGAAAGTATGGACTTACCCCTGATGAAACGTATACCGTCGTATGGGGGCAGTGAATACAAGTTGCTACAACAAAAATCAAAGCGATTCGAGAGCAGGTCCTAAATTGAACTTTTCCGAAATTTTGTGTGGGAGGTAGCCGAAGGAGTGGACCGATTGAATCCATATTGGAACATCATCTAAGTCTGGTAGAAATTTCACGATGTGCAAAGTATGGACCAAATCGGTTAATTCCTTCAAGAGTTATTGTGCGCGCAAATTTTACAAACATTTCCGAACTTTTATGGGGGAGGTACCGGAAGGAGTGGACTGATATAACCCATCTTCGAACTAAGTTTGGACAAAATATTACGAAAGCCAAAATTTGAACCGAATCGGTTCATCCGTTCGAGAGTTATCGTGCACTCCAGCCAAACAGACAGACAGACGGACGGACATTGCTCAATCGAATTGCCTGAAACACATTTTGTCCAAACATACTTGGGGTCTAAAACCATTATTTCGATAAGGCACATTTTGCATGAAAGTGTATATCAGCAAAAATGTCTAAAAGCGTCTTTTCCATTTCAAAAAAATCAAAAAAAAAATTTTATACTACATCTATGATTTTTGGTACATAGATTAAGAAAAAAATCGTCATTCCAAATCTGATTCCGTTACCAACTTTGATCGTTGCGCCCAAAAGATATGACCGTTTTAATTATGCTTATTAGAAAAAATTCTAAAAAAAAATCGCAATTATCGTTAACTGAATTCGCACCCTTTGAGAATATGCAAAAAAATTCAAAAAGTTTCAATGGATTCGCGAAAAATTAAATTTGTTAAATAATTTCACGTATTTACAAACATATTTTTGAAACAATAGCGCTTATAGTTACAAAAAATATATATAAAACAATTATAGCAGCATCCAGACATTGTGAGGAATAAAATAAAACCTAGGTCGTGAAGTTTGGAGCTATAGTATTCGTGTTATTTGCAAAAATACAATGAAAATATGACGAAAAAAAAATAAAAATTATGTTATTCTAATTTTATAGGAAAGGTTGAAGAAAAAATGATTGAGTTCTTCGTCATTTTCGTACAAATTTCACACAATAATGAAGATATTGCAACAACTTTTTCGCTTATAGTTTTCCTATTGGCGAATATTTTTAGAACATTATATTAAATCACAAGGAATTCCAATTGTGGCATAACATTAAAATAATGTTATATTGAATATTACAACATTTGAAACGCATAGAAACCGCGTAATAGTGAAAATCACAAGATGCGCATCCGATTTTCCAATACAGCGAATCAATCCCTCTTATTTGATATACACTTTGTGAAATTCGATTTGGCGACCACGATGTAGCCCCAGTTGCATGTTAGCGTGCAAAAAAAACAGTAAAATTCCCATAAATTCCACGAAGTACATTTGCATTTTATGCGCATCCGATTTCAATGATCACCATTAAAAAATACATCATCCTATGTCATTTCAATGCGATCCATCAAGAACCGTGGATGTAGCATCGCACTCAGTTTTTAGAAAAAATCTATTATATCTCCGGATTCGCGAACGTTTTTCAATATCTGTTTTCGCACACTTTAAATATGCGTTTCGCTCTATGTATCTAAGTAGGAATAACACATCTAAAACGCGTCTAAATACGCGATATTTTCAAAAACATTTTTTGCAGATTTTCGAAATTTGAGGGGTATCATATCCGCCGATCTAGTGGTTGGATTTAGACGCGCAAAGGCTTGTTAGATGCAGAACGTAAAAAAAAAACTAAATTCACGCGGATTTCCACTGAAATCGAATGTCATTTGTAAATTATGAATCCAAAAAAATGTTTTTTTAGAAAAATTTACGCACAAAAATTTCGACTTTAAGCTGAGATTGTTGTGAACCTTTGAAGGCTACACGCCCGAGTTATACATCAAAAAATGCGTAATCGCGAGTACTACAATCTCATAATCGGTTTTTAAACGAGTACAGTTGCGCGTCCCGATTAGAGCAAAAATTCAAAAAACACAATTTTTCAGTCTTCAAAATGTCAGCATCCGTTTGAGATTGATGCATTGGTTATATTAAAAAATCATACATTAGAAACTTCATCTCATAATATTTATCCAATTTTCTAGCGGCTCTGTAGGTCTCAATAATAGTCCGATCAACGCGTAATTTTAAATAAGGTAAGAGTATATCACAAAGGAGAAGCTTGCAATTTGAGATGGCGATCGGATAATATTTAGAGGGTTAAATGGACCAAAACTTTTGTGTGAAAATTGTGAAAATTTTTAATATACAGCTTATATCTTAATTCCTGGAAGTGACATTCCGGACAAGTGAGATATACTTGAAAGTGGAACGCTTGCCCTTTCAATTGATGCCAATTATGTAGGTGTGCATGATCAGATAACAGAGTTACAGCCTAATATATTTCGTTATTTGTTTGTAGTGTAATAATAAACTCGCTAGAAGTCGCAATTATACATCAATAGTCACGAAATTTTGCACCGGGTAAGAGTATAGGTCGATTTTTTAGCGGGTGAAATGGACCATTACTTTTGTATGAAAAATATAAAAATTTTATTTTTGGTCGATATTTTAATTCCTTGATAACATATATATTTCGCAAAGTAGCCTACATATGGGGAAAAACTACTGGCCTTTCCTCTGATGTAAATTGCAATAAAGTGTTTGATAGATAACGGGCCTACTACCTAATATATAATGGGTTCTGTGTAGAGAACCAAATTTTTATCCCATGCTACATATTGTCTCTCCAAATGTTTATGTAACACCACGAAATATTCCTAGACCCCTTATTTGGTATGCCAAAATGCATATCTCGACGAGATAAGGCGATTTAGCGATGTGTGTCCGTTCATTAAAAATTGTAAACAAGCTTAAGGCCGCAATTATGGACCGATTGTAACGAATTTTTTAAGGAGGTTGGGTTCGGGCTAGAATAGAAATGATTCGTTTTTGCTGATGATAGTGAAATGTTCAGGGAATGAAATGGACCAAAAACAAAGTTTTAACCAATTTTGTAGCGGCTCTGTAGGTGAAAATAACAACCCGCAAAATTTTAAACAAAGTTTGAGTTTATGATGAAGAAGATGCGTACAAACCAACGTGAAGATCAGATAATACTTAGCTGGTAAAATGGACTGAAACTTTTGTGTGAAATTTGTTAAAATTTCAATAACGTAGCGGTTAAACAACGGAAGTAGTAGTACTACATAAGTGGGTTTCATTACATTTTAGTTTGTGTGAACTAAATTTTCCTTTCCTGCTTCAAAAATGTCTTTGTCATGCTAGACAACTTTTTGGTTTTGGTCTTAAGTACTATACATTACATCTCTGATATTTGATAATTAAATTTTCACAATCATTGAAAAGAAGTTCCGTGGAGAGCGATTGTCCAGGGATAGTGGTATAGGGTATCCCATGGTCGGCTCCGTCCGACTATAGACTTTTCTTACTTGTTTTCAACATAAGTTAATTTTCTACAAAAAGGTCGATATGCGTTTATACAATATTTTTTACAAATTTAAGTAAAAAAGTGAACTTTTGTATTGTATTTAAGAAAATGACATATTAGTTGAATATCTCGCAGCATTTAAAAGGCTTCTTTCATCTTGGAGACGGGTCCAGTTTTTGATAGTTTTCAGCCAGGAGAGTTCTTTTCGGCCTCTGGTTCGTCTTCCTTCAAATTTTGCACTGTTTTGTATTTATTATTCCGCATGATGTGTTCCAGATATGATACTTTTCGGGTTCACATTCATTTTCTTCAGAACTTGGCCATTTTTCATTCGGTCTGCCCATCGTATTTTTAGTATTCTTCGGTATAACCATACCTTAAAGTATTCGAGTCTTTCCTGGTCGCATGTTTTTAAATTCCAAGTTTCTGCACCATATAGAGAGAACAAACCACAAGTAACATTTGATAAAAATGTGTTTCGTTTGGATACCAAGGTCGTGGCTGTTTAGTATTTAAGAATATTTATAAAAGGCGTCTCTAGCCATCTCTCTACGGCACTTTATTTCATTAGATAGGTTCCACTGGTCGTTTATAAAGATTCCCAGATATTTAAAGGTATTGACTTTTCCAATTTCCAAGATAATTGACGTCCAACCTACAAGTTATTCCATATCTCCAAAAATACAGAGGGAACTTCTTCAACATCAGACTTAAACGATCTTGAGGTCATTGATATGTGATATCTATTTTATTGCCGACCCCAAACGACAAGTGGAACATATTACGAGACCATTTATAGAAAACGCATTCATTGCCAAATAGATGTATGTCCAATATAAAGTTCTAATACAACAAGATACCATACTTGACCTTATTCTGGTTAGAAGAGGAAAATCATCACAATATGTTCACAATTGTTAGGGATGTTTGCTAATTCAGTTGGAAATGTGGATGCAATACCATTTTTTGGGATTGGTTCGGTGGTATCATCGCCATCGTTGAAACTTTAAAAAAGATCGTTTTCTCTAATCTGTCCTACATACAAGCCAACGAAATTCCAGTTTTTAGTGTCATCAGTATGATCGTTCTAGGCGCTAGCTCCATATACTCAGTTAGGTTATGAATAATTTAGATTTTATCTGAATTATAATGTTTGTAGTTGATACAAGGACGAACACTGCTTTAAAGACTCTAGAGACTCTACTTCTCTACCCTATAAATCTCTTGGACCTTATGGTATCAATCATTGCACGAAGTTGTGGATTATATAGAAAGGAATATGGTGAATTCAGATCGCACAGTAGCTGCCTTTATTGGTATAGAAGTAGTTTTTAATAGTGTGAAACTCGAATCAATCCAATAGGCTCTAGAGTCCACATAGGTTTCAATCAGGAAATTTTTGGCCAAAACCCTATTTTTGAAGTTTCGAAATTTTAATTTTTTTTGGACAGAATAATGAAAAGCACACCAAGTTGACACTTTTTTATGTAAAAATAAAACAAACTTTGTGCTGTAAAATATACAATTTTTGTTGTATTGCGTCGCTGCATAAATATACAGATGTGAGATCAAAGTTATTATGAATCGGGAAGCTGTTAAATTAGCTTGTAAAATTAGCGTAATAAAATCAATGTTTTTATATATATATTAAAAATTATTTTTTACAAATATTTTTTAAATATATTTAAACTTCTGAATGTGTTTCTGTCGACCTTTGATCTTTTTATTATTTTTGAGGTTTGTTCGGCTATAGGTTTCTTTTTAATAAAACAAAGTTATGTTTGTTTTATTTTTATACCCTCCACCATAGTATGGAGGGTATATTAAGTTTGTCATTCTGTTTGTAACACATCGAACTAATCATTTGTGACCCTATAAAGTATATGACGAAAAGTCAAAATTTTTTAGTTTCCATGAAGCCAAGGTTTGCACTATTATAATACGCGAACTATTGTAGTTTACCAGTAACTATGACTATTGCTGGATTAATTTAGATGTTTTTGTACAAAGCTCAAAAATTTAGCAAAAAAATTTAATTTACGTGGTAGTTAGGACCGCGTAAAGGAAAAAACATAGGTAAAAACACGTTGACGCTAAACAGGTTTTTTACATTGCTATTCGATTTCTGAATAAACCATTCAAAGGACGGACATCTGTCCAAAGTAAAAGTAGGAGAATACAAAATGAAGATTACACTTCTAATGTATCACTTTCCAAAATTTCCACTGCATCCACATTTTATGGATGCTGACATTTTGAAGCCGGATTTCAGGTGTTTTTTGTATTTTTTATGTAACTGGGACGCGCATTCGGATATTTCGAAAAACCAATTATAGGATTAAAGAACTCGCGATTTCGCATAATCTGATATGTATATTGAGTATGTAGCCCACACAGCAGAAGAGTAATCTACTGCCAAAAGCCAACATTTAGTGCGATATTTTTTCTAAAAAACCTATTTTTTGGGTACAGTATTTACAATATCGTTTTGAGTGTGCTGGTACCCCGCGATATTTTAGTTTTTCGACGATCCGGATCATATGAATCACTGATCGTAAAAATCCATCTACTAGAACGGCGGAAATGGCTACTGCAAAAATTGAAAAATTTGCGAAAAATGTTTTCAAAATATCGCTGACTAATTCGCGTTTTATGTGGATCGTTTCCATTTCACTGAAGAAAGTGAATCATCACTCGCGTTTATGCGAAAACAGCGGTTTGAAAAATTTAGTGGCATGGGAGCTGTATCCGATTTATCCAAAAAATACTGTGCGATGCTACATCCACGGTACTTGATGGATTTTATTGAAATATGTTTAGATCGATGTATTTTTTCACGGTTGATAGTGAAATCGGATGCGCATAAAAAGTGTATGCACTTTGTGCAAAATATAAGCGTTATACAGTTTGTTGCACACTAAACCGAAGACGATGCTACATCTTAGCGGCCAAAGTAAAACCTGGCAAATGTGTACAAATTAAAAGAGAAGAATTCGCTGTATTGGTAAACCGCATGCGCATCAAGTGATTTTGAGGATTTCGCGATTTACACGCATTTCAAAATGAACATTACCCGATACGATTTTATTTCAAGATTATACCCCATTTAAAGGAACCCAACATTAATTTGAAAGATATCCATATCTTCTGCTAGATGTTAGCGTGTTTTCGAGAAGTGATTAGAATAAAAAAATGTGATTTATTGCGTGATATTTAACTAAAATAGAAGAAAAACTCCGACCTATTTTTCTTACATTTTGTTCAACTAACTCACAAAATAAATTTTAATAAACATTTTCTCTTACAAAAATTTTATAAATGTCCTCAATATATTTTTTGTTTTTTGCTATAATATGCAAACCGCTAAACGGATTTGAATAGTTTTGGTTTCATTTGAATCTTCGCGATGTTTGGATTACGTACATATTTTTTATATATTTTTCAGATGCATAAACAGCTTGAATTTTATTAGAACAAGTTGTAAACTACCAATTGTTTTGAATGCTTTCCTAATTTCCGCGAAAATTTACAACTTTTTCACTAAAGTTATGGGACCTCAGTAAACATATAGTATGTAGGGAGCCCCTAATTAAGAGAGTTTCTCAATATAATGATTAGAGTCTTTTAAAGATTTTTTCTTTTTATCAGAATTGAAACCGCCATAACTTTTGCGCGCAACAACCAAAATTAGTATCTCGAACAGATTTAAGAATGGGATTTTTTTCCCAATCTATGTACCAAAAATCTTTCATGTAGCTTAAAAAAAAAATTTTAATTTTTTTTCTATGGAAAACTAAAAAATTTTGTCTTTTCTTCATATATATTCTTGATCAGGATAAAATTCTAAGACGATCTAGCCATGTCCGTCTGTCCGTCTGTTGTAATCACTCTAGCGTCCGCAATAATTGAGATAGAGTGCTGAAATTTTGCACCCGAGGGTCTTCTTTCCATAGGCAGGTCAAGTTCGAAGATGGGCTATATCGGTCCACTTTTTGGTATAGGCCCCATATAACGGTACCTCCGGATTTGAGGTATTTTGACGTTCTTCGCCACATTTGCAGACCGAATTAGCTATTATTTAGCACTTAGGGTTCCTAGTGATCGAGAAACTTATATCCCAAAGGATATGGGCATAGGTCCATGTTTTGATATAGTCCCCATATAACGGTACCTCCCGATTTTCGGTATTTTGAGAATTTTAGCCACAATTTTCAACCGAACTGTCTGCAATTTGACATTTGAGGTTCTCAGTGGTCATGAAACATCTCCACGAAACATCGTCAACATAGGTCCATGTTTTGGTATAGCCCCCATATATAGGTACCTCCCGATTTTCGGTATTTTGAGAATTTTAGCTACAATTTTTAACCGAACTAGCTGTAATTTGCCATTTGAGGTTCTCAGTGGTCATGAAACATCTCCACTAAACATCGTCAACATAGGTCCATGTTTTGGTATAGCCCCCATATAACGGTACCTCCCGATTTTCGGTATTTTGAGAATTTTAGCCACAATTTGTAACCGAAATATCTGCAATTTGACATTTGAGGTTCTCAGTGGTCATGAAACATCTCCACCAAACATCGTCAACATAGGTCCATGTTTTAGTATAGCCCCCATATAACGGTATCTCCCGATATCCGTATTTTGAGAATTTTAGCTGCAATTTTTAACCGAACTAGCTGTAATGATCGGTATTTTGAGAATTTTAGCTACAATTTTGTCTATTCAATATAGGTCCATGTTTTGGTATATCCTCCCATATAACTGTACCTCCCGATTTTTGGGAATTTTCAGTGGTCACGAAATTTCTTCATTAAAATACGTCAACATGGGTCCATTTTTGAGGGTCTACATTGTTTTGATGAAACTAACCTCAATTTGACTCTTGAATTTCCCTGCAGCTATAAAACTTTTCCGCCAAAAAATTTAAAAATAGGTTGACTCTTTCATATAGCCCCGTAAGTGGTACCTTTCACCTAGCTGAACACATTTTTTAGATTAGATAACACTGTGTGTGCAACAAAATGGAGGTGAAAGTCTGGGGCACGGAAAATTCCTCTTGGGGGAGAAAGGCTTTGGTGAGTATATTAGAACCCCGAAGGACAGATCTGCCGTGAGTCGAACTTCCGCGTTATGGCGTGATGAAACTTTTGTTAGAGACCCTATGGGCCATCAGGAATTAGCGTTATATCTTTGTTCACTGTTGCTTAAGTGCACTAAAAAAACAACAAATATATAATGCTAATTCATGATGGCTTACAAGGTCTCTTGCAAAAACTTCATCACGTCATAACGCTGAAGTTCGACTCACGGCGCATCTGTCCTTTGGGGTTTTTAATATACACAAACCAAGTGCTTTCATCTCCAAAAGCAATTATCTCTGCCCCAATATTTGTGTTCACAGTGTAATGTTGGCGACATTTCCTGAGTATTTCAGCCTTGTAAGACTTCTCTACAAAAGTGGTGTCTTAAGGAACGCCGTTCGAACTCGGCCACAGGATCCCCTCAGTTTCTTTTTCAATAACTTCTAAAATTGTGAAAGGAACCGTAATTATTCTATTTTAGGCAAATATTTGCTCCAGCGACCGGCAGTGTGCGCTTACTGAGAGCAAGTTAGCATAAATTCAATGTATTATTAACATTCTCTTGATCTCAGTAAGCGCACAATGCCGGTCGCTGGAGCAAATATTTGCCTAGTGTGACCTTACCTTAAGACTATTTTATGGTGGAGGGTATAAAAAGTTCGGCCCGGCCGAACTTAACGACTTTTTACTTGTTTTTTATGTTCCTACAGAAAAAAGAATACATTATAAGTCGGACACGGAACACTGTGCGCAAATATATCGAAACGTCATCCAAAAACATCAAAACCAAAGAAGAAACATCAGTTCAACATCAGCAGTGACAATGGATGAAAGTTGTGTATTAGTTGAATAATACAAAAATGTAAATATCTATTGTTTTTTGTATTTTTGTTTGTTAATTGATATAATTAATGTTTATGTTTATCTTTATTTCAAAAAAGATCCCTGATTACCGTCAAAGACGGCCGAAATATTGGAAATAAAAAACAAATAAAACAAACATAACTTTGTTTTATTAAAAAGAGACCTATAGCCGAACAAACCTCAAAAATAATATATTTAAACTTTTAAAAAAATGTCCAAATATGTCCACCTCAAAATCGAATTTGAAATATAGCAGGGGGTCTGTACTAATAAATTCAGAAGTCAAATCGTGCTCACATTTGCCACTGTTAAAATAAAGTGGATTTTTCTATTTTAAGATGGGAGAATTTTTTGTAAAGACCTGTTGTGACTGTACATAGTATCCAATTGAAATAGAGCGGTAATACCCACATCTATCAACCGATTTCCCTTAAAATTCATATTTAAGGGTTTCAGATTGTAGAAAACAAGTATGTATATTTTTTTTGAAAATAGGTCAATTTTTTGTCATAGCCCACACATAAAAGTACCGTCCGATTTTAGATATTTTGTGGATTTTAGCGACACTTGATGACCGATTCGGCTGAAATTTGGTAGTTTGACCTCTTGGAAGATATGAATCCATCGTACAAAAAATTATTAACATAGGTCAATGTTTTGGTTTAGACCCCACACAACGGGACCAACCTGTTCAACAAATGTTGTCTGTTTTTGGTCATTTTGGTCGATAAAACGTAAGAATTTCTGTTTGTACACACTTATTATAAATAACAATTAATTTCAATACAAATTGGACGTTGAAATAGTTTTGGCCAGAAAATTTGGATTTGGGACCATTGTGGAGTCCTGATGGCCAAGACATTGCAGCGACATTGCTGCAAGTAAAAATTCAAACCTGCCCAAGCTTGCTACTGTGCAGCGACATGCTTTAGGTCTTATTATTGGAGCATTAAAAAGCACTCCTGAGGCGGCAAAAAAATTGTACTCATGACATTCATGTTCAGCATCAGAAATCCAGAAGTGATTTAAGCTTAAAAATGTGGCCTTGTTTACGGCTTGGCAATGCAAACATTCTATAACGAGTAGGTGTTGTGATAAGTGGCAGAAATGATGAATGATGTTGGAATTTTCAAAGACGGGTGAAATATTAAAGAAGGAACGGAACCTTGTGTGTAATGTGAAGAACTGAACATCAGACCTTCATACAAATTTATCGACGACAACGGAGTTTTTCAGGCTTTTGCAGTGTTGAAAGTCATAGAACTTTTAGTGCGAATGACAGATTTTACAGGTAAAAGCTAAATCTAAAACTGTAGATATGTTTGAAAAACTTGTAACATAATAATTCTTCCACAAACATCCCAGGACAAGGGAGACTTCATTTACATCGATGAGTGCACCCTGAATCATATTAGCTCAACGACCTAATGTTTATCGCCGAGTCCGAACGGCGTGTCTTACGACACCACTTGTAGTGAAGTATTACATGGCTGAAATACTCAGGAAATGTCGCCAACACTACACTGAGGGGTATTTTGCAGCGTTGAAATTTTGATGTTGGCTGGCCTGGTAATCGCAGCAAAAAAAAACTTGTGGTAGGGTTGTTAAATTTTCTTTAGTACCAGGGCAATGTGATATATAGTGAAGGAAATGAGATAGTTGAGAAAGTAGAATGATGCTATTCTCGGTCTTCTGACGTACAAGTGTACAAATGTGTCATACCACCGATATGCTCCTTCATCAATAAACCCAACAAGTTCCACTTTCAAAAAAACGTAATGTTCGGGAAGGATGGAACTGGTGTAAGGAATCAACGTAAATTCCTATTATCACTTAGCAAGTCAGACATAAAGATTGCTGAAAGAATCTTAAGTGATCACTGCTGTAAAAGATCTATGACAAACAAGGAAGAGACTGAAACGATCGATCACCATCTCTGCCGATCTCCTAGTATGGTGAACGAACAAAAGACGCAGGCTGTTTGATGCCCCGGCGATTGCATCTCTCTTATTTCTTCTCTATAGAACCCGCGGCTCTGATAAGATATTGCAGTAGGCTCAAATGGCTTCCATTCCACGCTTTCTGAAATTCTTCAGTTTCTTCAGGTAATGTAATACTTTTGAGATATAGTCCATTTTAAGGTGACTTCTGGGAGCGTGTTCGGCAGTGTGTTCATTGTTAGTCATTGTGATCATGAATACAACTTTATATATGTTTTGGTTCTGATTTCAGTTTAAATTTCCAACTTAACTGTATTTCTATTATATTCCACTGTTCTACTATTCAATACCAACAATAAGCGATGTGTATGTAGTAGAACAAATGCTGAAAAGGATGCAAAGTAGACATGATAACCTCATGGATTTGCCATAATCATTTCATTCTTTAGTCGAATGATTCTAGGATAGGAAGAAAGAAGTGCAACAGCAAATTGGACGGCAGTTGCATTTTTTTTTTGGATATCTATTCCCAACATGCTGCCAGGAACCACTTTTCAATGACGAGCTTTTTTTGGATTTAACAACAACGGGAATTGTAACAGTATGAACAACTATCGATTTATTGTCATAATAAAAAATAATAATAATGGAGTTTATGTTATCAAAATGCTATGATTGCATTTATGCTCTTTTCGTTACTTTTTCAAGTGGATTAAAATACAATGGAAATATTGAAGAGATTTATTTGCATTAACATTTTTGTTTTCGTTTGATTTGTTCTTCTTTTTGTTGAAATGCAGTTGTTCTTACTGTGAATTGTGGCATATTTGTAGATACTGGGTTATAAAACAGATTTAAATGTGCATTTATCTGGAAGTTTTAACCTGTTTGAAATTTAATCGCATTTTTCTGTTGGAAAGCGATAGATATCTGATTATAAATTGAAATTCAGACGAAATAAATAATATTGATATGTATGTACACTATGGTTATGACTTTTGGACCTTTTCTCTCAAAAACGATTTCCAGTAGCGAGAATAAATGAATTTTTGCCTATTAATGCCTATAAAGGGTTCATTTCATTTAAGGATTAAAAAGGTTCCACACAAACGACTTTCAAATTATAAATTTGTGAAAAATACTATAAAATAAAATAAACATTTTTTACAGAATGATTTCCTGTTGCACGAATGAATGCCCTATTCGTGACTAAAATAACTTTTATTACATTCAAATATTGAACCAGTAAAAAAATCGTTAAGTTCGGCCCGGCCGAACTTTTATACCCTCCTCAATGAAATTTAAATTATTAGGTCAGGAAATGTATATTAAAATGTCTTCAAGCGGGCGGCTATGTGTACAAGTTTTTGTTTAGAAGTTTTGTGACCTCTGGGAACTTCAAATCTCAAATTACAGGTAGTTCGGTGAAAATGTAACAAAAAATACGTAAAAACGGAAGATACCTTACATGGGGGCTATACTAAAAACGGACCTATGTTTACAACTTTTAGCGCAGAAAAAGTAAAAAAAAGTAAAATGAAATCATCAAAATTCCTAAGATCTGTAGGTATCTAGTAAGCGGCCTCAAATGTCAAATTACGGGTGGTTTAGTCAAAAAATTTAGCTAAATCCTAAAATTACCTAAATTCAAATGAAAAATAACAGGTTTGGTTAAAAATTTTCGCTAAAATCCTCAAAATACCGAAAATCGGGAGATACCGTTAAATGGCGGCTATACCAAAACAGGGGCCTATATTGAAAATTTTTAGTGGATTAGTTTTGTGACCACTGAGAACCTCAAACTGGGATCCTCAAAATACCGAACATGGACCTATGTTAACAATTTTTGGTGGAGTAGTTTTGTGACCACAGGGAACCTCAAACGTCAAATTGCAGGGACTTACGTCAAAAAGGTAGCTATACCGAAAATAGGGTGGTACCGTTATAAGTGGAACCGCAACATGAATATAGGGTTCATTTAGTAAAAGAGTGGCACATCTCGAAAAATCCAATTTCAAGAAAAACGCGTTTTAAGTTGCCGACTGGAATTTGACTTCCCAACTTAAAAAGATTATTAGTCAAAAAATAAACAAGTGAGCCAAGGCTATAGTCGGGTCGGGGCCGACTATGTGATACCCTACACCACTTCCCCTGTGCATAAGCTTTTGACTGGTAATATACAAAATATTAAAATTGGGATAGCTTAGCGCCTTTGCTCTGAATATATTCATTAATACAGGTCAATTTTATTGAAACGCGTTTAAGTGCATCGTCAGAATAACTCAAATAAAAAAATGGAAAAGTGGGATGTATGCTAACCATCAACCATCACATTCCGACCCCTGCATAATATCCGACCATTGCCAAAATCAATAGTGACGATCCGATCAAAAATGCGACCTGTAGCGTGATTACAAAGAAATGGAAAAATGGGATGTATTAACGACTATTGCGTTATCTCCGTTATTTGGCCACCTACGTCAACCTACTTTGCATCATTGTAAAGATGAGATTTTCTACTTTCATCTTCAGACTTTGTTTTTGGAAGGTCCCCAACCAAAGCTGTCATATTCGTCATTATTATTAAAATCGCAAAAATGAAAAGTTGTGTTCTATTAGCGGCTATTGCGATATCTTCGTTGTTTGACCACCTACAACAACCCACTTTACATCGTTGCAAAGGCGATATTTTCTGCTTTCATTAGCAGGTTTTGCTTTTGGCATACCCCCTACAGAAGCTGAGATATTCGGTTTGGAAAAAAACATTGTCTTTTTCTCCAAAGCGCCTTAGCGCCTTTGCTCTGAATATATTCATTAATACAGGTCAATTTTATTGAAACGCGTTTAAGTGCATCGTCAGAATAACTCAAATAAAAAAATGGAAAAGTGGGATGTATGCTAACCATCAACCATCACATTCCGACCCCTGCATAATATCCGACCATTGCCAAAATCAATAGTGACGATCCGATCAAAAATGCGACCTGTAGCGTGATTACAAAGAAATGGAAAAATGGGATGTATTAACGACTATTGCGTTATCTCCGTTATTTGGCCACCTACGTCAACCTACTTTGCATCATTGTAAAGATGAGATTTTCTACTTTCATCTTCAGACTTTGTTTTTGGAAGGTCCCCAACCAAAGCTGTCATATTCGTCATTATTATTAAAATCGCAAAAATGAAAAGTTGTGTTCTATTAGCGGCTATTGCGATATCTTCGTTGTTTGACCACCTACAACAACCCACTTTACATCGTTGCAAAGGCGATATTTTCTGCTTTCATTAGCAGGTTTTGCTTTTGGCATACCCCCTACAGAAGCTGAGATATTCGGTTTGGAAAAAAACATTGTCTTTTTCTCCAAAAAAGTTTTTTGCCCATTCCGACCCCTAAATATTATCCGACCATCACCAAAATAAATAGGCTTTTTCCCCTGCGGGACCCCCATCAACACCCAAAATTTGGTGACGATCCGATCAAAATTACGACCTGTAGCGTGATTTTATTAAAAGTGAAAAAATGGGATGTGTTACCGACTATTGTGATATCTCCGTTATTTGGCCACCTACGCTAACCTACTTTGCATCATTGTAAAGACAGGATTTTCTGCTTTCATAGCCAGGTTTTGTTTTTGGAAAGTATCCAACAAAAGCTGTGTTATTCGTCATTAGAATTAAAATCGAATAAATGAAAAGTTGGGTTCTATAAGCGACTATTGCGATATCTTCGTTGTTTGACCACCTACGACAACCTACCATACATCGCTGTAAAGGCGATATTTTCTGCTTTCATTACCAGGCTTTGCCTTTAATATACCCCTTATAGATACGGAGATATTCGCTTTGAAATAAAACGTTGACTTTTTCCGCAAATAAGTTTTTTGCCCATTCCGACCCCTGAATATTATCCGACCAACACCAAAATCAATAGGCTTCTTCCCCTCCGGGACCCTCATCAACACCCAAAATTTGGTGACGATCCGATCAAAATTGCGACCTGTAGCGTGATTACAAGGTTTAGATGGACAGACGGACGGACGGACGGACTGACGGACGGACACACATAGCCAGATCGACTCAGCTCGTCGAGACATTCATTTTGGTTTATATAAGTATGGGTCTACGACCATTATTTCGATGCGTTACAAACTTTTTGGCCAAAACCAACTTATAATACCCTCCCCGCATAGTGGTGTAGGGTATAAAAAGCACTACTTGGACCATCTGTTGTAAAGACATAGCCAGATATCAGTGCAAAATTTCTGTGCAAGTTCGAGCATGATTTGAAGCGCTTTTTAATGACTTATGCCAAATCCCTAGAAAATAAGTTGTATCTCGTTGAGTTTTAGAGATATCAACTTGAAAATTTGACACAAGATAAAGTGGAAGTCATATAAAAAACAGAAATTGATAACTAAGAAAACGCTTTTTTTGAGTTATGCCACTCTTTGAGTAAATGAGCGATATGTGACCACTGAGAACCTCAAATGGCTAATTGCACTTACTTCCGTCAAAAAACGTACATATAACCGTCAACATACCTAAAATCGGGAGACACCGTTATATGGGGACTATACCGAAACATAAACCTATGTTGAACTATTTTGGTGGAGTAGTTTTGTAACCATTGCGAACCTCAAACGTCACATTGCTGGGACTTTTGTCAAAATACAGAAATTTGGGAAGTACCGCTTTATGGGGGCTATACCGAACCATGGACCTATACTAACAATTTTTCGTGGATATGTTTTATGACTCTGGGAACTTGAAATGTTGAATTACAGGTAGTTCGGCCAAAAAATGTAGCTAAACCCTCAAAATACCGAAAATCGGGTTGAATCCTTATATAAGAGGCTATACAAAAATATGTTGACAATGTTTGTTGGAGATATTTTGTGGTTTCTGGGAACCTCAAACGTCAGATTACAGGTAGTTCCGTAAAAAATGTAGTTATAATCCTCAAAATACCGAAAATCGGGACGTACCGTTCTATGATGGCTATGCCGAAACACGGACCTATGTTGACAATTATTGATGGAGAAGTTTTGTGACCACTAGGAACCTTAAACGTCAAATTGCAGTTACTTTCGTCAAAAAAGGTATTTAAAAGCCTCAAGATACAAAAATCGGGTTGTACCGTTATATGGAAGCTCTGCAAAATAAAAACTTTAAAAGCTTTTAGTGTGGAAGCTTTTCTATCGAATCACATTATAATTAAGATTTTATCTAATCTTAGTTAAAAGATCATCAAAATATGATACTGAGATATGAGGTTGTAAAAAAGTCATAACCCTAATGTACATTATTGGTAATTTTTTCAAAGATGGAATAACGATTAAATAACAAATAAAAAGGAAAGTTTTGAAACCTTTAGAGATAAACATTTCACAAATAACATTCTTGGTATGTGAAATATTTAGATTTAATTCTAATCTAAATTGTTGTATATTTGTGTACTAAAACGCATAATATATTTGGGAAACAAAATGAAACCTTCAATAAATTTCAACAGAAAAATGTATTGCTTGTATATTGTTACAAACTTAACTGACGTATTTAAGTTCTTTTACATAAATTTTCATAAATTTACATTCATTTAAGAATTTTAAAATCTAGAGTACATTTTTATTAGGCATTTACATAATAACTTTCTTACCTTACAGGACATTTGTCCTTAAGATTGCCATTTCTCTCTATTTTTATACCCTCAGCCTTTAGGCTAGAAAGGGTATATGGTAAATTTCAAATTTCTTTTGCAATTCCATTGGAAGAAATTTTAAAAAATTTTTTGCGAGCACATCCGCAATTTTTGGAACATAGATTACGAAAAAAGTCATGGTTTCAAATCTGTTCGCGTTCACAAAATTGGATGCTGCGCTCCAAAGTTATGGGGGGTTTTATTCCCTTATAAAGAACAAATATTTAAAAATTCAATTTTTGCTGTAATAAGAAAATGTATATATAAAGCGTTAACAGCATTTAATATCTATCCGTAGATGCCTAAATATGTACTAAATGTATTTCTATTTTCGCGGAAAATCAAGAAATACTGAATAAATCTTGGAGTAAATTTAATTTATTCTAATTTAGAGTCCAAATAAAACTCGAAAAAATAAATTAAAAATACGTACAGATTCTAGACAACGCGTAGAAAAATATGAGACCAAATTTTTAACGATTGGATTTATAACTGCCATATTACAGCAACAACAAAAGACGAAAACTTATTGTTGGAATATTATTTCAAAAATATATTTTTTGTTTAATACGAAAAATAGAAAAAACATTTTTGGGAGTTATTCTACTCTTTCGCTAAATTTCGATGCAAGGACTGACGGACTTCGCTGAAACTTCTTCAAGGAAAATGCGATGACAAACCCGAAAGTGTATTTGCTTACTTTGATAAACAATAGGATTATTAAATAGAAAGTAATATTGAAATTACAACCAAAGAAAAAACATAAAAGTTAAAAAACGTATAATTCGCGAATTCGTTAAAATCAGTTAAGGCGCATGCGCTTTTCAGATACAGCGAGTGCATCTCTATCAATATGTAGCGATTTTTCCACTTTTCATTCAGCGGCCAAAGTGTGCCGTCAGCTGCATCTTACTGTTCAAAAAACCTTTATGTGGGTAAAAATTGCGCGATGTACATAAGATTATAAGGCGCATTCGATTTCAGTGACCGCCTATAAAAAATACGTCATTATAACAAATTTTAAACAAATTCGTCAAGAACCGCGGATGTGCTACCAAATTCTATTTTATATGAAATACGAATATTACTCCAGAATCTCGGTAATTTATGCCACACGGTTTTGGAAAATAATATAATCGCGTATGAAGGCTTCCATTTATGCAAAAATAACCAAAGAAAATCGCGGTTCAATGCGCGGAATCATCAAAATATAATTTTGCAGAATTTCCTACTTTCAAGGTATCTATAACCGCCGTTTTGGTGGATGGATTTGAACGCGGAAGGGTTCATTAGATCCGGCACGTAAAAAAACTAAAATCACGCGGGGTTCAAGGGTACCTGAGTCACAGTTGTACATTTTGAAGTCAAAAAATAGGTTTTTAAAGAAAATTTACGCACTAAAATTTCGACTTTGGACTCTTATTACTAGGGAGCTATATGAAGCACACTCATGAGATATACATCAAACGACGTGGAATCACGAGTTCTACAATCCAATAAATAGTTTAGGTCATTATCTGTTTGCGCCCCACAATTATAAGAAAAATTCAAAAAACCCAGATTTCAAAACTTCAAAATGTCAGCATCGATTTTAGGGGGATGCAGTGTATATATCGAAAAGTCATACATTAGAACCATGTTGCCCAAGGGGTATTCTTCAATTCTTTCTTTGAGCTCGGGTCTGAATTTTCCGTGGTTTTACCAGAAATCAAGAAAGAACACAAAAAAACCTGTAAACTTCAACACATTTTTACCAATTTTTTTTATTATTACCACGAACACAGCTTCCACATAAATTATTTGTTATAGTTCATTTTATGCGACCCCGGCTAAAACACTTCAATTAATATAAATATATTCATATTATATAAATTATATTGACAGTTCGCGACTTATTTAATGGTGAACCTCAACTTCAACGATTGTAAAACATTTTTGAATATTACCATATACACTTTCATACTGGCAAAATGTGCCTCATCGAAATAATGGTTTTAGACCCCAAGTATGTTTGGACGAAATGTGTTTCAGACAATTTGGAGTTGATTTAGCAATGTCCGTCCGTCTGTCTGTCTGTCCGTCTGTCTGGCTGGCTGGTGCGCACGATAACTCTCGAACGGATGAATCGATTTGGTTCAAATTTTGGCTTTCGTAATATTTTGTCCAAACTTAGTTTAAGTTGGAAGATGAGCTATATCGGTCCACTCCTCCCGGTACCTCCCCCACAAAAGTTCCAAAATGTTCGGAAAATTTGTGGGCATGATAACTCTTGAAGGGAGTAACCGATTCGGTCCATACTTTGCACATTGTGAAATTTCTACCAGACTTAGATAAGGTTCCAATATGGACTCAATCGGCCCACTCCCTCGGGTACCTCAAACACAAAATTTCGGATAAGTTCAGTTTAGGACCTGCTCTCGAATCGCTTTGATTTTTGTTGCAACAACTTGTATTCCCTTCCCCCACACGAGCGTACAAGTTTCATCAGGGGCAAGTCCATACTTCCGGAGAAAATGGCCGGAAAATTGCAAAAAGTCCCTATGACACCTTGTGTAGTGGTTGGAGCGCAAGATAACTCTCGAATGGATCTGTCGATTCGGTCCAAAATTTGACCTTCGTAATATTTTATCAGAACATAGTTTAAATTCGAAGATGGGCTATATCGGTCCACTCCTTCAGGTACCTCCCCCACAAAACTTCAAAAATGTTCGGAAAAATTTTGCGCACGATAACTCTTGAAGGGAGTGACCGATGTAATCTATACTTTGCACATCCTAATATATCTACCAGATATAGATCAGGTTCGAATATGGACTATATTTGTCTACTCCTTCTGGTACCTCTCACACAAAATTTCGAATAAGTTCACTTTAAGACCTGCTCTCGAATCACTTTGATTTTTGTTGAAGCGATTTGCATTCGATACCTCCATTACGACGGTAACAGTTTTTTCAGGGGCAAATCCATTTTTCTTGGGAAAACAGCCCGAAAGGTGTTAAAACCCCCTGTGTCACCATATGTAGCAGTCGAACTGTTCAACCGATTTGGTCCAACATTTGGTCTTCGTCATATTATATCCAGTTAGTTTCATGGGCAATACCGGTCAACAACTTCCGGTACTTCTCCCCAATATTTAAAAAAATTCACTAAAATGCTAGGATGATATCACTTGAATGGGCAACCAATTTGGTCCAAACTTTGGATATTTGGAATATTTTACAAAATTTAGTTTAGCTTTTAAAATGGCCCATATCGGTCCTCTCTAAGGGTACCTGCCCTACAAAAGTTCAACATTTGTGTCTTAGTGCAGTTAATTCCTAATCCACATTTTTGTCGGCAAGTTCAAATGTCCAAAAAGGGCCACAAAATTCTGAAGAGGCCTTAAATACATTCGATCGGACAAGTTTCGCTTCACATTGGCTGAGGGTATATATCTGTCGGCAAAGCCGACTGACACTTTTTTACTAGTTTGCTTTATTTCTCCAATTTGGAATACCGTGCTTCTCGATCTTGTCTTCCACTTGTTTACTCCATCGCCTTCCAGTTCAGCGAGTACCACCATGCAGCCCGTATTTATACGCCTTTTTAGCAGGTTCATACGCCTTTTTAGCATAGCTCCTCTTATTTGCGAATTTAACTGACCAAATAACATATTTATCATAGTTTTTTCAGACAGCTTTTCGGATAACTGAGCAAATAATCTCCTTTTTCTGCATACAAAAGCATCCGTTGTCTCAAATGTCTTTTGTTTTTCTTGACAAATATCATTGAAAATTCTCCAATCTGGCTTTACGGGCGCAAATGCATTCCGAAGAAGTTCTATTGCATCATTAAATGTACGTGCTTCATCTTGAACTCCTTGCCACCATGTAGAGGCATAACCTTCTAACAATAAGGGGAAACTATTAAGGGCACGGTAGTCGGTTACATTTTCGGCTTCTTTATAGACCAAGATTGTTGCGATAAAATCCTCTACTTTCGAAGAGTTTCTTCCACCAGAGAATCGTGCAGTGCAACCAGTGAATGTCGTTTTCTTCTCTTGGCTATTTGATATGCCACTTAAAATTTGTTGAAACTGGACATCGCTTAAAACAATATTTTGTAGGATCTGTGCAGATCCATTTGCTGATGACTCGTTGAACGACATAAAGCTGTTGCTGCTAGTTGTACTTCTTGGCAATACCTGTGACTGTGCCTGAGATGATGCAGATGCAAAAGACGGTGTTTGGTTATTTGATGCTAGATTTCCTCCATTGGTACCGTTATGATTTGTATTGGGTATTTCAGCCGAATGTGTTGAACGAGGTGTAGTAATGGACTGTTCTAACGGTGCATTATTGTTGCTTTCAGCAACCGAAGGGTTAATTCTTGGACTCCTTCTAATCATTTTAAAAATATACCAAAAAATCTTAATTTTGATATTGGGCAACCCTGTTATTCACTCAAGAGTGTGGGAGTCAGTATGTGCAATCAATAAAATTCCTCTTAAAAGAGATTCTTGGGTAAATGCACTCAACGGGGATAAACTTGTTTTATGCAATACTAACAACAACCACAAATATTTGCGTCTGTGATAAGTGAGCCAACAACACAAATGAGATTTCTCAATAAAACGGAGACAGAGAATGTGAGTGATGAGCAACAACAGAACGGTGATGACCAACAACCACTCTAACACAGTATGTTGAGAGATCAACGGCGACGATGGAATTGAAACAATTGAGTATGCACTGATGACAAACAACAACAAAGATCGGCTATGATATGATGTGTGGTGCCAACAACAATATTATTGAGAAACTAACTGAGCATGTACAATTGAAACGGGTGGCGATCGACGATGAGCAACAACAACAACCAGTGATGGAAACAGCGACGACGACTGCAATTACTTCAGTGGAGAACAATAGTGAGAGATTTGACAAAACAACAACAACTGCGTTGTTTTATTGATGATACAGGAACAGCGATGGTTTCTCCAAAAGCGTTCACAATGCTTTAGTGGGCTTTGGCTTAGCCAGAACATTTGATGAAATCACCCACGTTTTATGTTAATTTTTTTAAGCAAAATTTAACAATTTTGCTTATTTTAGAAATTTCGTTGGGCGCCAGTGTAGAATGGGAGTTGCATCTCGATACGTTTAACTATATTGATGTCTCTCATTGTTTGCGCTTTCATTCAAAAGTGGGCAAAAATAGAAGGAGTTGACCTTGATTTACCAAACACGCAAAGAGTATCCAATTTTGATGAAATTTGGAATGTGTAACGGTATTCGGTCTTGAAATATGTTTACCAAATCTAAACCGATATAAATAGTATTTGGTAAACTTATTTCAAGACCGAATACCGTCACACATTCCAAATGTCATCAAAATTGGATACTCTTTGCGTGTTTGGTACATCAAACCAAAAATGTGAACTTTGACCGCAATTTTGTTATTTTTTCATTTATGAACATTGTAGTTTCAGAATCCGCAAAAACTTTTCAGGTGTAAGCACGTTTCATTTAAAGTTAGTTCAGTACTAGTTTTGCTCTCGTGCTGTACGGTCGCATGCTCTTCTATAAACTAAAGATAAAGTTATACATTTCGCGAAATTATCGTTCTTTTGAAACTTTTCATACATGTATCAAAATTAAGAGAAGAGTAACATCTGTACGTGCGTGAATACCAAAATAAACAGTATGGGCCGCAGGCCCGCTACTCAGACTTCGCCTAGAAGCAAATCCGGTGCGTTCAAGAACATAAAGCCTTCTATGGTAATAGGAGGCAGTATATCTTCCACTAGATCATCAGTGTCTAGCCACAATCGATTCAATGCCTTATCTGAAGAAGGCGATATGGATGTAACCCATGAAAGCAATATCATGGAGGAGAAAAAAACTCGCAAACCTCCACCCATAGTTGTCGACTCAGCTCTTCCTCTTAGGGAAGTCCAACACTTATTAGGCAATGATTGCCTCTTCAAACGTATTTCAATAGGAACTAAGGTGTTTCCTCTGAATACTGATAAATAAAATTTCTGCGTTAACGCACTAAAGGAAAACAAAATCGAATTCCATTCCTTTAATACGAAGGAGAACAGATTATTTACCATGTTTCTACATGGATTACCAAAAATATATCCAAAACTCATAGAAGACGAATTAAATTTTTTCTGTAGTGGAAGTGAATACAAAATACAGCACTATACATGATGCAGTGTACAAAGTTCAATTTGAGAGAAAAAATTTTAACCCGACATATTTACGAAATGTGGGAACAATAAATAAAGTAATGGTCACATGGAGAAAACAGAGACCAAAAACAAGAACAAGCCTATGCAATGCTGGAACTGTTTGATGTACGGCCACGGTGGAGAGCACTGTAACAGACAACCAGCCTGCATGTTGTGTGCAAATAGACATCACACGAACGTTTGTAACTGTAAAAAGTTTGGTAAAGAAAGAACTGATCACTCAGCAAGCGATATTAGTTGCCCATTGCGAGCACACTATCTCGAAATTAGAGAGAAAGCAACAACAAGATCTGTACAGAGAACCTCAAATGTTCGCGTAACTCACCACAAACAAAGCGTAAGCAGAGATTCTCCCTATGGTGAGCATCACAAAATTGACATGGGGCTATATGCCAACCAAGTAAGAAATAATAATAGCGATCTCTTCAGTATTGATGAGTTATTTAACATATTCACCTCTGCTCTCGAAAAACTCAGTAGGTGTACAACAAAATCTCAACAAATTTCTGTAATTATGTCTTTGTTAAAACATACTTATGGTTTTAAATAATTTAACCGCATTCAAGATACTTCATTGGAATGCCAATGGTATGTCCAACTACACTAGTTTACAACAATTTGAACTTATGTTAGAAACGCACAACATACAGGTTGCATCTCTTAATGAGACATTTTTCAAGGAACACCATAAACCTTATTTTAACAACTTCTATATATATCACAACGACAGAACGGACTCAAGAGGAGGGGGGGTAGCTCTCATTGTCCACAAAAGTCTCAACCAAACATTATTACCATTAACTAACACGTTTGGTATAGAAAATTTATCTATCGAAGTCTCGATAAATCACAGAAGTATCGTATTAACAACAGCATATTCACCCAGATACACAACACATTTTCAAAGAGATATCAAAGCTTTAACATCCGACAACAAGGAATACATTCTTTTCGGCGACTTAAACGCTCAACATACGGCTTGGAACTGTTCTAGAATCAACACAGCTGGTAGTGTATTAAACCTTCTACAACAGTCCAGTAACTTCTTCATACATTATCCTGATAACCATACATTGTATCCACATCAGGGATCTCGCAGAACATCTACTGTGGACATAATTTTAAGTAATACGTCTTTACGCCTAAATGTTGAAACTATGGACTATCAAATTCCCTCGGACCATAGACCCGTTTTATGCACAATTGAGTGCACAACATTTAACAGAACTGATATTGGTAGTTTCTCATATAAGCGTACCAATTGGAGGCTATTCAAAAACATAATCGAGCAAAATCTTCAATTAAACCTAGACACATATACATCTAAATACGCTGTTGATAAGGAGATTGAAGCGTTTATAGCACTTATTCTTACTGCGAGAGATACCTCAACACCCAAAATAAACCCACATCAAACATTTTCTCTTCCACCGGATATCCTACAAAATATAAGAGACAGAAATAAATTCAGAACAATGCGCAAAATTTCTTAATAAAGTTATAAATAAAAGACTAAACTCCGAAAGAAATCATAAATGGAATAGACTGCTATCCAACATGACTCCGGGGGACAAACGATTTTGGGCTCTCAGTAGAAGTTTGAGAGGAAAACGCAAAAATGTAGTACCTAACCTTAAAGATGGAGAAAGCATATTAATCTCAAATAAAGAAAAGTGCGAAAAGCTTGCGGATACATTTTTGAAATCATATCATATTACTATGAACTACAAACATCCTTCTGAAGAAAAAATCAACAAAACCGTTGAAACTCTAATAAATGAACCAGCAAATGTTGAAGGGGCTGAATTTATCACATTAGATGAATTGAAAAATGTAATTTCTAACCTAAAAATTTCAAAATCCCCAGGGTTAGACAATATACCCAATATTTTGTTAAAAAATCTTCCTGAAAAGGCCTTTAAATTGTTGTTGACCATATTCAACAGCTGTATCACATTAAATTACTTCCCAAAACACTTCAAGACAGCCAAAGTCGTTGCCATACATAAACCCAACAAAGCAAGAAACGACCCTAAGAGTTACCGACCAATAAGTCTATTAAGTAATCTAGGAAAAGTTTTTGAAAAACTCATATACTTCCGAATCAATGACATCGCTTCGGAACGTGGTTTAATACCAAAAGAACAATTTGGATTCCGAAAAGAACATAGTACGATTCACCAGATATGTCGAATAAAGAACAAAATTATCTCAAACAAAAGAAATAAAAGGTCAACTGGCGTAATTCTTTTGGACATTGAGAAGGCTTTTGACAGTGTCTGGCATAAAGGAGTGATCTACAAACTGATAGCAAAGAACTTTCCAAAATATATTTGCAAAATGATCGCCGAATTCCTCGACAACAGGACTTTCACCGTCGTTTCAGGAAAAGAACACTCTTCACCTAAACCAATACCTGCTGGTTTACCCCAAGGCTCAATACTTTCTCCACTACTATATTCCTTATATACTGCCGATTTTAAAGCTTTAAGTTCCTTCGATGTAGCGTATTATGCTGACGATACTGCACTAATCTCGTCGAGCAAATTAACAAGTGCTTTATTAAAGAAAATGGAGAGAAGTATGCTTTCGTGCTATAAATATTTTCAAAAATGGAAAATTAAAATCAATGAAGACAAGACTCAATGTATCATATTTTCATATAATAAATCACCGAAGAGATACCCCACAAGACCACTCACCTGGCTCAATACAAGAATTCAAACACAGAATCAAATCAAATATCTTGGAGTTATACTGGATAAAAAATTATTATTTCGACATCATATTGATTATGCATGTGATAAAGCTATAAAAATCTTAAAATCATTAATGCCAATAATTGGAAGACGTTCCAAATTAAACCTGAAGAACAAAAATTTATTATACAAATGCGTGATTCGACCTATCTTGTCCTATGGATCTCCAGCCTGGTACAAAGCCGCGAAATCACATATTAGAAAAATGCAAATCATACAGAATAAATGTCTTAAAATAATATTTAACAAGCACTGGAGGTATTCCACTCAAGAATTACACACGGAAACCGGATACGAGATGTTCGCCGAATATATCAACAGACAAAACCTAAATTTTTATACTAAAATAGAAAATTCCTCTTACACTCTAGTCAGAGATTGCTTAGAATTAATATAAGCTGCAAAACTGCATATATATTCTACTCAAACAAAAAAAAAAACATATGAATTAACATATCTAAACATGAAAAACAATATTAAGCCCATCATTATGTCATAATCGGAGCTGACTTAGAATTAACAAAAATGCAATTGTACAAACTAAAATCACCAAATAGAAAAATATGATGTATTATATGATTATTATTTTAATAATCTATCATACGCATATATTTTCCCAAATATTTGAATCTCCTATATTCTTATTCAGATGAAGTTTTATACCCAAATTTCCCTTCAATACTACTCACTTGTAAATATAATCGAAAAGTCAAAGCTTACATATTAATCATTTGTTGTAATATCTTATAGATAAATCTCATACAATATTTTATAACTACATGTTTAAAATTGATAAATGGATGAATAAAAATTGATATTGAAAAAAAATTAAAGTTAGTTCAGGCGTACACTGTCAACTATTTTCAAGCAAAATTTTCAATGTTTTCATCATTTCCTATTTTAATTTTTGCTTATTTGTTTTCTTTTTTCGCTTTCCGCATACAAATTGCTAGTAAATAATAATAATTAATAATTACATTGATTAAAATAGTTTTTATTATTTATTGATTAAACCCGATATCTCATTAAATTTTGCACTAAAAACAAAATGCCGAACCCATTTGTTTACAAATCAATTCCATTGAATACAATGTCTATCAATTAGTTTTTAAGAGTTTACATTTAAGTTACTGAAAAAAAAACATATATTTAATGAAAAATATTGATTACTACACATTTTTTCTTTCCATGCCAAAACAAATACACAGCATATTAAAGATACGAACAATTTTGTAAATCTATTATAGCCAACACTTTTTACTTTTACTGCAAAATTTTTTGTTATGCATGATTGATACATTTTAATATATAAATATTCAAAAACTGCAGTCAGTATGTTAAGGTACTTTTGTTAAACCAACACAAGATTTTTTAAAGTTATCATGGAATGTTCATGCAACGAAAATTTTAAAAAGCCATACCACCCTCGAAGTCGACTTGCCTGCAAATATAAGACTTACATGGACAGCATTTTAGGGTCTTATCTCAATTGGAAAATGGTGAATATAACTTTGTGTGCATCTACGTAAGCCCTGAATTTTATAAAGCTCTCCTATTTTTTTACAATTCAATGAGCAAAATTGAAGTTACATCTCGTCACCATAAATAAGTATGTAATTATAATGCCAGAGGGAGAGTATATTGAGCTGATTACGGAAATGTATAATTTCTTTTGGGGTGGATCCGGTTATCCGGTTATTTGACCCGAAAATCCAGATTCAAAACCGGATTAGACCCGGTTCTACTGAACAAAAAAGAAATTTCAGCACCTGCTAGACTTAAAACACCTAATTCAAAGTGATTGTCATTGCATTTATGACAAAATTTTTTATGAGAATTAAAAGTAACATTTAAATTGTTACACATCACTTTATTTATAAAAACTTCTCATTGAACTTTTTTCTTTGCTTACCTTTATACTTCGAGCTGACGATTGATGTTTGGGTATAAAAAGTTTCTTGTTGAAGAAGTTATTGAAAAATAACTTCGGTGGAGAATATCCACAAACAAGAAACAAGGGAACTGATGAGATCCAGTGGCGTGGATCGAAACTATAGTATTCCCTGCCTTACCCCTTGGCGAACAATGCCAAATCTTTTCCACTAATAAAATAGTTGTTTTAAAATATTAAAACAACAACAATGGGATTAAGCCAGACTATTTTGAAAAAACAAAATTGCAAACGCTAACCCAATAAAAAAAAAAAAAAAAAAAAAAAAACAACGCCACAATGCTTCAAATACAAATAATAAGTATATTTTGTCGATAAATTGACGTAAATACCTCAATAAATATAATATTCTGGATCTGATGTTTTAAATATCGTGCTGGTTGGAATAGACAGTTCACCTAATTGTGGTCCATTGAAACTGGGAATTGAACCCAACACCTTCAGATTGCTAGTTTAAAGTTCGCTTAACCGCGTAGGCTAATAAATCAGTTCTTATTTGATTATAATTTTGCATTTATACTAGTTTCTTTACATGTATACTCAATAAATTGTGGGTTACGTCTTTTGACATTTCAGAAAAACAATGTCAAAAGACGAACCCACACAGCTTCTGAAATTCTGAAAAAACGCTTAATTTGTTTTCCAAAAATACATTTCTTCACTGTCTTAAAAATTATACTGAAATTATTCGATATTTTTTATCACCGTTTTCGTTTTATAACGTTTTTTGCTTCTCCTGTAAAGTTTTGGAGTTGTGGGTTAGGTTTTAGGATGCGTAGCTCCTGTGATGGCAGCCACTCCACTCGGAGACCTTGAGGTCCATTGTGATCATCTTGAATGTTGGAACGGATTATAGATGGTGGTTATGATATGAAGGAGATGTAGATGTGTGCTGATAGTTATGGATAGATGAAGATTGTGAGTGATGTGGTTGTAGATGGGTACATTCCGATGGTTCAGATGTTGTGATGATGGTTGCGGGTGAGATGTAGTGATGTAAAGATGATTTCTGCAGATTAGATGTCATTTGCCGATCTAACTGTACGAGTAGAAAGAGGTTATATAGATATATAGATATAGATGTTGTGAAGATTGTAGTTGTGAAAATTGTGATTAGTTGTAGCTGGGTCGTGGTTGACGATGCTACTGTGTAAAGGGGGTGCTTGTCATGTTATCAGCACGTTGGAGCCATTTCAACCCTTTTGTCATGTGAAGTAGATCCGACGGCTCTGTTTGGCAGAATGCTGTTAAAGATTGGATGGTGTGCACATCCATGGTGCACTGTCTTCTAGAAAAGAGCATAGGACAGCGACACAATAGGTGCTCGATCGTCTCCATTTCTTCCTCAACCTTGCACAGCCTTCGTCATGGATCCTATTCTGCAGTGACCCGTGATGATCCCCACTGCTAGTTTCAGGTCTGATTTCCTTACTGAGAGCAGTGAGGCGGTTCTTGACTTGGACGGGATTGGTCAGATTGCCCTTGATGTGCTGCAGCTGGGCGTGTTTTGCCAGTGTTGGCAGAATTTTCCCGACATTTCTGCTCTATTATTTTCCTGAAGTGGCACAGTGGTAGCTTGATGGAGTTGTCGATTTCAATGTTTTGTGACTCCGATCCGCAGCGTGCCAGTCCGTCGGTTGCCTCGTTTCCCTCGATTTTGCAATGCCCTGGGACCTAACACAAGGTGACGATTGATTTTAGTGGCTCCAAAGCGTGTTTGCAGTCTAGAACAGCCGCGGACTTGATATAATGGGACTTGAGTGATTTTAAGGCCGTTTGACTATCGACGTAGATAGTCACCGGTCCTATGCTGAAAGTAGAGAGATACATTAAACTGAAATTCTTCTTGGCAACTATACAGGTTCTTACCTTGTCACCGCTGGATGTGGCGAAGATAGTATAGTTGCTATCGCTTAGCCCAGCAACCTTATTTTTATATAAATAAGGTTCCTGGACTAGAGCGATATCAACTTTGGACTTTGACAGGGAGAGTAAAAGTTCAGATTCAGCCGCTTTGCAGTGATGCAGATTGATCTGCATAATATGAAGCGGCTGCTGCTGTCGGTCCTTTACTGTCTTTGACCTAGACGGAACCGTATACATTCTAGGCCAGTTTTCCCTCACGAGGCCGCAGGTACTCCTGCACTCGTGTGTCAATTGACACCCTTATAGCCATACCCTCACCCTCCGGACTGTGGCTGACAAGCTTCCGTAAGCCGGTCTGGAGGTTAGGGTTCTGCCTACCGAGTATTGTCAGTATCCTTGTTGGGTCATACGCGGGCGGCGGCACCCACGCCGGCAATACTATTCTGCTGGGAATCTCATTCACACCCACAGCCGCTAATTGGAAGCCCTCCCAGAGTTCACCAAGGCCATCTATTGTGTTAACAAGGAAATTTAAAGATTCCTTGTTCTCACAGCAGATGATCTTGATGCCTCTGAAAGGAGCACCACTGCCGAAGTGTGTGTGCTTGGCTCCCCTTTGCCTGCAAACACTATCTTTCGCAGCTGATTCTCAATCAGGTGCCAGTGTTTGTCACTGATCCTGCCTTTAGTATCAGATTTGTCGATGACCGCTATACGCAGTTCAGCCGGCACCAACGGTCTGTCCGTCTTTCTTTTTCCGTCCCGCTACTCTTGGGAGGAGAGTGAGGAGTCACCTTGTGACTCAAGTTGGCCTGAGAGGTTGCCTTAGTAGCAGTGGACTTCTCGTTCTCGTTCTTTTGGTAGCGGTCAGAGGAGGTGGATGACTTCGAGTCCTGTCTCGGGATGGGTCTCTTGGCCGTAGGGTGTGGTTCCTCCGTGGATCTAACCCTCTTCTTCGGGTTTTTCGATGAAGAGTGGTTGGAAGCTGCCACGCACCCAGGTGTAGGGCCTATCGGCTCGGGCGATGTACAGATACACCGGGTTAACGGTGGTCCCGTGTCCGCAGGTTTTGTAGTTTCCACTGAATGCGAGGACAATTTATCTGCAACTGCAGATGCTGGAACAACTGTGTTGTTGAGTTCGTCGTCGGAAAAAACTGTCCTCGGCCTCATCAGAAACACATCTCCAACTAGGGCTTGTGGGTTACGTCTTCGGGAATTTATGATGACGATTTATAGAAAACCTTTTTGAAATGGACATAAGAGCAGTGTTGCCGAATTTGTCGATTTATCGTCATTTTGAGGATTTTTTGGCCCAAAATTGAAAAATTACGATTTGACGATTTTATGGTCCAAAATGACGATTTTTCACGTAATACAGAATTGGATGAAACAAAAGACATAACTATATTTTGACCAAATTTTCACGAAAGACTTTAGGGAAAGTAATGTTTAACATCGATTTTATGATCTTTTTAACGTTTATAGCTATTTCCAGATGGATTGGCTATGTTAAGGCACATATGTGAAATACAGGTTTTGGCCTCATCTTCGGTTTACGTCAGCTGAAAATTTTCATTTAGGATGGTTAATGGATGAAAATCTTCCTTGAACATTTTTCGAGATAAAATTCTTAATACCGATGCCCCTTTTAATGAGAGATTTTTTCGATTTCCGAGTGTCCATCAAACAAAATGTACGTGTACTGACAAACATGGACGATCACACTGTCAAGCAAGCGATCTTTGAGATAATCTCTCATTCAAAACTGGCAATGTGCCTTACCTTGTTGCATTACTGCAAAATCTATAACCACAGGGAAAACTATCATCTTCTGAAAGCTGTTTTTATAGCGGTATTTAAGTGAGAGTGGGTTAGATATATTGCTGTGGGTTGTACATTTTATGTTGTCAGTCTCATTGACAAAACTATCAGCGAAAAAATCGCACTATACGGTAACCAAACCTATTTTTGGATCATGTTGACGATTTTCCAAATTTCGTTGACGATTCCTGACAGAAAACTGTCGGTAACGCTGCATAACAGGCAAAACGATTGGTTTGTCATATTATTATTTTTTAACAAGACAAATTTGTTAATGGAGCTCATCGAAACTTATAAAATAAATATCAATTCGCGGAGCATCACATAAGCCTATAAATATTTGAAATGTAGTTTTTTATTTGAACTCCAATAACAATGTTCGTACACCAGTGCTGTGTTTTTTATATATCATCACCATAAATGCCCGAAGTCGTATCTCCAAAAAGTCAACATTAGTTTTTTGATAGAATGTAATACATAAGACTTCCGGTTTAGGGGAGTAAGATACCCGTGAGAGCTGAGCTGCAAGGTAACGGACGGGTCACAGGTTGTGGATAGTGCACAGCCCCTAGTTGAGGCCAGATGTGAATATATTGAATAAACAACCCCGAACAAGCAGCGGATGAGAAATAGGGTATGGAAGCTCCATAACCCGAACACCTCATGGTCAGGACGAGTAGATGTCGTTTTTAAAAATAGCATCCAATCAGCAATATCTCATCTGCCAATGAGCCAACTCGAAGTAGTCGGGGAATAGTGGTCAGGGAGATCATTGAATAATTATGGTCGGATTATGTAAAAGGGATGGTAGCAGAAGAAGAGATAGTTGTCAACGGTAGCGCCCATAAACTTCCAGAAAGCCTACACCCGTGCTTAGTCGTTCAAGAGTATCGGGCTCAACTATGGTATTCTTTGTCCCTACAAGCATCGCAGAAACCCTGACAAAACGTCAAAGTAACATAAATACAACACGAAGGGATATCACACATCTCCCAGGGGATCACAGGCAAGCTGCACAGGTGTGGAAGGGAGCAATTAATGTTTAGACAGTATAACTGAAACCTCTACAAAGACTAGATCAACATTCGCATTTAAAAAACCTACCAAAATTTCATGCTGGAATGTTAGAACCCTTTAAGAATGTGGAAAATTATCGCAACTGGCTAAGGAACGAGAAAAAATGGGTATTGATATCTTGGGTATGAGTGAATGCAGATGGAACGGCTCTAGACTACATCGGCTACCATCAGGTGAAACTCTAATCTATTCTGGCCGGGATGAAAATGATATACATAGCGATGGTGTTGCATTAATCCTAAGCAGAAGCGCATCTACATACCTTATCAACTGGAATCCAGTAAACGAACGGATAATGACAGTCATATTTCACTCCAGAATACGCTATATCACCATTGTCCAAGTATAGCCCCGAAAGAGACTTCAGCCTCAGACATTAAGATGAAATTCTATAGTGAGTTAGATAAAGTACTCTCCAAAACACCTAAGGGAGATATGTATGGGAGACTTTCATTCTAAAGCAGGAAAAGACAACACTACCTACAAACACTGTATGGGTAAGCACGGAATAGCAGTATGAAACGAGAATGGATAACTTCTATTAGAAACTTATAGCAGACATGGTCTCATAGTAGGTGGTACATGTTTCAAGCACAAACGTAGTCACAAAACGACATGGATATCTCCAGATAGGAGAACTGAAAACCAGATTGACCACTTTTGCATAAGCCGTAAATGGAAACATAATCTTTGTGATGTACGAGTAAAACGTAGTGTTGACATTGGTTCTGATCACCAGCTACTTCTCGCGATAGTGCAAATGAAAGTAAGCGCCATCAAAAATAAACATCGAAAATTTTCCTCACCAAAGTTTGATGTAGAAAAATTGAATTATCTTCGTTATCAAGAAGCCGTTGAAAACGATGTTAATATGATTCTAGAGCACGAGAGTGACCCAAACGAAAGCGTAGAAGAACACTGGGAACACATTAAAAATAATCTTTTACAAACGTGCGAAAACGTTCTTGGACACTATGCCCCCGGAAAAAAAGAATAGATGAGCAGAGAAGAAGAAATCTGAAAATATCAAAGAACAATGAATAATCGACGGATAAAAGAATTGAATTAGAAAAGTTATACACAACAAAAAACAAGGAAGGAAGAACATACACTGAAGAACTTGCGACACACGCAAACGAAGCGGCCAATAGGAACGACACTAAGGCGGTCTATGATATAACAAAACGGCCAGCAGGGAGACATAAACCACATGACCGCCCCATCAAATCAAAGGATGGGAACCTTCTAACAAACATTGATGAACAAATTTTTCGCTGGTGTACGCACTTTATGGAAACATTAGATAACACCCCTCAATATCCTTCAAACTTTAATACCATGTCCTTCAAGAAAAGGCATTTCGGAAAATGGGATAACATTGCAGATTTTGTTGTAATGACGGATCCCAAAACCAAGCGTTTCCGCGGTTTAGGTTTCATTACTTACTCCCATTCGTATATGATTGATAATATCCCATATACTCGCCTTCATAGGATTAATATTCCATAAAACAGTTTTTCATTTTATAACGTTTTTTGCTTCTCCTGTAAAATTATTATTTTGTTAGTTACGACTTTTCGCATTTATGGTAATGATATGTATTTTCTGTCGATATTGCACAAAAGAAGTGTTGCATTTTTATTGTGGCATTGACCGAAAACATGATGCTTTTCACATTTTATTAGTTCAATTTTGTTTTTCGTTTTTAGTTTCTCCATTAACCTCTTCAGCTTTGAAACAGAATTCAATTTCATTTGTGTGAAATTCGGAGGGGTTTTTATTTAAATTCATACAAAACGTTTTTATTTTTAAATTGGCTTAAATGGGAAAAACATCTCGTCGGTGTCATGCTTAAGTGTTCCATACGCCATTTTTGACATTTTGAGATAACGGTAACTTACTTGATTTTAAACCATGCTCTTTCAGATTTTTTCATCGGTTTTCTTCTATCTTCTATAGTTTTTGAGATATTCAGATGTCAATATGTTCCATATCCGCTTTGTGACGCAAAAAATCCTGTCTTTTTGTTCCATATCCATAACGCCTGGCGTATGGAACAAAACAACTTTGAACGTTTTTGTTACATATTCATGCCGTGTGGCGTATGGAACAAAAAAGAGACAAAAACGAATTGTTCCGCCACAAAAATCATGGCATTTGGAACAAAAAATTACCCAATTTTGTTAAGTTACGATTAATATGGCGTAACGAACAAATTATTTTTAAGGACTGGGCTTAAAAACTGAAGAATAAAAGGTAGTTTTTAAATCTAAATATTTTTGAATAGTGTAATTTTATATGAAAACCACAATTTCTTTTCGCTTAAGGTAACTCATCCTATAAAAAAGACAAGATTTCGATTTAAGCCCACAAAAATATACGCAGATGCGTTCATTCGTCTTGATGTTAGCGTAGACACCGACTACAAAAATGTTATTTTGAGAAAAACGCGTTTAAAGTTTTTATGTTACATTAGAAATGCAAAATCAGTTCCGATCGAAATTTGTACCTCATATTCAGTATAATCTCGATAATGCGCACACCACATGTTTCGGCGGTGTCCGGATTATCAAATTGTCCGGATTACCGAGTAGTAACATAACATATAATTTTGTAAGTTTAAATCATTAGTAGTGGACGTTTAATAGATAATAATCTGACATATAAGGTAAACGAATTCATTTTATGCAAATTTAAGTCGCTTTCCTGGATACAACATTTACTTCTTATATTCCTCCAGTGTAAGCTAAGTGTCATTTCCTATATATTTTTGTCGTCTAAAACTTCTATAAAATTGATGTTTAGCCATTCAAATTGTTTTTTCAAGGGTACAAACTTCGTAGCCCATGTCTATACGTGGACTTCAAGTGTCCGTGGGAATTGAAGATCTTACGAATCGCGATAGAGTTTCAGAAGTAAAATGCACTCATCTCATTATGGTGAATATATTTTGACCAGTTCTATGAACATCAGCAAATGACTTCATCTCGTTGTCCAGCTAGACAGGCTTACGGACTGGGTTAAGTCGACTTCAAATTGTCTGACACTAATTTCGTCCAAACATACTTGGGGTCTAACTAGGCTACCCAACACTATGTTTTAAATACTGTTGCTTATCACAGTCTGCCATTAATGGTTGAACGGTAAAAAAATAAATCTTCAGATTCAGATAATTATTTCCATATTGACTGTATAATTGAGTCAACAATGGCTAGCCAGAGAGTTGAGATTTTAGCAGAAAATTTTTTTTTTTTTCTTATTTATACTCCAATTGTTATTGCTAACAAGTAAAAAAGTGTCAGTCGTCTTTGCCTACAGAGGTATACCCTCAGCCAATGTGAATTGAAACTTTCATCTCCGGACAGATAGAATGTATTTAGCGTATCTTCAGAATTTTGCAGCCCTTTTTCAACATTTGAATTTGCCGACAAAAATGTGGATTAGGGATTAACACAAATGTTGAACTTTTGTGGGGGAGGTACCCTTAGGGAGGACCGATATGGGCCATTTTAGAAGTTAAACTAAATTTTGACAATACATTAGGAGATCCAAAGTTTGGACCAAATTGGTTGAACCATTCAAGTGATATCGTCCTAACATTTTAGTGACATTTTTAAAATATTGGGGAGAAGTACCGGAAGTTGGGAACCGGTAGCGCCACATGAAACTAAGTTTGGATAAAATATGACGAAGACCAAATGTTGCACCAAATCGGTAGAACAGTTCGAGAGCCACATATGGTGACATAGGGCTTTTTACACCTTTCGGGATGTTTTCCCAAGAAATATGGACCTGCTCCTGAAAAAACTTTTACCGTCGTAATGGAGGTAGCGAATGCAAATCACTTTAACAATTCGAGATTTGAGAGCAGGTCTTAAAATGAATTTATCCGAAATATTGTGTGGGAGGTACCGAAAGGAGTGCACAAATATAGTCCATATTCGAACCTGATCTTTATCTGGTAGATATATTAGGATGTGCAGAGTATGGATTACATCAGTCACTCCTTGAAGAGTTATCGTGCGCATATTTTTTCCGAACATTTTCAAACTTTTGTGGGGGGTACCTGAAGGAGTGGACCGACATGGTTTATATTTGAACCATATATTCGGCCAAATTTTGGACCGAATTGCCAGATCCGTTCGAGATTTATCTTGCGCTCCAACCACTACACACGGTGTCATAGTGGTTTTTTGCCAACTTTCAGGCTATTTTCTCAGGAAGTATGGACTTGCCCCTTATGAAACTTGTACCGTCGTATGGGGGACAGCGAATACAAGTTGCTACAACAAAAATCAAAGCGGTTCGAGAGCAGGTCCTAAACTGAACTTTTCCGAAATTTTGTGTGGGAGGTACTCGAAGGAGTGGACCGATTGAGTCCATATTTAAACTTCATCTAAGTCTGGTAGAACTTTCACGAAGTACAAAGTGTGTGCCAAATCGGTTACTCCCTTCAAGAGTTATCGTGCGCATAAATTTTCCGAACATTTTCGAACTTTTGTGGGGGAGGTACCGGAAGGAGTGGACCGATATAACCCATCTTCGAACTTATACTAAGTTTGGGCAAAATATTACGAAAGCCAAATTTTGAACCGAATCGGTTGCTCCGTTCGAGAGTTATCGTGCGCACCAGCCAGTCAGACAGACAGACGGACAGACATGGCTAAATCAACTCCAAATTGTCTGAAACACATTTCGTCCAAACATACTTGAGGTCCAAAAACCATTGTTTCGATGAGGCACATTTTGCCCGTATGAAAGTATATATACCCTCGTTAGAATAAATGCTGAGGGTATAAAAACGAAAACGATACTGAAATAAATAAGAATCTATTTCTCATCTGATGTCCGGATTATCGAGGTAAGAAAAATATGTGATGTCCGGATTATAGAGTCTACAATGTAAAAAATTCTATTGTCCGGATTACCGCGTTGTCCGGATTAACGAGTGTCCGGATTAACGAGTGTCCGGATTATCGAGACTAAACTGTATTTCAAATAAATAAACATTAAGGAGACCTATAATAATAGTCCTTAATGTATTTATTTGCTCATATAACTCTTTCATTTGAAGCTGTAAATTTTCAACCTACCAGTAGCACTTCACATAAGGGAGGTGGAACACAATTGATAAAAAGTGGTTCTGTTAAAATGTGACAAAATGTGTTCCATGTGACACAAACAGCCGAAAACACGAAAAGAAGAACCCATGGAACAATTCAGCAACCATTTGCAATTATAACTTCTAGACTATCAGAGATATCTGACTACAATAACCTACTGATATTTTCTTTGAGTTTAGATAAGTAGAACTGAGCTCTTAAAGTATTGGATTTTTGTACCACTTTTAATCCGTATGGGCTCAAACATCAACTTGAGTTTTTCTCGAATCAGAGCAAATGGCGTATGGAACACTTAAGCATGACACCGACGATCTGCTGGATTGGATTTTGGAAGATAACTGTAAAAATGAAACATACGCAAAATAAAAATGCATTCAATTAAGGGATTACAAATAGCTTGTTATGCAGCTTGAAACAATTGTTGTAACCGATTTTAATTTCATGAAGTAGGTAAAATATGTGATATTTAATTGATGATACATATTAAAGTGGTTGTACTAAAGAAATTGTTATACACTCCACCATAAAACACTCTAAACTAAAACAGAATGATTAGTTTTTTTTCTTGGCCACAATTTTAGGTGGAGATATTTTATGACAACTTATTAGTTCAGAAAATGTACGCAAAAAATCTTTAATTGGGAGCTACCATTGTATGGGGGCTATACCGAAACATGGAGTTATGTTGACCGGGTTTTAAAAGCCAGCTCTTAAAACATAAGCATTGGCTGTACACATCAACTGCTACACAATATTGACACTCACGGCTAAAGTAAAGTTTTGATATATCATCAAACATTTAGGGTTCCTAAGGATTAAAATCGGACTATTATTGCGACCTACAGAGCCGCCACAAAATTGGATAAATATTATGTTTTTGGTCCATTTCACCCGCTAAATATTTCACGATCATCACCAATAAAAATAGGGATCTATTCTGGTCTTAACCCGACCTCCATTAAACAATTCGTGATGATCGGTCCATAATTGCGGCCTGGAGTTTGATTACAATTTATAATGTACAGACGGACGGACGGACACACATCTCAAAATCGCTTTATCTCGTCCGACGAATATTTCGAGGTGTTACATGGATGTTTACCAAAACAAACTTATAATACCCTTTTCACATAGTGGTGTAGGGTATAAAAATTTGTTGAATAGGTTTACATTTTAATATAGCCCCCATATAAAGGTGCCACATTATTGAACACATTTTTAAAAGGTTTTGTTTAGCTCACCCCGTTTGTTTTATTTATTCTTGGGTCAAATTTAGTAATTCAAATTTCACCCTCTTCCTGTCAACCGATTAATCTGAAATTTTGTATACACTTTGGATTATATAAATTCAAGATTGCGGCCGATTCAAAATGGCGGATAACGTAGGTTTTATCAATCCCATCAATATGGGTATCAAATGAAAGGGCTCAACAAGCAGAATACAAAATACTATAAAAAATTTAAATCCAAGATGGCGGCCGCTACAAAATGGCGGATAACGTAGGTTGTATCAATCCCATCAATTTGGGTATCAAATGAAAGGGCTCAACAAGCAGAATACAAAATACTATAAAAAATTGAAATCCAAGATGGCGGCCGCTACAAAATGGCGGATAACGTAGGTTTTATCAATCCCATCAATATGGGTATCAAATGAAAGGGCTCAACAAGCAGAATACAAAATACTATAAAAAATTTAAATCCAAGATGGCGGCCGCTACAAAATGGCGGATAACGTAGGTTGTATCAATCCCATCAATTTGGGTATCAAATGAAAGGGCTCAACAAGCAGAATACAAAATTCTATAAAAAATGGCGGATAACGTAGGTTTTATCAATCCCATCAATATGGGTATCAAATGAAAGGGCTCAACAAGCAGAATACAAAATACTATAAAAAAGTTAAATCCAAGATGGCGGCCGCTACAAAATGGCGGATAACGTAGGTTGTATCAATCCCATCAATATGGGTATCAAATGAAAGGGCTCAACAAGCAGAATACAATATACTATAATAAAATGAAATCCAAGATGGCGGCCGCTACAAAATGGCGCTTTACGTAGGTTTTATCAACAAGCAGAATACAATATACTATAAAAAATTGAAATCCAAGATGGCGGCCGCTACAAAATGGCGGATAACGTAGGTTTTATCAATCCCATCAATATGGGTATCAAATGAAAGTGCTCAACCAGTAGAATACAATGTACTATATAAAATTAAAATCCACGATGGCGGCCTCTACAAAATGGCGGATAACTTAGGTTTTATCAATCCCATCAACGTGGGTATCAAATGAAAGGTCTCAACAAGTAGAATACAATTTACTATGCAAAATTGAAATCTAAGATGGCCGCCGCTACCAAATGGCTGATAACAATTTTTTTTATCAATCCCACCAATATGGGTATCAAATAAAAGGGCTTGACATTAAGAATACAGTGCACTATACAGTACATCTTATACACCCGAAAGCCATACAGTTTCCAGCTAAGTACAATTACAGGACGGCTGTAAGAAGAATGTTGCCTTTAATACTATCATGGGCTTCTACAATACATAAAATGCAGGGCAGCACTGTGAATCACGCAGTCGTATACTTAGGTGCGAAACTGTTTGATGAAGGTCAAGCCTACGTGGCTCTTAGTAGAGTAAGATCTTTGCAGGGACTACGTATAGAGGAGTTGGACTGCAATAAACTAACGGGCAAGAAACCTTGCAATAATGAAGCACTAAATGAATTAAACAGAATGCGAAATAAAAACTAAAAACTAGAAAATAAAAATAAAAATAGGTAAAAAACTTTTTAAGTTAAACGGTTTTATGTTAAACATACATTGCAATGTTTAAGATAAATGTACTAAAACCCAAAAAATAATAAAATAGATACAGTCGTGGGAATTATAAACATATGCATAGACTAGACTAAAAAAAACCGTGGGGCACGTCAATTGTCTACAAATTATCGACTTAATGTGCGATAGAAGAATCGTTTAATTCGTTGTTAGGCAGTTGGCCCGCAGACGGTGAGGAAATTACTTACTGTTTTCTTGCTCATGGACATTCCAATAGTTACACACTCCATGTAAATAAAAGAGATGTTTCAACTAGTTTATCGTTGGACATTCACACTGCTGGCTGGCGAGGAATCGTTTCACTGCTCGTAGTTTGTCTTAAATCGACAAAGTACTACTCGCTCACCACTATGAAACCCTAAAACTCGCTTATAATCGAGCTTGCTAGTTTGTTTGCACATTCTAGCCCTACTTATCACACGTCCATCGCTGTCAGTTGAACAACTGCCTAATTATAGTGTAACATTACAAAACGAACATTTTAATCAACGATTGTAGACAATTGACGTGCCCCACGGTTTTATTTTAGTATAGTCTATGCATATGTTTATAATTCCCACGACTGTATCTATTTTATTATTTTTTGGTTTTTAGTACATTCATCTTAAACATTGCAATGTATGTTTAACATAAAACCGTTTAACTTAAAAAGTTTTTTTTACCTATTTTTATTTGTATTAGATTAAATAATTTAGAAAGGAATAAAAACTAAATATTGCATTTTAGTTAAGAATTTTTTATGCTGGAGGTTATAGAAAACTCGACTCGTCCGAACTTAACGACTTTTTTTGTTTACTTCATTTGTACGAAAATTTCAGTTGTGTACTTTTCTGATGATAAATATAAAAACAAGAAAATTCATTTACCAAATTTCCAGAAGTCCATTGCCCTGTCAAAGAAATCACCAAATTTTGTGTGCCCTCAACCGTTCACATATTAACACGATTGAAGTGTGATGCAACTGGGGACCGCAGTAGCGGAAATTACATCAATTTCACACGCTTATTAAATATGCATGCATAATCATTCGTGGATGAGTGAGTGTAGTTTTTGTACGATGAAATGAAATGTTACAAAATATATACATACATGACACCTTTCTCTTCCGAGACGTCAATTAATTTTTCGTGGTAAATTAAATGTCGTTTCCATTACCAATTAAATCCTTAACAACAGCAAAGAGAAATGTAGTTTTATATATTTGCTGTATAGGAAAATTGAATTGTAAACATAGACCAAAGGATTCATGAACATAGATATTTGAATACATAAAAACACATATTCGAGTAAATTATCAATCAAATGTATCGTTTGCAAATGAAATTTCAATGTCAACTGCCTGGTTGAAGTGTTTGCATTTTCAGCAAAACAAGGAGGGCAAAATAAGTACAACGAAACGTTAAAATTATGGTTGCTGCAAACATGTGTAATTTTTTCCTAATAAATGCTTACATTGATGTACGTTTTGAATGCACTGTCAAAATGGATTGTCGATCAATTAACGGGACTACGGACTTAATATTGCTTAAAACACTAATGCTTTAAATTAATATTTCCTGTAATTTGGGTATGAAGCAAATTCAGCAAAGAATTGAGACTAATCTATAACTATTTATCATGAATTTTATTTTATTTTGTGGTTACAGCTCTGCTGCCGGTCATGTTTGTGATTTAAATCACTTAATATAGCATTTTGTGAATAAATCCTTTTTACCCATCTACCAAATGACATCGTCCGACCGAAATAGCTAACCACGGTCATTTCCACTTTCACCATAATAATTACCATTACAGTCGTAATCATAACGTTTGTATTTAAAATCTCGCACTATCCTCCCAACAGTTTGTAATCTAGCAGTCATGAATCACGTTTGGCTAAGAGAATTTGTTTAAAGGCACGCTGAAATGTGGTAATGAATGACATTTAAGGGCGTTACATTCACGAATTTTATTAAATAATTTAATGGGAGGACATTGGAAGGACAAGAGGTCTTTAAATAAAACAAAATTTATAATTTTTTCATCGAACACCAGCAAGTTTTCTCACAGAACAGCCAAAAGATAATGGTCTTCTTACCGCAGACTAAAAAAGCATACCAATAATTATTCTCATAGAAGACCGATAAGATATTCTTATCGAAGACAAAAACGTCTTCTCATAGAAGACCAAGATTACTAACATCTTAATCTAATTAAAGACCGATGAGTCTTCTAACAGATGTTAGAAAAGACTTGTCCGAAAAAGGCCTATAGGTCTCTCAACGAAGACCAATATGCTTTTTCATAGAAGACTTGTTAGTCTTCTCATAAAAGTCTAATGAGTAATTTCATGGAAGTCCAATAGGTCTTCTTATGAGTATAACACATAAAAGCAACGGTTTTCTCTTAGATCTTCTCAAAGAAGACCGATAGGTGTTCTTACAATAGACCGTTGGCCTTATCCAAGTAGAGCGGGAGATCTTCTCAGAAAAACCGATAGGTCTTTTCATTAAAGATATACAGGTCTTCTAATAAAAGTCCCTTACGAAAAGGTGCAGATTTTCTCACAGAAGACTGGTAATTGTTCGCACAGAAGATAAATTTGTCTTCCCATAGAAGACCAAAAGGTATTCTCAATGGAGACCTTCTCTTCTCGTAGAACACCAATATGTTTACGCAGAGAATAACGATAGCAATTGTCATCCAAGAACGCTGGGATTTCTCACAGAAGTCCGAGAGGTCTTCATACACGATCGAAAGCCTCCTTACAGAAGACCGATGGTCCTTCCTTTAGAAGAACCATAAGTAATCTCATTTAATTGTTCCACAAACATCCCAGATGGGACAAGGGAGACTTCTCTCATATCAATGAGTGCACGCCGATTCATATTGGCTCAATGATATGGGACCTACTTTTTATTGCCGAGTCCGAACGGCGTGTCTTACGACACCACTTGTAGAGAAGTTTTTCATAGTAATCTCATAGAAGACCTATATATTCTCTCATAGAAGACCGATACGTCTACCTTAGAAGGCCGATAATTCTTTTCAGAGAAGAAGAAGAATGATCTATAGTTCTTCTTACAGAAATCTGAAAGTTCTTCTCATATGATACCGATATGTATTTTCTTAGAATATCGATCGATATATTCTCTTAGAATGCAGGTAATTCCTCTCATAAATGATTGATTGTCTTCTCTCAAAGCCGATAGTCTTCTATTAAAAGACTCACAAATTTTGTCTCATCAGACCGATAGATCTTTGCTTATAAGACAGATAGTAATTACTTAGCTGGACTTTTACAGAGAATTTTTCCATAAGCCGAACAAAGAAAAGATCTCCAATCCTCTCTGCTTGCTGCTGCATTTTCCCAATCCGGGATATGGAGTTTTTTTGTCGCATTTCACTGGTTCGCTCCATCGAAGCCCTGGCATTCCAGTTCTGCGTGTGCCACGCCTTTTTAGCGGGTTCTTTCTTATGACATGACCTAGCTGTATTGTAGCAAGAGTTTCATTTACTGGGGTGAAGCTGGAGACCAGAATTTTTGCCTCGGACCAACTACAAATCCTCAACCAAACTTTATGTCATGGCAGCTTTAATACAGTGCGTCACCTTTAGGTGTTGTTGTGACGCCTTTCCCAATCCATCGTATTTCCTGTATGATAGTAATGTCGGGCTTGTACATTGTAAGTATGACAGTGCGTAAACTGCATCTTCTTTATAAAGAGTGCGAACATTCCAGGTGTAGATTTGCCGATCATGGTCCTTAAAGCGTTTGCGTGGGTCGTCCACTTTAGAGGGGTTTGTTTGTGTTTCATAGTAGGCTGTTTTTTCTACTGGACGGTTACTTACCCGACACCCAAACCAAACTTTTTAACGTTCTTATGGGAGAAGGCGCGGCACATGATAGCTCACTACCTTTAACTGGTGCTAAAGGCAGCTCCCCAGGTGACACCACGGGGAGGTCAGTGTCCACATGAGATGCGAGAGGGACCAAGATTAATTCTGGGCTTTGCCATGTTAAAGGCAGTCATGGCCGCTACTTGGTATCTTTCATTTCTTACATCACCCAGATAGTTCTTCTCTTAAAATTCCAATAGGTCTTCTCTTAGAATATCGACAGGTCATATCATGGAAGTTCGATAGATCTCATCAACCAAGACTGATATATTCTCTTAAAGAAGAAGATATATTCTCTTAAAGAACCGATGTTCTCTAAGAAGACCGATATGTCTTTCGTTGGAAGACATAAAGTTCTTCTCATAGAAAACCGAAAAGTTTCTCAGAGACGACCGATAAGTCCTCTCAATGAAGACCTGTAGTTCTATAGAAGACCAATCAATGTCTTTTCTCAAGGAAGGTGAAGTGGTAGTCTCTTAGAGGCACGACAGTTCGTTTCTTAGAAGAACTATTCTATAGGAAGACCGATAACTCGTCTCATATAATTCCGTTGTTCTTCCCACAGATTTCCTATATGACTCATACAAGGTCTTTTGGACTTCATCGAAGATAGATCTTCTAAACGAAGACCGATAAGTTTTCTCTTCGAAAACCTATAGGTCTTCTCTTATAAGACCAATACTACTTCTCATAGAAGAACTCTCGGTATTCGCATGTGTTAGAAAAAGATAAGTTTTCATGTCTTTTAAATATCTCCAAATCTTCTTATAGATAAGTCTGATGATAGAAGACGGATAGATATTTTCTTAGACGACTAATAATTTTCTCGACAGTCTTATCGCAGAAGCTGATAGGTTTTCTCATAGAAGGCCGATCTTGTTGGACCGAAAGTCCTCTTACAGAACACCTATAGGTCTCCTCTTAGAATACCGATACGTCTTCTCATAGAAGATTGCTAGGTCTTCTATAATTGACAATGTCCGTACATCCGTCCGTCTGTTGAAATCAAGATACAGCTCGCAATATTTAGGATAGAGCTTTATAATTTGCTGTAGAAGATTCAAGTACTCCTAGGATATTTGGTATTGAAAATTGGCTATATCGGTCCACGTTTTGATATAGCCCCCATAGAACGATACCTCTCGATTGTCGATATTTTAAAGTTTTTAGCCTCATTATATAATTGTTGCACAAACATCCCATAAGGGACAAGGGAGACTTCTCTCATATCAATGAGTGCACCCCGATTCATATTAGCTCAATGATATGGGACCTACAGTTTATCGCCGAGTCCAAACACCACTTTTGTAGAGAAGTTTTACATGGCTGAAATACTCAGGAAATGCAATGAGGGGTATTTTGCCACCGATGAAAAGTTTTTTTGATGTTGTCTGGCCGGGGAATCGAACCCACGACCTTATGTGTGCAAGGCGGGTGTGCATACCATTGCACCACGGTGGCCTCATTATCGCACCGAAATGGCTGAAATTTGGTACTAAGTCTTCGATGGGGGTACAAAATATTACACCTGAAAATTGTCGGTGAAGGCGTGAACCTCTTCATATAGCTCCTATAGAATGATATCCCCCCATTTTCGGTATTCTGAAGGTTTTAGACCCATTGGCTGATATTTGGTATACAGTCTTCGTTGAGAGTACAACACTTTCCGCCTGAAATTTGGTGGTATGGGTCCACGTCTTCACATAGACCCCACAGAAAGGTTCCTCCCGATTTTCAGTATTTTGAAGGTTGTGCGCTCAATATAACACCGAATTTGCTGAAATTTGGTTTTTGATTTCGTAGTCCCCATACTACGGTACCTCCCAATTTTCGGTATCTTGAAGGCGTATTAATGATGCTTAATAACGACACCGAAAAAGTTGAACGTTGGGGTTACAACGTTTTTCACCTGAAATTGTTCGGTACAGGCCCACACGGTATTTTGAAGGTTGTGGCCACAAAATCACACCGACATGGCTGCAATTTGGTCTTTAGTCTTCGTTGGAGGTATAAAACTCTCCACCTGAAATTGGTCGGTATAAATTTTAACTTTGACCTTGAAAAAATATATTTAAATAAATTTAATAATTCATAAGTGACAGAATTTTCGCCACGAGAAAACGATTCTGAACCATGGTGCGGCAGTACGATTTTTTTCGGGGGCAAGTCCATGCTTCCTGAGATAATGTTCTAAAAGCTCGAAGAAACCCTGACGGCAACAAATAAAATGGCAAATTTGCAACATAATTCTCGCCGGGAGTTTCTGATTAGTCTTAACTTCCACATAGTATTACTTCATCTAGTCAAGTATAAGGTTGGAATTTGTTCATTTTAACAGCTCATCTCGGATCGTTTTGAAATTGTTTTCAAAAAGTTATTCTTGAGGGCCCTGTTACGACGGCGCAATTTACGGGGGCAAGTCCATACTTCCTGAGATAATGGCAGAGAATCTCCAAAAAATCTTGCCGCTACAAAATAAACTGGGTAGAACATAAGATAACCCTCGAAAGAGAAATCGATTGTAAAACGTATTATTTCTTACAGCTTCGAATTATGTCCGAATATCGACTACATCAGACCACTCTGTCGGGTATCTCCCACACAAAGTTTGGAGAGGATGTAGTTTAAGGGTTATCACTTTCAAAAAATCGAAAAAAAGTTATTGGCCTTTTTTAAAGTACATGTAGTATGTAGTATGTCGCAAAAAATTTCAAGTCTATTTTAGCAAAATTGGCTGGGATATGACCGTTCAAAATTAAGAACCCGTTGTGTTTTGTAAACACGTTTTGCTCGAAATGACATTTTTGAAGTCAGTCACAACGATAGCTCGAAAACGAATGGACTGATCTTTAAATATTTTGGTGAGCTTATTAAATACATAAAAATCTTGCCATTAAGCGAGACAGATTTTTTTTTTCGTAATTTGGACAGATAATTGTCAATTTTTTCGGTTAAATCTAAATTTTGAATTTCGCAGTTCATATATTTTTTCAATAGATTTTTTAGAATTCCGTTTCGCTTAAAGACAAGATTATTGTAATTGTAATTGTAATTGTTCGACAAACATCCCTGATGGGACAAGGGGACTTCTCTCATATCAGTGAGTACACCCCGATTCATATTAGCTCAATGATATGGGACCTACTGTTTATTGCCGCGTCGGAACGGCGTGTCCTAAAACACCACTAAAAAAGACAAGATTATTAGGTTCTTAAAACGCCCATAAAAATATACGAAGATCGGCCCATTCATTTTTGAGCTATCGTTGGCACCGCAAAACTCTTTTACTAAAAAAAGGGTTTGGCATGTAACCATTTACCACATAACATTGCAATATTTTTCAAAAACGAAAATTCCGGATGTAGTATAAGATGTCTCTTTTAGATGAAAAAAGGAAATATTTAAAAAAATGTTGGTAGGTTCTTTGAAAAAAAATCATGCAAAATGATTTTTTGAGTCTACACAACTAGGGATAAGCACCTAAGGAATCGTCTGACATAGTCTTTAAATTTTTGACAACAAGTTGTGTATGCGCGGTACCATTTTTTCGGGGGGAAATTTACACTTCTTGAGAAATTGACCCAAAAACCCAAAAAAACCCTATAGACGTAAGAAGTATTGTGTTTGCTTCTCTTCTTTAGGTCCGAGGCTGAGTATATACATACCTCTGTCGGCACCACTGACTGACACCTTCTTACTTGTTTATCCAAAATATCAGCAAGGTCAGCGAAATATACAACATTTTCTAATACGAACCAATATGGTAATCAGTGCAGATGTATTGAGCCCTAAATTTAAGAATAATGGACCTTTATTAGCAACATGCCAGTTAGCCAAAGAAACGCATATTACCATAGAGTATAATGGGATCCACTTATGCCATATGCACGTTAATTAAATGCATATATAAATCTTTTGATTTCTATGCGCGATTGTAGCATCAAATTAAGTCACATATTTCCCAATTATCCTTTGGAGGCATCAACCACTTAATAACGTACCATAGTATTTTTTCACACTGACTTGACACTTTCACACAATTTGTTTTTTATCGCCTGCATCATCTGTAAGGGAATATGAGTCTGCTGAAAATTTAGTAGGTTTTGCATGCAAAGTACTTCATTTATTTGAATGATGAGAAGTTCCTTAACAATCCCAACTCAGTATTCACATGAAAGCAATAAAAACTGTTGTTGCATTTTATGAGTAAGGCTGTAGTTGATGGGTTTTGTTTTCGGGTTAATTGTAGACCACGTTCAGTGTCAACTATCTGTCTGTTTTGTGTCGACTATCAAGTGGTTTGCCTATTTGAATGTTGTTGTTGCTGTTGGATTCAAGTTTTAATTGCAAAATTTGTTTTTTGTACAACTTGCTGCCTGTGTGACACAGACACGCTCGAAAGTCATTGTGGAAGGATATTTCTGGTAATGGTAATTTTAATGGGCAATAAAATTTTCCTAGAAAATATTATTCAAATAAATGATAAGTTATTATGGTTTAAAATTCAAATTTAATAACCAGAAAATATAAATTTACAAAATATTACTTTTGAAGAAAGAAGTCGGCTTCTGGATATTGTTATAATTGCGGTGCGAACGTTAACGAAAAAGTTTGGTTGATGTTATAAGTGAAAGAAGCTACAATAAAAATATTATTTTCAATTTATGGTTAGAATTGTCATGAATCATTTAACTTGGAAATGTTTTAATAAAACAAACAAGTAAAAAACATTAAATTCGGCCGGGCCGAACTTTTTACACCCTCCACCATGAAATATTCTGAACTAAAATGGAACAATTAGTTTCCTGTTAGGTGCGAAAATTGTTCTACAAATCAAAAGATGTATATAATAATTTCTTCAATCTGTTGGTACATTTATATGGGGGATTAGGGTGGGGCGAATTAAACACCTTATTGATTTCTTGGGATTGTACTGAGCAAAACAGTCCAGTTGAAGGTTTTTACCAACGTTTTTTTTGATATTTTGGCATATAACAGCCAAACCATTGAGAACACAAATTAATAACTCTCTAGTACATCGTATAAGCATTGGAACGCGCCACCAGGCAGTTTTGGCATTGTGGATAAAAAAAACTGAAGTCAAAATCGGGAGGCTTGATTTGCACCGTAGACATATGGTCTTGTGGAGTTTTTTTCTCAGTACAATCCCAAGAATCAGAAACGCGAAGGGCCCAATAAGGTGTTTTTCCTTCCATACAAATCACCCCAACCTACCGGGCGATACACCAAAACATGTAACTCTGTCAACGATTTTTGGTGGAGGAGTTTCGTTACCTCTGAGAACTTCAAATGTCAAATACAGCTAATTCGGTTGAAAATTGTAGCTAAAATCCTCAAAATACTTAAAATTGCGAGGAACCATTCTATAAAGGCTATACCAATAAATGGACCTATGTGGACGATGTTTGGTGGAGAAGTTTCGAAGCCACTGTCAAATTTCAGCTAGTTTGGTTAAAAAGTGTAGCTAAAATCCTCAAAATACCGAAAATCGGAGGGTACCGTTATGTAGGGGGTATTCCAAAATATAGACCTACTAGCTGAACCCGGTGCGCTTTGCTGCCCGGACTACGATAAAATATAATGGAATGCCAGAATTATTTAAACTTTTTTAATTTTTTAACGAATAAATATAGGAGATATGAAGGCGTTATATACCTATTCAGGGTTGTTATGGAGCTACAATGGTATTTTTGTATGTTTCAGGAGGTAACACTACTCCGAAAGCTTTCCGCCTATAAGTATTCATAATGATTTAGATATATCATAATAAAACATAAATCTTAAGAAGTCTCTCCAAGATATGATATCTTATAGCTGTAGCCTTGGTCAATTCCTTCCCGACTATGAGTACTTCTGTAAATAATGATGACTTTTACTGACTGCTAAGTCTTTGAAATTTATCATACATAACAAAAACATGAAATCGACCGAAAATATATATGGATAGCTATATTCCTATATGAACCGCTCCGATATAATTTGTCAAATTTATTTTTAGACCAAATCCCGCCTCACATTCACATTTTGTGCATAAAATACAGAAAATCAGCCGAAAATATATATGGGAGCTATATTCTAATCTGAACCGATTTCGGTATAATTTTCCCATTTATTTCTAGAACGAATTGCGCCACGCTTTCCAAATTTCAGTGAAATTGGACATGTGTAGTGTGTCCAAATCTGAACCGGTCTCGATATAATTTGGCACATTTATATTTGGAACAAATTTCGTCAGACATCCCAAATTTCAGCGACATTGGGCACATAAAGCGTGTTTGGAGCATCAAATACAGAAAATCGGCCTAAAATATAGATAGGAGCAATATCCAAATCTGAACCGATTTCGAAATGATTTGGCACATTTATGTCTAGACCAAATCCCGATACGCATTCCGAATTTCACCGAAATTAGACATAAATAGCGAGTTTGGTTTATAAAATACAGGAAATCGGCCGAAAATATATACAGGAGCTATATCCAAATCTGAACCGATTTCGTTATAATTTGGCACATTTATTTCTAGACCAAGTTCTGTAACACATTCCAAATTTCAGCGAAATTGGACATATATGGCGTGCTTGGTGCATAAAATACAGGAAATCGGCCGAAAATATATATGCGAGCTATATTCAAATCTGAACCGATCTCTATATAATTTAGAACATTTATTTCTGGAACAAATTCCGTGAGACCCTCCAAATTTCAGCGAAATGGGACATATATAGCGTGTTTGGTGCATAAAATAAGGAAAATCGGCCGAGAATATATATGGGAGCTATATCCAAATCTGAACCGATTTCGATATAATTCGGCACATTTATGTCTAGACCAAATTCCGTTACACATTTCAAATTTCAGCGAAAGTGGACATATATAGCGTGCTCGGTGCATAAAATACAGGAAATCGCCGAAAATATATGTGGGAGCTATATTCAAATCTGAACCAATCTCAATATAATCTGGCACATTTATTTCTAGAAATTCAAAATTTCAGCGAAGTTGGACATATAAGGACAAATAAGGAAGTCGGCCGAAAATATATGTGTATGGGAGCTATATCCAAATCTGAACCGATTTTGATATAATTTGGCACGTTTATTTCCAGACCAAGTTCCGTCACACATTCTAAATTTCATCGAAATTGGACATAAAAAGCATGTTTTGTACATAAAATAAGAAAATCTGCCGAAATATATGTATGTGGGAGCTATATCCAAATCTGAACCGATTTGAATATAATTTGGTAAATTTATTTCTACATCAAATTCCGTCGCGCATACAAATTTTGGAGATTGTATCTGTAACAGTTCTAAAGATATTTGCATACAAAATCTAATTTTTTTTGAGGTACCTCCGGTTTTGATGCTATATCTCCAGATCAACGCGAAATTTCAAAAAATGATATAGCCTATTTTCATTCCAGGCCATGTAGCAATGTACCCTAAACATTTCAGTAAGGTCTGTTCAGCGGTTTTCGAGTCTATAAGGCACAAACAAACAAACAAACAAACAAACAAACAAACAGACAGACAAACAAATTTCAGTTTTATATATATAGATAGCTGAACCCGGTGCGCTTCGCTACCCCTTTAGATTGATATGCATTTGAAATTTTACGGATTTTTTGAAATCTGAAAGAAATCAAATTCAAAAATTTAAAGTAAAGTATTTATTGTAATGCTTTAGGATATACAATGTTTTTTGTTTTTCCTTCAGGAGCGTAAACAAACAAATCGTGAACATGCAACGTAGAGCTGACCATGAGAAAATCAAGAACATGCTAAATTTAGACCGCATACACGAAGAGTCTGTCCTTGGGATTTATTTATAGTCATTGCAAATGCCAAACGTACAGGAAACTGCAATCTTTTAAAATTGAAGGGCGTTTCTGTTGCTATTAGAGTAATTCGAGATAGAAGTACATCTGAACCTATATACTTCCCAGTAATAATCGTTGCCTCAATTAAATAGTTATGTAGTTTTTTTTTAATGGGTGCCACCGTGGTGCAATGGTATGCACGCCCGCCTTGCACGTAGAAGGTCGGGGGTTCGATTCCCCGGCCAGGCAACATCAAACATTTTTCAACGGTGGCAAAATACCCCTCAGTAATGTTGGCGACATTTCCTGAGTATTTCAGCCTTGAAAAACTTCTCTACAAGTGGTGTCTTCAGACACGCCGTTCGGACTCGGCGATAAACAGTAGGTCCCATATCATAGAGCTAAATATGAATCGGGGTGCACTCATTGATATGAGAGAAGTCTCCCTTGTCCCGTATGGGATGTTGTGGAACAATGTTTTTTTTTTTTTTTAGTTTTTTTACTGTTAACCTTGTACCATTGCACAGTGTCCGATTTTCCAAAAACCTGGCCAAAAATCGAAAAAAAAAAATTATCAATTTACACTAAAAAGGGTCAGATATTGTTTATAGGATCCCAGTGCGTGTAGTTATGAAAAAATATATACATTTATTGTTTAATAAGTGGGTATAAAAGCAGGTTGAAGTGACCCTATTTGGAATTTTTTTTCTTTTCAATATTTAAGTTGTTTATAAATCTATGATAATATGCAAAATAAACAACGGTTATTAAATATTTTCTTTTTGTAATTGTAATGAAAGGTATGTGAAACGTATTTAAGATGTTCAGTGTCGCCAATGAAGTGTGCGTTCTTTAATAATTGATGTCCGTACTTGTTCATTTTTTTTCAAGATCAATTTTCACAATAAATTATAAAAATAGTTGTGAGTAAGATCGAGTTGGGCCGTGTAATCTATCATTTCATAAAAAAGGAAGGGTTTTTTTTACCAATTTCCATCGAAAAATCCTGCACATATTTGCACTTTTTGTTTTTATGTGATATTTTGTCTTGCAGGTATGTACAGATTTTCTTTCATTCAGAATGTCAGAATATATTATAGGGTCACTTTCTGGCGTTTGGGTATAATTTGGAGTTCTCTTATATTCTAAGACCTATAGTAAATTTTTATGGCGAACAAATTTCTAGAATATTTTGGTCTGATCCGATCACATTTTATAGGAGATTTTAAAGATTTGTTGAAAAAGGGACCAAAAGGACCCCTTTTATGACTCGCACGAGGGTCAATTTTTTTAAGAAAAATATTCCTCGCATTCTTGTCAGTATAGTTACCAAAGACATTATACACCTAAAATGCAAGGAATCCAAGTAGTCTTAACTCAAATATTTCCAAAACTGTAGAAATGGTGGAAGCTTGCAACCCTAATTTAGTTTCTTTTTTTTTTTTTGGCAAAATTGATACCGATATTTTTTTGGTATGTAATGCAAATAGAGATTTCTTTTCTTTGGTAACTTATAGTGAAATTTAGCAGAGAACATTTTTGTCTTTGACGGCATTCTTCTAAAATGATGCTTTGTATGACAATTTTGCCAAAACTCACATGAAGTACGCCCTTAACCCTAAGATGTGTTTATAATTTTGCATATTTCTGGAGTTTAGGTAAGGTACAGAGTTTTGGTGTATTCTAGGACCCATAGTAAAAATTGTTGGCGAACAAATTTGTAGAATATTTTGATCCGATAAAATCACATTTTATAGGAGGAGGGACCAAAAAGACCCCTTAAATGACCGCCTGAGGGTTAAATAATATCAAAAATGTAATCAGCGGCCGGAAAAACATAAGAACCAAAGGTTAGGTCAAAATCTATTCATTTTTAGAGTTTTGGCCAGGTTTTTCGGAAAATCGGACACTGTGCATTGCAAAGGCGAGGTGGGTCTATGTTTCTTAATAAAATAATAGGAACACCAACTTTTAGCACTAAATTATGTGGTGGAAAGCCTGAAGATCCAACGAACTTAGGAATTCAACTGGATAGTGAACCGCGTCGTCTTCAGTTACCACAGTATCAATGGATTTGTACGTTCGTGCATTTCCTGAAGTTCTATTGACTGAAATTCTTTCAATATAATTTACCAATTTGTTTTGTAGACCAATTCCCGCCACATACCACAAATACATGAAATCGGCCGAAAATATATATGGGAGCTATATGTAAATCTGAACCGATTTTAATATAATTTGACAATTTTTTTTGTAGATCAATTTCCGCCACATGTTTCAAATTTCATTGAAATTGGACAAACATAAGGTGTTTATTGCATAAAATACATGAAATCGGCCAAAAATATATATTGGAGGTATATCCAAATCTGATCCGATTTCAAAATAATTTGGCAAACTAATTTCTATGATCAATTCCGTCAAAGATTCCAAATTTCGTCAAAATTGAACATACATGGCGTGTTTGATGTAGAAAATACATGAAATCGGCCGAAAATATATATGGGAGCTATATCCCCATCTGAACCGATTTCAAAATAGCTTGGAACATTTATTTCTGCAATAAATTCCGTCACACATTCCAAATTTCATTGGAATTGGGCATGCAAAACGTGTTTTATGCATCAAATGCATTAAATCGGCCGAAAATATATATCCAAATCTGAGCCAATTTCAAATTACTTTGGCAAATTTATTTTTAGACCAAATTCCGTCACACATACCAAATTTGCAGACTGTATCGATAATCGTTCGTTAGATATCAGCATACAAAGTCTACAGTTTTTGGAGGTACTTCCGATCCTGAGGCTATATCTCCAGATCGGGGCGGAATTTTTAAGATTTATATAGCCTGTGACACTTTCAGGTCATGTGGTAATATACTCTGAAAGTTTCCGGAAGATCGGTTCAGCGGTTTTTGATTCCATAAACTTCAAACAAACAAACGTACAAACATTTTCCTCCGTTATAGATATACTCGTAGATACCGCACAAATTTCATTGAAATAAATATGGGAGCTATAGCCAAGTCAACACCGATTTCAATACTTATTTCTACACCAAATTTAGTTACACATTGGACATACATAGCGTATTTGTGGCATCAAATACATGAAATCGGCCGAAAATATATATAGGAGCTATATCCAATTCTGAACCGATTTCAATATAATTTTGCACACTCATTTCTAAAACAAATTTAGTTACACATTCCAAATTTCATTGAAATTGGACATACATAGTGGGTTGGGTGCATCAAATACATGAAATCGGCCGAAAATATATAAAGGAGCTATATCCAAATCTGAACCGATTTCAATATAATTCGGCATACTCATTTCTACCACAAAGTTAGTCACACATTCCAAATTTCATTGAAATCGGACATATGTAGCGTGTTTGGTATATCAAATTCTTGAAATCGGACGAAAATATATATGGGATCTATATCCAAATCTGAACCGATTTCAATATAATTCGGCATACTCATTTCTACAACAAATTTACTCACACATTCCAAATTTCATTGAAATTGGACATACATAGTGGGTTGGGTGCATCAAATACATGAAATCGGCCGAAAATATATATAGGAGCTATATCCAAATCTGAACCGATTTCAATATAATTCGGCATACTCATTTCTACCACAAATTTAGTCACCCATTCCAAATTTCATGGAAATCGGACATATATAGCGTGTTTGGTACATCAAATACTTGAAATCGGACGAAAATGTATATGGGAGCTATATCCAAATCTGAACCGATTTCAACATAATTTGGCATACTCATTTCTACGACAAATTTAGTCACACATTCCAAATTTCATTGAAATTGGACATACATAATGGGTTGAGTGCATCAAATACATGAAATTAGACGAAAATATATATAGGAGCTATATCCAAAATCTGAACCGATTTCAATATAATTTGGCATACTCATTTCTACAGCAAATTTAGTCACACATTCCAAATTTCATGGAAATCGGACATATATAGCGTAGTTGGTACATCAAATACTGGAAATCGGACGAAAATATATATGGGAGCTATATCCAAATCTGGACCGATTTCGATATATTTTGGCACATTTATTTTTAGGCTAAAATCCATCCCACATTTCAAATTTGGAGTCTGTATCTGTAACCGTTCTATAGATATTTGCATACAAAGTTTAAATTTTTTGGAGGTACTTCCGATTCTGATGCTATATCTCCGGATCAGAGCGGAATTTCGAAACTTTTTATAGCCTATGTTACTTTCAGGCGATGTAGTAATATACCCTGAAAATTTCAGCAAGATCGGTTCAGCGGTTTTTGAGTCTATAAATTTCAAACAAACAAACACACAAACAAACAAACATACAAACATTTTTCTATTTTATATATATAGATGGTGACAATTTTTGGCGGAGAAGTTTCGTGACCGCTGAAAACCTGAAGTGTCAAATTACAGATAGTTCGGTTAAAAATTTTAGGTTAAATCATTTGCTAATTTTTTACGGAACTACCTTTAACTTCACTCTTAAAGTTTGCAGTGTTCTCAAATCTTCTCCCCCGGAAGTTGGCCCCCGTTTAGGTATAGCGCCCATATAACGGCACCTCCTGATTTGAGGTATTTTTATTTTAGAATTCTTTGGGTCCGTGCAGAGACGGAGTAATATCCAGGGTTAATATGGATGTGCTCAACTTGTCACACCCGCATCCACCACACTCAAACTTCGGTGAGATGAAATAGGTGCCGGGAGTGGAAGCATCTAAGGGGTTGTTTATGGACTTGTCCATGCGAGGGACTACGTCAGGGATTATGTTGCTGCATGTTGTATGAACACAGCCCCAATGAGTCGACGTCATCAGTATACGACACTCCCCCGCAGTTCCCCCAACAGCAGCCGCACACGCATCGTTCTTTCAATCAAATTGCAATGAACTGGATTTTGTGAGCCGGAAGAAGATCACACTCGCGGCAAAGCAAGAAATCAAGCTCAACTTAACCTGCTGAAGGATCGCACCAGAAGTGGACAAGCCAATCTCTATTGCACTAGTCTGTTCAATTCAGACTTCTCTCGTTGGAGCCTGGCTCTAATGACCCGCACATGAAGTGTATGTCACTTGTGGCACTGTCGAGACAGTGTGGCTTGGGGACTTTAATGTTGATCATGAGTTGTGGCATTCGGTCCTCGCAAATGATTTGATTATGTTTTGCACGGTCAATGAGGACACCAGAATGAGAATACCAGAATTAGTGGAGAGTGTCAGGGTTTGCAGATATAACCATCGTGTCACCTTGTACGACAAATGACGTCACCTGGTAAACCGGTCTTTTTATTGGGTCCGACAATTTCCCCATAGTTGTCTTCTTCAGCAGACCGCCCGATTTCATCGTCTCTGAGTTAATTAATCATGGCTTCAGCGATCTGCCCATCCAATTTAATGTTCGGGTAGCAGAGATGACGTTCCGAGATATCATCACAGCTGGAGTCGCTCGTCATATTCCTACTAGTCGAACATCTGAAGAGTTGCAATCTAGGAGCCTTAATAAGAAAATTGCGGGCAGCGGATGAGACAATTAATAACCGCATATAGGTTATTTTTACCGACAGTATGTCAAGCTTCACGGGAGTAACAAGGTGAAGAGAAGAGTATGCGACGTACGTAAGTTCGCTTGCTGCCGTCGAGGAACCACTATAATTTACAATGGATGATGTTGCGAATGCCACCGGAAACGCTAATGCATCCAAATCATTGGGCATTGATGAAATCTCCACAGTAATGGGCCGGATTCCTAACCGCATATAGGCTATTTTACCGACAGTATGTCAAGCTTCACGGGAGTAACAAGGCGGAGAGAAGAGTATGCGACGTACATAAGCTCTCTTGCTGCTGACGAGGAACCACTATAATTTACAATGGATGCTGTTGCGAATGCCACCGGAAACGCTAATGCATCCAAAGCATTGGGCACTGATAAATTTTCCACAGTAATGGGCCCGGTGGCCCAGCTACTTTAGCCAGGCCAGGATGCCAGCAAAGGTGAATCGTACCGACCGAGTTCGTTTTTGTCGCCCGTAGCAAAGGCTCTTGACTAGTCGGGGACTCAACCAGGGCAAGCCGTGCAATAGATGGTGGCGCTCGACTTACAGAAAGCGTTTGATACTATCGAGCACTTCACGCTGTTTGAGGACATTGTGCTGCCTACCCTCCGGCTAAGTTTGATGATGTAATTTTTGAAAGGCTGAACTCCTATTTGATCGATCTTATGCAAATATCCGCCACTAAATGTGCGACCACTCTGTTCACTACATGGACTACGGAAGGTGAATGTGGTCCTCGGAGAACATCTGCCATCTATCGCAGCTGAGGAGCGAGAAACCATAGTTGTTTTGACTCAACTACGTTCGGGATGGTGCAGCCGTCTGAATTACTATAGAGCAAGGATCGATGACACCGTTCAAGACATCTGCACACAGGCACAGGTACGCTCAGTGTGTTTAGCACATTTTCAACTGCTCTGCCAAACCTACTTAACAAACTCATCTCATCAAAACCGTCACATGCTTAGAACTGATGATAGAACCAGAGCCAAATTAAACACGAATGAGGATACATATATATATCAAATACTGTTACAACAACAACAGTTTCGTCTTTTGTTTGCAGAAAAGTCAAATTCTAGGATGGACTATATCGGTCATCGTTTTAGAATAGCATATATAAGAGTATCGCCCGGCTTTAGGCATTTTGGAGTTTTAACCTACATTTTCTGACCGAATTAGTTATTGTTTGGAAATTTGGATTCTCGGCGATCAAAAAGCTTTCCTGCTAATATAACAGTACCACGAGGTTTCAGTAGTTTTTTTTGCTACATTTTCCAACCAGTCATTTGGCACTTAGGGTTCAAAGTGGTCAGCAAACTTCTTCAACAAAAATTATGGACATATCTAGGTCCATATTTTGGAATAGGTCCCATATAACGGTACCTGTGAATTTCAGGTAAATTTGCAGTGCTCACTAAACTTCTCACTACATCGAAGTGTTGGTATAGCCCCGATATAACCGTACCTCCCGATTTTAGGTCTTTGTTACACCCTACACCACTATGTGGAAGGGGTATTATAAGTTTGTTTTGGTAAAAATGAATGTAACATCGCGAAATATTCGTCGGTATACCAATATTCATATCTCGACGGGATAAACCGATTTTAAGATGTGTGTCCGTCCATTCGTCTGCCCATTATAAATTGTAATCAAACTCCAGGCCGCAATTATGGACCGATCGTCACGAAATTTTTTATGGTGGTCGGTACCAGACCTGAATAGATCGCTATTTTTATTGGTGATGATCGTGAAATATTTAGCGGGTAAAATGGACCAAAAGCACAATATTTATCCAATTTTGTAGCTGCTCTGTAGGCCGCAATAATAGTCCGATCAAATTTTAAATAAGGTAAGAGATATGACAAAGAAAAGGCTTGCAATTTGAAATGGCGATCAGATAATATTTAGCGGGATAAATGGACCACAACTTTTGTGTGCAAATTGTGAAAATTTTTAATATACAGCTTATACCTTTATTCCGCGCACGTAAGCTATACTTTGAAGAGGAACGCTTGGCCTTTCTATTGATGTCAATTGTGTTGGTGTACATGATAAGATAACAGAGTTACTCCTAATATACCCAGTTATTTGTTTGTAGTGTAGTGTATAGCTCAATAATCACGAAATTTTATACGACGTAAGAGTTTAGGTAGAAGAAGATGCCTACAATTTCAGATGATGATCTGATGTTATTTGACCATTACTTTTGTATGAAAAATAAAATAAAAATATTTTTGGTCTATATTTTATTTCCTGGAGGACATATACCGACAAAGTACCTTACATATGGAAAAAGAACAACTGACGTTTCCCTCTGATGCAAATTGCAATAACGCGTCTGCTACATAAGGCAGTAGGCCCGCAAATATATAATAGGTTTTGTGTAGAGAACCAAATTTTGCCATTCCCAGTTTTTGCCTTATTGCAAATTACATGGTGCCCTAGCGTATTAATTGTCCAGTTAAATTAGTATTCTCCTCCCTTCCCTAAAGTAAATCAATTTTAACTACAACCACTTCAAAAACTTGTAGTTTTTAACATTTGAAAACAACAAATCTGTGATTAAGCTGGGCTTACTTTAAAAATAAAAAGTAAACACACATCACTGCCAAAGTCAATCGAACAAACGTAATAATTTGTTAAAGTAGTTCAAAAATGTATCGGACCAAACCATTTCGGCCTGGGGACCCGCCCCCCACAACCCCAACTGCCCTACACCACACTGTGGTAAGGTACATTTTGTATTTGTGAATTTGCATGTAACATGCATAAGGAAACGAGATAGACCCATAATTCCTCTTGAGTATATACATAGAATGACTTTCTGAGTCGATTTATGTCTGTCAGTCCGTCCGTCCGTTCACAACGTACAGGTCGCATTTATAGTCCGATTTAGCTGAAAATTGGGAAATATTCTTTTTGTAGCAAAAGGAAGAACGCTATTACTTTTGGTGAAAATCGGTTCAGATTTGGATATAGCTCCCATATATATTTTCGGCCGATTTCACGTAGTTGCTGCACCAAACACGCCGATTTCGATGAAATTTTGGAATGAGTGAATGAATTCGGTCTACAAATAAATGTCGAATATCGAAATCTGTTCAGGTTTGGATATAGCTCCCATTAAAATTGTTCGGCAATTTGACGTATTTGGTGCATCGAACGCGCTATATATATCATATTTCGATGAAATTTGGAATGTGTGACTGAATGCTGTCTATTGCTTTTGGTGATAATCGGTTCAGATTTGGATATAGCTCCCATATATGTTTTCGGCCGATTTCACGTAGTTGCTGCACCAAACACTCCATATATCTCCGATTTCGATGAAATTTGGAATGTGTGACTGAATTCGGTCTAGAAATAAATGGGCCAAATTATATCGAAATCGGTTCATATTTAAATACAGCTCCCATTTATATTTTCGCCGATATTTATATTTGCTGATTATATGGAAGTTGGTATAGTCAAAATGGTATAGGGTATCACATAGTCCTTTCCTTACCGGTTTACGTCTTGGCTTGCAATTGAAACCCAATTTTTTTTGTAATTGCGCTTCTGCATGTTTACCAATTTGTGAATGTTTAGTTAGCTTTTTCTTTGATTTTTTTCTATTCTACAAAAACTTAGCTTTGAATTCATTTTTTACAGACCAAGTTCACAAAATTTCCATATTGCTATGCGATGGGAACATAAAACTTAATCCCAAATTTCCAATATGAAAAATACCCAACAGCACAAATACGAAAAACAGTTTTTCTTAAAGAAACAAAATCAGCATGAAGGAGATCCCCTAGCCAAGAAAATGAAATAAACGAAAAGTAGATTCATAAACCAAAAGTTTGATAAACAATTTTACTCTTCAAAAAACAATCAGTGAAGTGTGAAATGCTTAACTTTTTCCAGTGTATGCCCTTCAGACAATTCTTGTCTCGTTTCTAAATCGTATGGCTGGCAGAATGGGTGGATGGTCGGCGTTAGCGCATCTTACAATTTACATTGGAATAAACACAAACCGGATGTATATGGTTTTGTAATATTCCAATGAAGCCAGCGAAGACATATTAGGCGATGAAAGGCGATGTTGTGTAGGCAGAGTATGAAATCACAGACAATCAAACAAACACTCAAACATATGAAGTGCAAGCTTTACTTCCAAAAAACTTCTTCACGTTAGAAAAGATAATCCGTAGGGACTCATAAAGAGAATTAGAAGAACTCATTTCTGTGGAAATAATCAAATTCAACTCACTGTAAGTATGACATATGGGATACAACGAACTGTCGGAATACAGTCATCAAGGAGAAGTTCTTTATCTGTCAGCTTAAGAGTGTAAAGTATGTGAGAAAGAAAAAAACACCAAACCTTACAATTGCAATTGTGGTTTATGCCTCAATGTTGTTAGCTTGGGTGTTGATGTAATAATGTTTTCATTTCGTTGCAATGTACTTCTTCAAGAATAATAACACAAAGAAGTAAACAACACCCCATTCTTGGAAAATTTGTCTCGGTTTCTTTTTTCCGGATATGTTCTTAGGTATAATTTAATCACGCATTATGAAAATAATGTTAAGAAGTTGTGAAAAGTCATTAAAGAAAACTTTTTTCCTTTGGCTTCCGGTTTTCTGGAAATGTGTAATTGCACGTTTAAATCATAGCTTACAAATTGTGAACGAATGTTTTTCTCGCACAATATGTATTTGTTGTTTTAATTTGTAATGTTTGCCAAGCAAATAAGGCAACCATAACAAAATTAATTATTTAAAGCCCTAATGGATTTTCTAGAATTAATTTATAACATGCTTGGTAGAAAAAAGAAAAACATTGTATTAATTTGACTAATAACTTAACCCACTTAGCGCCGATACATGTTTTTGCGAGAAAACTTAAAATTTTTTATGAAAATTATATTTTTGAGTTTTTTTAAGCATTTTTTAACAAATAACTTTTTTCTCTAAAACGTATAGTTTTCCTGCAATCGGGCCTTCTTTTAAAAGTTCCAAAAACTTTGGAGTGTAATATTGGTGTATCCTTACATGCCAATCCCTTGGTTTTTGATTGAGAAAATACTCTTATTATATTACTAACAAATCCCTGACTTTAAAATTTCTGATTAAATTTTTATTGCATATTTAAATTTTTCATCAAAAGTCAAAAATTACAAAAAAGTCGACTTTTTGAATAGCTTGGGTTTTTGTCCAATTGCGTGGAAATGCGTAGGTCAAATGAAGCGCTATCAGCGTGAAATTACAGATAACAGACAATACTATAACAAAATGCAAAAAACCCCACAAAAATATTTGAAAAACCAGAGTTTTACCTCAATTTTTGCAACCATTTTTTGTGGCGTTTAAACGACCAGTGGCTTTATCTGGGTTAATAAAAATAATTTTTCTTTCTTTGAGTGCCTCTGCTACGTAAAAGCGCAAAAAAAGGAAAAATTCATGGAATCATTAACCACAATGCCACATTAAACTAAACAAAAAAACTTTTTTAAGCAGAAGTTAGTTTAAAACAAATAAGAAAAGTCTATAGTCGGACGGAGCCGACCATGGGATACCCTATACCACTATCCCTGGACAATCGCTCTCCACGGAACTTCTTTTCAATGATTGTGAAAATTTATTTATCAAATATCAGAGATGTAATGTTTAATACTTATGACCAAAACCAAAAAGTTATCTAGCATGACAAAGACATTTTTGTAGCAGGAAAATTTAGTTCACACAAACTAAAATGTAATGAAACCTACTTATGTAGTACTACTACTTTCGTTGTTTAACCGCTACGTTATTGAAATTTTTAACAATTTCACACAAAAGTTTCAGTCTATTTTACCCGCTAAGTATTATCTGATCTTCACTTTGGTTTGTACGCTTCTTCTTCATCATAAACTCAAACTTTGTTTAAAATTTTGCGGGTTATTATTTTGACCTACCGAGCCGTTAAAAATTGGTTAAAATTTTGGTTAAAATTTTGTTTTTGGTCCATTTCATCCCCTGAACATTTCACGATCATCACCAAAAAACTAATCATTTCTATTCTGGCACGAACCCAACATCCTTAAACAATTCGTTACAATCGGTCCATAATTGCGGCCTTAAGCTTGTTTACAATTTTTAATGGACGGACACACATCGCTAAATCGCTTTATCTTGTCGAGATATGAATTTTGGCATACCAAATAAGGGGTCTAGGACGAATATTTCGTGGTGTTACAAAAACTTTTGGAGAGACAATATGTAGCATGGGATAAAAATGTGGTTCTCTACACAGATCCCATTATATATTGGGCAGTACGCTCGTTATCTAGCAAACACTTTATTGCAATTTACATCAGAGGAAAGGTCAGTAGTTTTTTCCCATATGTAGGCTACTTTGCGAAATATATATGTCCTCAAGGAATTAAAATATGGACCAAAAATAAAATTTTTATATTTTTCATACAAACGTAATGGTCCATTTCACCTGCTAAAGAATATCAGATCATCATTCAAAATTTAAGGCATCTTTTTCGACCTATGCTCTTACCCGGTGCAAAATTTCGTGACTATTGATGTAAAATTGCGACTTCTAGCGATTTCATTATTACACTACAAACAAATAACGGAATATATTAGGCTGTAACTCTGTTATCTGATCATGCACACCAACATAATTGGCATCAGTTGAAAGGTCAAGTGTTCCACTTTCCAGTATATCTCACTTGTCCGGAATGTCACTTCCGGGAATTAAGATATAAGCTGTATATTAAACATTTTCACAATTTTCACACAAAAGTTTTGGTCCATTTAACCCTCTAAATATTATCCGATCTCCATCTCAAATTGTGATATACTCTTACCTTATTTAAAATTACGCGTTGATCGGACTATTAGTGAGACCTACAGAGCCGCTAGAAAATTGGATAAATATTATGTTTTTGGTCCATTTCACCCGCTAAATATTTCACGATCATCACCAATAATAATAGGGATCTATTGTAATCTGAACCCGTCCTCCATACAAAATTTCGTGACGATCGGTCCATAATTGCGGCCTGGGGCGTGTTTACAATTTATAATGGACAGACGGACGGACGGACGGACAGACACACATCTCAAAATCGCTCTATCTCGTCGAGATATGAAGATTGGTATACCACATTGGGGTTCTGATACCCTGAGCATTTATGGTAAATATAGTATGTACAGTGGTGGCCAATACATTTGCAACAAAATTGCACGTTTTATAAAAATGTCTCTAAAATATATTTGGAAAGTGTAATTAGGCTTCTTTGCAATTATTCATAGTTTAATGCTTCAAAAATCAGAAAATAGAAAGTTTTGACTCGATATACAACAACAGTATTACACGCTGAAAAATATATGTTACAAATATGTTTAGATCCAAATAAATATTTGTTTGGAACTGGTTGCAACATATTTTTTTAAGTTAGAACATATATTTTAAGGGTGGAGAGAGGAATTTTGTCGAAGAGAGTAAAAACAGGGTTCTCGCGGCTGCGGAATGCTGTTTTATAATAAAGAGCAGGTGTAATGGTGTAACTAAATACCAAACTTGCGATATTTCGGTAAGATAATGTGGCTAAAACCTTCAAAATAACGAAAATCAAGAGGTAGGCTTCTAGGAAGACGAGAACCTATACAGATAATTCTCTTCTGGAATATTATATAACCCCATGGAAGCCTAAATAACAAGTTTCAGTCATATCGTTGGGATAGTGACGTCACAACCTTCAGAATTACAAAAATCGGAAGGCTGATTTTCGATATTTTGAAGGTTGTGGCCACACACTATAAGGGCTATATGAAGGCGTGGACCTATACCGACAAAATTCCCGGGGAAAGTTTTATACCCTCCAACGAAGACTTAGTACCAAATTTCAGCCATTTCGAAGGAACATTGATGCCACAACCTTCAAAATACTGAAAATCGGGAAGTACCGTTCTATGGGGGTATATGAAGGCGTAAACCTATACCAACAAAATTCTGGGTAAGTACAAAATTTCAGCCATTTCGGTGTGATAATGAGGTCAAAACCTTCAAAATACCGAAAATCGGGTGGTTCCGTTCAGGGCTGCGGATCGAGCTATTTTTCCTTCGACTCCAGGTCAGTTTTTTTTTCACGACTCCGACTCCGCAGTCGACTCCGAGAGTAATTTCATATACCACTGAAAATTAATAAAACATGCACCATTTTTAATTTTTTTCTATACTTGGACCGCACATGCTTATATGCTGTTTCCCTAAGGTATTTTGTAATGCATGTTCCATATTGATTCTGCTGTATCTTACTCGAAAAGTAGCAACAGAAACAAGTTAGAAAGTTTTAATCAGTTTTGCCGAAATATGTATATGTGAGGACACATACGCTCAGATTATCATTTTAAAATTAGGTTGGATAACAATTCTGTGTCAAATTTGAATAACCTACCTTAAGGCTCTATATTGATTTCACAGACAGAGAAACATGAGAAACACGCATTGGCAGATGTACTAGAAAAGTACAAGGCCGACATTATCGCCATACAGGAAATACGATGGATTGGGAAAGGCGTCACAACAACACCTAAAGGTGACGCACTGTATTATAGCTGCCATGACCCAAAGCATGAGTCTGGTTGCGGATTTGTAGTTGGTCTTAGGTTTAAACTTCTGGTCTCCAGCTTCACCCCAGTGAATGAAAGACTTTCTGCAATTCGATTAAAAGCTGAATTCTTCTTCTTTATTTGCGCTCATGCTCCCACTGAAGACAAGGACGAACAGACCAAAGATATATTTTACGAGCCCTTAGAAGAAACTTATGACTGTTGCCCTGCCCATGACATTAAAATTATACGACATTTTGATATGACATATGGCATTTTAATGCCAAAATTGGAAAGGAGAATATCTTTGGCATAGCAGTCGGGAAATTCAGTCTCCACAGTGAAACATCTGACAATGATAAGAGGCTGACTTTGCAGCTGCAAGAAACATGGTAGTTAGCAGTACCAGATTTAAGCATCTAGATATGCATATGGACACCTGGCTGTCGACAGATCAAAGAACAAGACATCAAATTGATGACGTTGTGATAGATGGAAGACATGCATTGAGCGTGTTGGATGTACGATCGTTCCAAGGTGCAAAAATACCAGATTAAACGTAGCAAATAAATTGCGAACGGACACAACACGGAAGTTGGACATCGGTAAGCTGCAATCACATCATCTAGCCAAAGCATATTCCACTCAACTGGCCCAATTGCTTAATCAAAGCACTCATCGTCACGATAACATATCAGCACAATGGCAAATCATTGCCCACTCCATGCAAACAGCCGCAAAATCAGTACTTGGATACCAGAGACCTCCACCAAGGAATCCATTGTATGACCAGGAGTGTCGTGCTGCTACCGAAAAGAAAAATGCGGCATATAGGGCTACTTTACAATTAGTAGCAACGCGTAGCACACGAGAGAGGTATCAGGAGAAAAGGAGAGAGGAGAAACGTCTTCTCCGCAAGAAATAAAGAGAGAGATGGAAAAGCGGGAGTGTGAACAAATCGAGATGTACAGGAGACAGAATGAAGTCCAAAAATTCTACCAAAGAGTCAAGCCTTCTGCAGAGACCAGCAGGGTAATCTGGATAGTGTGCTCAGGATATGGAAGGAACATTTCTCCAAACTGCTGGTATCCAATAGTAGCGAAGACGATGATACCACAGATCCAATCCCAGATGATGGCATTGAATGTATACCGCCCAGCAATAAGTCGGCTAAAGAACAATAAGGCAGCAGGAGCCGATGGCTTACCAGCCGAGCTGTTCAAAACCGGAGGCTGCATGCTGATAAGGTGTACTCATCAGCTAGTTAGCACCATCTGACAAGAAGAACGAGTACCCGACGATTAGAACCTGAGCATCCTGTGGGCTGTCCACAAGAAAGGAGATAGGGGCATAAAGCTTCTCCCTATTGCCTACAAGATAGTGTCAGGGATAATGTGCGAACGACTAAAGCCTATGGTCAATGAAATAATTGTGCCATACCAATGCGGCTTTAGACCTGGCAAGTCCACCATTGACCAGAAATTTACCCTGCGGCAAATCCTGGAGAAGACCCAAGAGATGCAGATCGACACCTACTACCTTTTTGTCGATTATAAAGCAGCCTTCGACAGCCCGCTAAGTTCAAAGGTATTCCAAGCAATGTCTGAATTTGGTATCCCCGCAAAGGTCATTCGGTTTTGTAAGTTGATTTTAACTGATACCCGGCCCTCAGTTAAAATAGGAAAGAAGCTCTCCGAAGAGATAGGTTATACGAGATCAGGTGTTAAAAGAAATTACACAATTTAAACCAACAACCACATGTTACTTGCTTATCATACGAAGCATCACAGACCAAATATGGATGTTGGTTCCTAAAATTCTAAAGTAGTTAAAGACTTCGTCTAGCTCGGGACAGCCATGAACACAGCAAACAACATCAGTTGTGAACTAAGAAGATGCTACTTTGTTTTAAGTATACTTCTAATCCATACCCAATAAATTCAAATTTCCTTTAATTGAATATGAAGTACCTGTGCATGAAGCTATAATTTGCTCCGGCTGGTATTTGAAATTGTCAATATCATAAATATAAATCCATTCATAGCAAGTAGAGTTTCTGGTCGGGAATTCCCGGCCCGGGATTTCCCGGGAATTCCCGAAATTTTTTGAACGGGATTTCCCGGGAAATTTTTTTGAAATTCCCGGGAATACTGGTATTTGTATTTTCATATATAAGTCATGTACATAGCTTTATTTTAAAGCTGTGATCTATTCTCCAAAATTATTGTTTGCAATATTAAAAACTGTATAATGTATAAGTGGCAAATGAAGTATATTAGGATTCGAAGCCAGTAATAACTATGGTATGAATGTTCATATAAATACGCCTCTAATCATTGGTGCCACCGTGTTGCAATTGTGAAGTCGTGAACTCAAAAGGTCAGCCAAATAAAAATTCGCTAGAAACGGATTTGTTCTATGATTAACACGCCCTTCGAACCAGAAGAACAACATACCATATCGTTGACTTTAAAAATATAATCGGACAGAACTCTTTGATATCAAGGAACTTTGGTAGTGCGAAACATATACGAGTATTTTATATAACCTCCGCAAATTAGTCACGAATAATTGGATTTTGATCGCATACATATAGATATTCTTGAACAGCTGCCATATGCCGTATATGATTTATTGGTTTTTTCAAGATTTTGGCGCAACGTTTGCTTTTGCTTTTTGACCCTTTTGTATTTTACCCTTAAAAGTGTTCCAAAGAGATAACTAACGACACAACTACACATAAAGGGAGTAAGTTCATCATGTTTGCTTACTCTCTGTCACGTCTATGCCCCACGGATTCGATTTCCCATAGTCCCGGGAATTCCCGGGTTCCCGGGAATGAGAAATTTTCATTCCCGATTTCCCGGGAATGAGAAATAGTCGGGAATTCCCAATCTCTAATAGCAAGTGTCTGCTATTGCAAAATAATTCGTAAAATTAAAGAAAAACAAAAATCTGTTGGAATATTTTTACGTGCCTGACCATATATTTAAGCTATTAAAAATACTTTCTATAATCACATACTCGTACCCTTGTATCATTCGTTCATTCATTTTTCCACGTTTGTTGCAGCAGCGTCCTTTGTTTCTAAAAAAAATAAATAAAACCTAAACACCCTCGTTTTAAAAAGAGACACTTTTGATTCTAGTCCTCACAAAGGTAGTCAAATTCCATTTAACGTAATCATCAAAATGTTATTATAATGACAGACCAAAAAAAAAACGAACTCACAAACCTGTGGAGTGAGTAATAATGAAAAAACACAAATTTACATAAAAAAATAATTTGTAGCCCCTGTCATCACAACAGATCGTCAGACTGGCTGACACTAGCGCTGATAACATAATAATGAAATATTTTCTGCATAACACACATATCCACAATTTTCCACACATTTATGTTATGAGTTTTAGTATCGTCGTATAAATTCTGATCTTTCACAACCAACCATTTGTGCATAATTTTCATATTGTATCGTTATAAATTTGAAGTTTTCACTTAAGGCATAACAGTAGTGTCATTCTCTAACACATTAGTTGGGTTACCGACAAAATTCGGTGAAATTAAAACCCATAATTATGAATGAAGAGTTCAAATAAAAGTTGTCAACACTCTTGCTATCGGTAGATATTTACGACAACTTTTTATGGGCTACTTACCCAAAAATATCGTTAATTACAAATATAAGCATTTTAAAGTTTTTAATTAATACATTTTAAATTTATCCATTTTGATCGGTATCTCAAAAAATGAGTTAGAGAATCGCATTACAGCACGAGTCGACACCAACACATACGTACATATGAGGCGTTCAGCGCCAAAACGGCCTAATCCACATGCCAAAATTAAATAAACTGACTATAAAGAGTTAACTGGAACTTTTTGAAATAAATACTAAATAACTCTATATTGCATTATTTTATTGTAATTTAATGCAATATGGAATTTCTTAGTACTTATTTCAGAAGGTTCCGGTTAGATCTTTATACCTAGGGACGTAAATTTGGTGGTAGCTTCATGAATTTTTCTTACCTTTCCAATGAAAAAATATGAAGTCAATAGGATCATCAGAAAAGGAGTTATAAGGACATTTTGACATACATATTACAATCGCAACACATGAGTCTGGCCAGACCCACCTATTTGTTATAGGAACATCTAGGAATTTTTGGGTTAAATTTTATTATACCCTCAGCATTTATGCTAACGAGATAGACATTGCTAAATCGACTCCAAATTGTCTAAAACGGATTTCGTCCAAACATACTTGGTGTCTAAAACCGTTATTTCAATGAGGCACATTTTGCCCGTATGAAAGTGAAGTCGATTTAGCAATGTCCATCTGTTCGTCTGTCTGTCTGGGCTATATCGGTCCACTCCTTTAGGTACCTCCACAACAAAAGTTTGAAAATGTTCGGAAAATGTGTGCACACGATAACTCTTTAAGGGAGCAACCGATTTGGTCCGTACTTTGCACATCGTGAAATTTCTACCAGACACCGGGTACCTCCCACACAAAAATTCGGAAATGTTCAGGTTAGGACCTGCTTTCGGATCGTTTTGATTTTTGTTGTAGCAACTTGTATTCGCTGCCCCCAAGTTTTATCTGGGACAACTACATACTTCCTAAGAAAATAGCCAGGAAGTTATAAAAATAACCTATGGCTCAATGTGTAGTGGTTGGAGCGCACGATAACTAACGAACGGATCTGCCGATTCGGTACTAAATTTGTCTAAACTTAATTTAAGTCCGAAGGTGGGCCATATCATCCATTCCTTTAGGTAATTCTCCCACAAAAGTTCGAAAATATTCGGAAAATGTGTGCCCACGATAACTCCTGAAGGCAGTAACAGATTTAGTCCATACTTTACACATCGTAATATTTCTACAAGGCATCGATTGGGCTTGAAAATAGACTATATATGTCATCTCCTTCAGGTACCTTTCGCACAAAATTTTGGAAAGTGCAGTCTAAGGCCTGCTTTGTAATCGCTTTTATCTTTGTTGTAACAATTAATATTCGGTCTTCTCCTTAGGATACCTACCCCACAAAAGTTCCAGTTCTGGGAGTGCCGCCATGCGTCCCGTATCTATACGCCTTTTTATTATCATCATTCATTTTTATGACACGGCCTAGCCGACGCAATGCTTGTATTTCGCTACGTTTAACTATACAGATGTCGTTGTATAGCTCGTTGTTCTTACGTCGATATTAACCTGCTTGCGTAAGCGCCCATGCTTCGGAACCATACATTAGCACGGACATTATCAGTGTTTGACAAGATGAGGTTTTATTCCTAAACTGCTTACTCAGCCCAAAGTAGCATCTGTTAGCCAACACTATTCTTATTCGTATTCCACAACTGATGTTGTTTGTTGAGTTTATGGCGGTGCCGAGGTAGAGAAAGCCTTTTATTACCTCAAAACCAATGAACCAACTTCCACGCATCGACACCATTAACTTGGTCTTGTCGCTGATTACCGCCATAACCACTTTAGCTGATTCTCCATCGAACTTCTTAAAGGTATTACTTCTGCTACTGCTCGACCAATGATGTCTATTGGTTTAAACTGTGTCATTTCTTTTAACATCTGCATCTCGTGTAACCATTTCAACATTTTCAATTTCCTTGACTGAAACCTCTTTGGTAAAATCTTCGCAGAGCTTCTTACCTATTTCAATTGAGGGCCGGGTATCAGTTAAAGTCATCTTACAAAGCCGAATGAGCTTTGCGGGGATACAAAATTTAGACATGGCTTGGAATACCTTTGCGCGTAGAGGGGTCTGTCGAAAGCTGCCTAATAATCGACAAAAAGGCGGTGGATCCAGGATTTGCCGCAGGGTCAATATCAGGTTAATGGTGGACTTGCAAGGTCTAATGCCGTATTGGTATGGCGTAATTATTTTGTTCCCCATTGGCGTTAATCGTTCGAATAATATTCCTGACACCATCTTGTAGGCAATAGGGAGAAGATTTATGTCCCTGTAGTCAGAGCATACAGTTTTATCTCCTTTCTTGTGGACGAGATGCTTAGGATGCATAGGTTCCAATCGCCGGGTACGCGTTTTTCCTGTCAGATGGTGCAAACTAGCTGATGCATATACCTTATCATATTGTCGCCTCTGGTTTTGAAGAGCTCGGCTGGTAGGCCATCGCCTGCTGCTGTCTTTCTATTCTTCAGCCGGTACAGCAATATACCGTCTTTACGTCTTCTTGGCAGGGCGGTATACATTCAATGCCATCTTCTGTGACTGGATCTGCGGTATATTCGTCATCTTCGCTACTATTGGATACCAACAGGTTTGAAAAATGCTCTTATCCTATATGTAACATTTACCAAATTACCTTGCTGGTACCTACAGGAGGATGTGCCTGTACCAAAGCCATCAGTTTTATATATCACTCTTTGGTAGAATTTTCGGACTTCGATTTTTTCACACTCCAGCTTTTCCATTTCTCTCTGTTTTATGCGAAAATAACTTTTTTACTCTCTCATTTTCTCCTGGCACCTCTCTCGTTCGCTACACGTTGCTACAGTTTGTAAAGTAGCCCTGTATGCCGCATATTTCTCTTCGGTAGCAGCACGACACTCCTGGTCATACCATGGGTTCCTTGGTGGAGGTCTCTGGTATCCAAGTATGGGTTTTGAGTCTGAATGTGTGGAGTGGGCAATATTTAGCCATTGTGCTGATATGTTATCGGGACGAGAAGTGCTTTGAATATGCAATTGTACCAGAAGAGTGGAATATGCCGTGGCTATTTGTTATGATTGCAGCATATCAATGCCCAACTTCCGTGTTGTGCCTGTTCGTACTTTATTTGATACGTTTAATCAAGGTAGTGGTCCAAGTCTGTGTTTGCACCTCGGAACGATCGTACATTCAACACGCTCGATGAACGTCTTCAATCTACCAAAACGTGATCAATTTGATTTCTTGTTATTTGATCTGGAGACAGCCAGATTCGCTTATGAACATCGAGTTGCTTAAATCTGGTACTGCGAGCTACCATGTTTTTTTACTACTGCGAAGTCTATCAGCCTCATTCCATTGTTAGATGTTTCACTGTGGAGACTGAATTTCCTGACTGTTGGGCCAAAGATATTCTCCTTTCCAATTTTGGCATTAAAATCGCCTTGAATAATGTTAATGTCATGGCAGGACATCGGCCATAAGTTTCTTCTAAGCGCTCGTAGAATATATCTGTTCGTCCTTGTCTTATGTTGGAGCATGAGAGCAAATAAAGCTAATGTTGAAGTATTTTGCTTTTATCCGAATTGTAGCAAATCTTTCATTCACTGGGGTAAAGATGGAGACCAGATGGTTTAACCTACGACCAACTACAAATTCGCAACCAAACTCATGCTTTGTGTAATGGCAGCTATAATAGAGTGCGTCACCTTTAGGTGTTGTTGTGACGCCGTGTCCAATCCATCGTATTTCCTCTATGGCAGTTATATAGGTCATGTACTTTTAAAGTACATCTGCCAGTGCGTAAACTGCACCTTCCCTATAAAGAGTGTGAACATTCCATGTGCAGATTCGGAGATCATGGTCCTTAAAACGTCAATATTAGAGGAGTTTGTTTTTCTTTTCCTTTGTTTATTCGTAGTATGTTGCTTTTGGAGGAATGGATTACTAGCCCAGCGTTCATCCCATGTTCTTAATATCCTTAAGGTTGAACGCGCGGCATATGTTAGCTCACTACCATTAACGGTTGTTAAAGGCAGCTCCCCAGGTGACACCACGGGGAGGTCAGTGTGCAACAGAGATTAAAGAGGGACGAAGATAAATCCTGGACTTTGACATGTTAAAGCCGGTCAAGAGCGTAGCTTGGTATCTTTCATCCACTACGTCACACATTTATATAAAACAGTAACAACTAATACGTGACCATGGACACTTTTCTATCATTAGGATCCCTGCTGATCAAGAAACTGCTCAAACAAAAATTATGGATATATGTCTACTTTTTGGAATAGCCGCATATTGAAATCAACCAAAAACTTTTCCCAGTGATCACAAAACTTCTTCACTAGAAATTATGGACATAGCTCTACCTTTTGTAATAGACCCCATATAACCGTTTCAAGCGATTTTAGGTATTTTGATGTTTTTAACTAAATTTTCAGTCAGCTGTAATTTAGAATTTGTGATTTGGTTTGTGATCAGAAAACTTTTTTTAAGAATTTTGGATGAATGTCCATGTTTTGGTATAACCCCATATAACGGTACCACCAGTTTTCAGTAATTTGAAAGATTGTATATATATTCTGCCTTCATATATATTTTGTCTGAATTAATTTGGAATTAAGGGTTCAAAGTAGTCAAAACACTTCTCCAACAAACATGTAGGACATAGCTCCATGTTTCGGTTTAGCTTCCATATACCGGTAACTCTCGATATCAGGTAGTTCTTATCTACATTTTCGGTGTAAATTAGATTAATGATTCGTAGTAATTGTTCGTAATGGGCGTTAGTGGTTCGTAGTGATCAAAAAACCTATCCGTCAAAAGTTGTTTACCCCCATATTTAAGGTACTTGGATATAGTGTGGTACAAAGTGGTTAAAACCTTCTCCATCAAAAATTGTGGACATAGAATCATGTTGTTTTATAGCTCCCACATAACGTTACCCCCCAATTTCAGGTATTTTCAAGTTTTTAGCTGAACCAATTAGCTAAAATTAGGTATTTGAGGTTCCTAGTGGTCAAAAATTTGCGGACATTGGTACTTTCGTAACAGAAAGAAAAATAAATATTCCAAATTACTTCAGAATTTTTTATTGTGGAGGGCATAAAAAGCTCGAGCCAGCCGAATTGAGCTTTTTTATACCCTAAGCCTTTCGGCTAAAGTTCGATACGATGAAAATGTATCTGGCTCCAATGGATCAACTGATTTGGTCCATAATTTGACTCTCGTTACATTTTGTCCAAAGTCGGTCTAAGTTCAAAATATTCAGAGTCCCTAATCTTGTCGGACCGTTGCTAACTTTTTTGAACGTAACAATTCTTCCAAACGTTTATCAAGTTCCAAGTAGGTCTATGTTGGAAGACATTTTCAGGTACCTTCCTCACAAAAGTTCAACATTTTTGCTAAAGTCTTACGGGCTGTTCGAGGATCGTTCGCAATTTTTTACCGAAACTAATATGTACTTTTATCCGGTTTACGACAATACAATGTTTTTCATGGGCAAGTTCATGCTTTCTGACATAAGGGAGTGATTCACACTGGACCAACATTGAGCCTTGTAATATTTCTTTCACAATTAAATTGTATTCCAGTATTTCACCCCATCGGGTACCTCCCACAAAAATTTCAAAATTGTGCAGTTTAGTAATATGTCACAGGCTGAGGGTATATCTCTGTCTGCAAAGTTGACTGATACTTCTTTGCTTGTTCACTTATGTATTTAATTGTGTTTTAAGTAGCCATATTGGCCGTATAAACAATTTGATTCATGATTACAACATATTGCTAATACGCTACCTGGTACACCTTAAAACTTATTCTCCATCGCATGGTGTCTATGCCAGAATTTGGATCATAATTAAATTGGTAATAACCACATACACATGGATGTACATGTGGGCAACTACGTAGAAATTAAGCATATCGCTCATTTACTCAAAGAGTGCCACATCTCAAAAAATGAATTTTTAAATTGCCGATAGGAATTTGAGTTCCCAACATACAAATATTTTTAAACGAAAGGTAGAATAACAACTTGCACCATATTTTAGAATGAGCTAGCCAAATGTCAGTGCTAAATATCTGAACAGAATCATGCATGATTTGAAATAAATATCAAATGTCGTTCGTTGGTAATGGCATCAGTTGAGAACCGCTGGACCGATTTGGATGAAAGAAAATTTGACCACGCCCACTTTTTCAATTTTTATCATTTCTACAAAAACTACTGAACCGATTTTTCTGAAATTGTCCGGGGATGGCCCCGGTTAAAATAGGCTAAAAATTTTGTTGAATTTCGGAAGGGGCGGGATACTTCCCCTATACCCTATTTTTAAAAATGCTATATTTAAAATAATTACGAATGCGTCGGTTTGGAAATTAATTTGCGAGACAATTGTGGTTGTGTCTCCAAACTTACGTACTTATTTGGGACCCAAACACTTCACATCGCCCACGTTTTAAAATATGTTGCATCTTCAAAAGCTTTACTGAAATTTTCAGGGATGTACAGGGATGGCTCACGGTGAAAATAGGCTGCATATTTTGTTTGATATTAAAAAACGCTACATTTTCAATAATAACGAATGTATCGGTTTGAAAAATTACGAACTAATCTAGAATCTAGGTACTTCTTTTGGGCCTAAAGACCCGACCACGTCTACTTTTTCAAATATGTTATATCTCCAAAATCGTGAACTGATTTCCATGAAATTTGCAGCAAATGCTTAAGGTCTGCCGTGACAATGTGTACTTCATGGATTTCAGAGGAGGTGGGGTACCTTCCCACGTATTTCATTCAAACGCTATATGTATATGCCAAACTTATGATTATACCAGTGTCAGCTTTAATTTTGGCAGACAATGGGGTTGTGTCTCCGACCTTAGGTACATATTTGGAGCCAAAATACCGGATCACGCTCAGTTTTTTAAATATGTTATGTCTTGAAAACTGATGACCACGTCCACTCTTTTCAATATTTTTTTAACTATTAAACATAATTTCATGAAATTTTCAGAAAATGTTCAGGAATGACCCGTGGTTCAGAATGCTATATATTTGTTGATGAATTTTGGGCGCCTGTTGTTTTATAATCGCTATATTTGCTAAACTTATGAATGCATCGGCTTGCAAATTAATTTTTGAGACAGCGGTGGTTGCGCCCCCGATCAAATGTTCTTTCTTGGTGACCGAAGCCCGACCACGGCCAGTCTTTAAGTATGTTATATCTCGAAAACTAGAGAACCGATTTTCACGAAAGTTTGTGGAATGTACCGTGGTACATGTAGGCATGAATTTCGAAGGTGGCACGGTATATCCATTACTAAGAAAAACGACATATTTACAAATTTCCTGAAATGGTGAAGTTCAACTGTCCATCAGCCATGAAAAACTAACAACATATGGCGAATAACAAAATTCCTTTACAATTCCATTTGAAAAAAATTAAAAATTTTTTTTACGAGCACATCTACGATTTTTGGTACAGAGGTAAAGGAAAAAAATCCGGTTTCAAATCTGCTCGCGTTCACGAAATTGGCCAATGCGCGCAAAAGTTATAGCGGTTTTTATTCTCATATAAAGAAAAAATATTTAAAAATATCTTTTTTGTTGTTATGAGAAAATGTATGCATAAATCGTTAACAGCACTCCATATTTATTCGTAGATGTTTAAATAGTTATTAAATTTATTATTATTTTCGCGGAAAGTCAACAAATAATAAAAAAATTTTGAAGTAAATCCAAATTATCCTGTCCCAGAATCCGTACAAACCCTCAAAAAATAAATTAAAGAATATATGCGGAATCTAGACAATGCGTAGAAAAATATGATACCAAATTTATGGAGATTGGGTACGTAAATTGCATATTATAGCAACAACAAAAGAGAAAAACTTATTGTCGGAAAATATTGTTGCAAATATTTTTTTGGTTTGATTCTAAAAATTAGAAAAAAATATTTGGGAGTTCTTCAAAAATCCCACAGAATAATGAATGTATACAGTTAAAACTTCATCAAAACATATGGTTTACCATCGCGAGAGTTTAACTGATTACTGTGATAACTTATAAGGGTAGGAAATTAAGAGTAATATTGAAATTACAATCATTCAATTAATATTATAATTAAAAAGCCCGTTATTCGCGAATTAGTTAAAGTCGGTTGATGCGCATCCGTTTTTTGGATACAGCGAATCAATCTCTGTCAAAATTTATGCATATTTCGATGTTTCACTCAGGGGCCATTGTGTGCCACCAGTTGCATCATACACTGCAAAAAACCTTAAAGTTGGTAAAAGTCGCGCAATGTGCATACGATTTTGATGCGCATCCGGTTTCGTCAGCGCCTATCAAAAATACGTCCAAATATACCAATTTTAATTAGATTCTTCAAGAACCGCGGATGTGCCTCCACATTCTATTTTTGGTGAAAAACCCATATTACACGCGAATCTCTGTAATTTATGACACGCGTTTTCGCAAATATTATAATCGCGTATAAAGGATTCCATTTACGTAAAAAAATTTCAAGAAAATCGCGGTTTAGTACGCGGATTTGTCGAAATTATTTTTTTGGTGCTTTTCCTATTTTCAGGGTATCTATATCCGCGGTTTTAGTGGATGGATTCGATCGCGGAAAGTCTCATTAAATCCGTCGCGTAAAAAAACTAAATTCACGCGGATTACAAAGGAAATTGAATGGCACTTGTAAATTTTAAACGCAAAAAATAGGTTTTTTAAAAAAAATCACGCATCAAATATTGGCCTTTAGACTCCAATTACTAGGATGCTGTAAGGAGCACACTCATGAGATATGCATTAAACGACGTAGAATCACGAGTTTTATAATCCTAATGTGAGTTTTGAATATTATCTTGTTGCGCGTCCGAATTATTAAAACAATTCAAAAAACCCCGAAATTCCGGCTTCAAAATGTCAGCATCAATTTTAGGTGGATGCAGTGGATATATCGAAAAATGATACACTAGTATCATATTGCCCATGAAGTATTCTTTGAGTCTTTCTTTGGGCATATGTCTATAAAATGTAAGGTTAAGTCTAAAATCGGAAATCGGAAGGGAGCATAAAAAAACTTGCTGGCTTCAACCCATTTTTACCTATTTTTCTACATTGATGCCAACACAGCTTCCACGTAAATTAATTTTAATGGTCGACCTTATGGGATTCCTCCTAACAGTTCGCGAATTCTGAAAGGGTGAAACTCGGATTCATCGATTGTAAAAAATTTTTGTTTTTCGCCATATACGTCTTCAATAAGTGGGCGAATTTGACTTAACCATTTGTTTAACTTTTATTTTTAGATCGCTTTAGGGCGATAATAAATACTAAACAGCATCAATGGGCGAAAAAATCCGGAAAAGTCCGTAAGAGAAAAGAAGAATTGCAGACAAAAAATGTTGATAGGTTTAAAATCCTCAATGAATAAATCGGTTTGACAATGGACCCGAAGAAATTAGGTAGAAAATACCTATTTTTGAGTGGTAAATCATAAACTCCATAAAAAGTTGTCATTAAAGCGCAATACGGCGGGTCTGCTGGTATGAGAATAAAAATCGGTGTAACTTTTGCGCACATCGGCCAGAACGTGAACGCGAACAGATTTGAAACCACATTTTTTTCCTTAATATCTATACCAAAAATCGTAGATGTACTCGCAAAATTTTGTTTTCAAATTCCAAAAGAAATTTGGTTTTTACCATAAACGTTTTGTAAGCAGATGTGATATTATGTCGAAAAATATGTTAAAAATAAAAAATAATGTAAAATATTAAGTTTAAGTGTTTCATTTATAAATTCACTTAAACTAGAAAATAATTAGTCGCTTAGCCTCAATAAGTATATTTTTTCTCATGATGGAATCTCTCAATAAAACGCTTGCCGTTTAATTTTGCCACCATTTTTTAATTTAAATGCAAGCGTTTTTTTTGAAAGATTCCATCATGAGGAAGAATATATTTATTGAGGCTAAACGACAAATTATTTTCTAGTTTTAAGTGCATTTATAAATAAAACACTGAAACTTAATTTTTTACATTATTTTTTTTATTTTTAACTTTTTAGAAAATTAATTTTATGACCACTTAAAAGTCCATAACCAAATTACAGTAAGTTTAGGCCGAAAATTTAGATAAAAACTTTAAATTGCCTGAAATCGAGTTGTACCGTTATATGGGGGCTACACCAAAATCTGACAAATGTCCAAAATTTTTGGTTAGGGAGTTTCTGTACAATTGGTAACTCCAAATGCCAAGTTATAGCCAATTCGGACAAAAAATGAAGACAAAATCCTCCAAATAACTGAAATCGGGTGGTACCGCTATATGGGGGCTATAGAAAAAAGGACCCATATTGGTTTTGGTTTCATATTCATATATTGGCATCCAAATCTGAAAAGTGTGCAAAGTTTCAGTTCGATTGGTCAACTGCAACTGTGTTAATAATGAGTTACTAGATTTAAACTAAACGGACACCAAAGCAACCCAGCAAAATTTGAAGGAAGGAGTTCCATGCGATGTCGAGATTTCATGACATCTTTTGCATTGGTTGAAACGAGGTCTTGAAAGATCCGATCTTTTCATTAGCATTTGAACCAATGCAAAGGAAATCGTGAAAGATCCGATTTTTTCATCAGCATTTGAACCCATGCTAGGGAAGTGGTGAAAGATCCGATCTTTTCATCAGCATTTCAACCAGGGACGTACGCAGGATTTCATTTCGGGGGGGGGCCCAACTTGACCAAAAATCATGAAAATTAAAAATGTTGTGTATCGTTACGTAAAGCTATTTTAAAGGGGTATTAATTAATTTTATGTATATTCAATATTGCCACAAAGTATATACATTCAAAAGAGAGAGATCGCAATATTTTAGATACAAGATTGAAATTTGGAACTGATTATAATATATCAGTCCTTGGATGAACCATATCAGACCACGTTCGGCATAGTCTCCTTACAAAAGTTTTTAACCAAATTCTCCAACAGAACTGAAGCAATAACTAAAAAATCTTTCAAATTAATATTACCCATTTTCAACCACATTACGTCTTATTTGGCATTTTGGGTTCTAAATCCCGCAGCGAATAGCTTTCGAAACATTTTCTATATTCGAGGCTATTAGCATAGTTTTAAAAAATATCGTCAGTAATATGGATTTTGGAAATCATTTTGTTGGGAGAACTTCCATGCAAAAAGTGGTGAAAATAGATCCACGTTCGAACGCAGGGATTGCATTCGCGAATATGTCGAATAGATATATACATTGTTTGGAGGATATAAACAGTTCGATCCGAACATAACGCCGTTTCTTCTTTATTACACACTAACTTCAGTGCCATTAAAAAAGTTTTGTATTATTGTAAGAAAAAATATTCTTTAAGTGCATATAAACACCAAAACTTTACTATTTTACAAGAAGTGATAGAGTTCGTGAAAGCCAACTAATAATTCAGAAAATTACTTTAAAAAAAGAAAAAAAATATCAGGATCCGGGCGATGCAATCTATGACTCATAGACTCCGAATCCAACTCGCAGTACTGTTTGAGACTGCGCTAACACATGGTCGAAAAATATCTCTAAAAAAAGCTCGGCAACATTTTAGCTAAATCCTGAAAAAAATAGTTTAAGACGAAAAAAATCCATCTGATACATCAATGGTTGTTGTTGCCCCTTATTTCTATCTTAATTGTACGACTAGATGTTAATTGACTCGATGACCTTACAAACTTTCCAACGACCAATCACTTCTGTCAGCACAGCGGATACAAACTTATGAAAATTCCTAATTTGTGTTTCCTGGAAAACAAGTAAAAAGTATCAGTCGGGTTTGCCTACAGAGATATATCCTCAGCCTGTATGAGTTGAGACTTTTATATATAGACAGATCGAATACGGGCTACATAGCCAATTTTTTTCTATAAATTGTATAGCCAAGAAGTTTCAGAATTTGATATGTACGTAATTTTAGGATGTTTCGGTCAAATCGGATAATTGAAATTTTGTGTTGAAGGTATCTGAAGGAGTGACTCGATGTAATCCATATTCGGACCTACTCTAGGTCTCGAAAAAATCGGATTGGACTTTGCTCAAGATTTTAGGGAAACATTTTGAAGTCTGGTGTCCAAAGGAAGTTTGGACAAAATATTGCGAGATTCAAAATTTGGACCAAATCTGTTGATCAGCCGAGAGTTATAATGGGCACGAGCCAGACAGACGAACGAACTGGGATAAATCGACTCCAAATTGTTTGACGCGTGTTTCGTCAAAACATATGATTAGTCTAAGAACATTATTTCGATAAGGTACATTTTTATCGTTAGCCTAATGACTGAGGGTTCAATATCACGGTGCTCTTGAACCAACGTTAAATGAATGGAGCTTACAACTGGGAAGTTTTTGTGGATTCTGAAAAGCAATGTTCATAGATTAGAAAAATCCAAAAACAAGAAAAAACCGCTGAAGGGAATTTTAAATAAGTTCACATTTTTAGGTTTATTTTAGGTTTTCGCGATTTTGCTTAGAGACCACAAGTCCTATCGAAATGAGGCTAAAGAAAATGTTGTAACTTTGAAAATTTGTTTCATTTGTTTCTAGGTTTTACCATTTTTGAGATATAGAAGTTCAGGTCACATTTTTAGTTTTTTTTTTGTTAAGTTTTCACGATTTGCTTCAAAACAGTAAATCTTGTCGAAATGGGACTTCAGAAAATCGTATAGCGGTGAAAATTCTTTACAAGATTGGGATTCGTAATTTTTTTACTCGGTTGTACCATTTTTGGGATATATAAGTATAAGTTAGGAAATTGTAGTCCTGACATAGTTTTATAAGGAGACGATACAGTCAGTTAATTGTCCAAATTTGAACTTCTATATCTCAGAATTGGTAAAAACTACGAAAATATAATTTATAATTTGGTTCCATTTTGATAGGGCTTGTGATTTCCCAGCAAAACCCTAAAAATTATATTTTTTTTTTATTTTCTCATCTAAGCTTCTTTCATTTAAAGTTGGTTCAAGAGCACTGTAATATACAATACAAATAACAGCAGATTTTAATACAATACCATATTACGAAAGTTTGAGCATTGATTTCGTTTACGGTTGTTTTCAGCTACAAATTTGTTACTGATAGGAAAAAAATCAGATGGGCACACTGTTTGTAGCAGATGTTATCACTTTATAATGCACAACAATACATTTTTCTCCATTATTTTATCCCACTGTTTAGCAACAAGTTTTATATTCATTACAGAATTCCAAAACACTGGCATGGCATAAAGAAGGAATTCAGTTTTACTGGAAGTTTCTCTAAAAAGAGTATTCAAAGAAAAAAAAATTTGAATATTTCTTAGACATCCTGATGACAAAGTACATTTTCAGTACAGAACCTTCAGAACAATATCAGTTTTCATTTGAAATTTTAAAAACAAAAATTATTTTAGAGAAAAAAACGTAATAATTTGTTAAAGTAGCTCAAAAAATTGTAGTCGACCAAACCATTTCGGGGAGGGCCCGGGCCCCCAGTGCCCCCCCCCCCTGCGTACGTCCCTGATTTGAACCCATTCCATCGGTCCAATAGAGATGAATTTCGTGTTTTTATTTATATACATTTTTCTAAATATATAAAATAAATTATTAACAATAGGCTTGATGTGGTCGAAGACTCGAAATCACAACCAACGTTGTTAAAACTCTCGTCGTAATGATAATGTCATTGCAAAGAGTTGGTGAAAATAACATGCCAAAGCATTGGTGGAAATGACAAGCCAAAGCATTTGTGAAAATGACAGTTCAAAGCATTGGTATAATTGACATGCTCTGGATCCAAAAATGAATAGCATCTTTTGGGGTCCACGCTCATATAAAACTCATCGATGAAGATGCTAAACAGATGACATGCCAGATCACTTTCACCCATGATTGAATGGCATCGAACATTTTGCTGGGAAGTTAAATAAAACACTGTAAAAGCAAGTTAACTAAAACACTATAAAAACGTAAAATTTTGTAATAAATTTTATTTTTTGCGAATCCATTAAGACATTCCACGAGTATTTTTTGCATCATCGCAAAGGATACAGATTCAATGAACGATAACATATAAAGGATTTTCTCTAAATATTAAAATTTAAGCAGTAATATCTCTTGCGCGCAACGATCAAAGTTAGTTACAGAAACAGATTTGGAATGACGATTGTTTTCTTAGTATATGTACCATGTGGATTTTTTAAGAACAAAAGTGGTTAAAAAATGTTACCCACATGCATATATGTACTTCAGAAATTCCATACATGTGGAAAGTCTTTTGTGACATGTATTACAATTTTTTAACCCAATTGTACTAGAAGTTTTAAATGCCGTCAATCCATTCTCAGGCAACCATAAAATATGTTTATTGCAATTATGATGATGAGATATCTTCAAAAATTTGTCGCCACCAATAATATTTACTTTGTTCTTTCTAACTTTGACTCTATCACGAGGTTGTAATTTTATTTTATTTTAAACGAGAAATCTCAAAGACGACATCTTTTCAATGAAGATGTCAGGTGGGGGTGACAGAAAATGAGCACAAAAAACCAAACGAAACGAATTAAAGAAGGACAACAGTTTAATTTGGATATTCAATTAGTGCGGCTGCAGTCTTTGTTTGTTTTTCTATTCGGTTTCTTTGTTCGTTCAATTCGTCTGTCATTGTTTAAGAAATAAAGGATTTGTTTTTTTTTTTCTTCTTGAAAATGTGGGTTTCTGTTCTTCTGTTCTTCACTTAGAGAGATGACAAGAATGAAATATATTCCACAAATTCAAACCAGATGGGCCAAAGGCAAAAAAGAAGAACGACAAAATTGAAAAGAAAAGACAATATCAAAGCAAGACAGGTTATTTATGGTGGCAAACTAAAAAGAAATGTGGTGTTGACAAACTTTTGTCATGGTTATGGTCTATTAGAGGTCTATCTTTGTTATTTAGGTGCTTTTGGCCATTGTTTGAGAGAAGAAAACTTTGTATTTCTTTGTGTGGCAGTCATTGTCTTTGAAGTCTTTTATGTTATCAAAAGAAATGAATTTAAATGCTCTGCGAAGGTATCTTAGAATAGCTGTTGCAGAAAATAGTCTCTATTCAAGTGGGTGATTAAGGTCATGGTTATAAACAAAAGCGGTCAGATAGTTAGTAATTAACAGCTTGTTGATTTTCATTAATAATGCTAGTGCTGGTGATTCAAACAATTATTTTAAAGACATACCAACAAATTTCAGATAGAAAGTTGTATACCCCAATGCACTGTGGATTCGCCCAACGACAAAAATCAAAAAATCATGTCATCATTTTAAGAATTTAAGAATCGCTTCTGAGCATCGCTTCTAAACATTCCAAATTTTTCGAAACTCAACTTATTTTTTTTTTTCATTTTTGACGGTTCTTAAGGAGAAAAATGCTTAAAAACATCACTTATTTTGGAGAAAAAAATAATAATATTTTAAAATGAGAAAAATCGTGATATAAAAACCGATTTTCTGAAACAAAGGACTATCATTCACGTCTTAACTTAAGTTGGATACAGCTAGAATCTTGAAATTTGGTACGTGAATAAAGATTGGGAAGTGATGTTGATATAAGGAAATAATTTGGATATTGGTACTTTGATTTGGGTGAACGGATAGATCTGGAAACCTGAAGTTTGGTATTAAGATTACTTTTGAAGTGTGGGATTGAAATATGGGGGTAGTTTTGGGAATTCGTGCTTATGTATAGGAAAAGTACTAACTGGTACTAAATTTGGTACAATTTGGATTTGGGTGAACGGATAGACCTGGAAACATATAAATTGGAATTAATAGTTTTGGAATTAGAGTTTTTTGCCGGGTTAACCCACTTCATGAGGATTTATTTGACGTTTAATCCGGTTAAGTGTAACCAGGGTATAGGATTACTGTTGAAGTGTAGGATTGAAATATAGGAAAAGTACTAAATGGTATTAAATTTGGTACAATGTGGATTTAGGTGAACGGATAGAGCAGGAATCCTGAAATTTTGAATTAAGTTAGTCTTGGAAATTCTTACTTATGGGTGCGAAAGGTGATAAATTTGGTACATTTTCAATTTAGGTGAACGGATTTAGCTGGAATCCTGAAATTTCGAGGTAAGATTTCTAATGGAGTGTAGGATTGAGGAAGTTTAAGAAATTGGTACTTATGAGTTTGAAAGGTACTAAATTTGGTTTAATGTGGAGTTTAGCGAACGGATAGCGCTGGAATCCTGATATCTGACATTAAGATTACTGTTGAGGAATAGGTTTGATGTGGTTTTGGAAATTCGTACTTATAAGTACGAAAAGTACTAAATGGTACTTAATTTGGTACAATTGGATTTGGGTGACCGGATAGAGCTGGAATCCTGAAATTTGGAATTAAGTTTACTTTTGAAGTGTAGGATTGAAGTAGTTTTGGAAATTCGTAGTTATAAGTACGGAAAGTACTAAATTTGGTACAAATTGGATTTGGGTGAACGGATAAAGCTTTAATCCTAAAATTTGGATATAAGATTACTGATGGAGTTAGGGATTGAGGAAGTTTTGGAAATTCGTACCTATGCGTACGGAAAGTATTAAATGGTACTAAATTTGGTACAATAAGGATTTGGATGAACAGATAGGGCTGGAGTCCTGAAAAGTGGAATTAAGATTACGGTTCGAGTATAGGATTGAGAAAGTTTTGGAAATTCGTACTTATGGGTACGTAAAGTACTAAATGGTAAAAAATTTGGTTCAATTTGGATTTGGGTGATCGGATAGAGCTGTAATCCTAATATTTAAAATTAAGATTACTGTTGGAGTGTAGGTTTGAAATATGTACCCCATATTTGAAAATTCATACTTATGTACAGGAAAATTACTAAATAGTACTAAATTTGATACAATTTGGATTTGGGTGAACGGAGCGGGAATCCTGACATTTTGAATTAAGTTAGTCTTGGAAATTCTTACTTATTACCATTGTATTATTTTCAACAATGTTTCACATGCAAAATTGATAAAAATTATGAGCAGATTTGCTGCCTTTAGTGGAAACATTAGGTAAACTTAATTAATTTTAAATGAAACTTATAGCAAGGTTACATTAGAATTTTTTGCCGGGTTAACCCACTTCATGAGGATTTATTTGACGTTTGCGCTATGGAATTGACATTTGAAACCCAGTGGGTTTATTTAATCCGGTTAAGTGTAACCGGGGTATTACGTTGGTTGTTGATTGATATACATGTATGACATTGAGGTATAAGAAACATCATATTCTCAATCTTCTATACTTATAAAAGAGTTCAGTAATGATGACTCACTGACTGACTGATTCATAATCAACGCCCAGGCTAAACGACTGGAGCTAGAATCTTTTAAATTTAGGTGAACGAATTGAGCTGGAATCCTGAAATTTCGAGGTAAGATTACTAATGGAGTGTAGGATTGACGAATTTTTAGAAATTAGTACTTATGAGTACGAGAGGTACTAAATTTGGTAAAATGTGGAGTTGAGCGAACGGATAGCGCTGGAATCCTCATATCAGACATTAAGATTACTGTTGGAGTGTAGGATTGAGGTAGTTTTGGAAATTTTTGGCTATGGGTATGAACAGAACTAAATGGTACCAAATCTTGTACAATTTGAATTTGAGTGATCGGATAGAGCAGGAATAGTGAATTTGAAGTTATGATTGCTGTTAGCAGCGTTCGAAAACATACATTATGGTACCGTACCATAAGGTTTTGTACCGTACCTGGCATGAAAAGTTACACTACGATAAGGTACCGTACATGTACATAAACTTTAAAAAAAATTTTAGCGTTTGTGTACATGTACCCAACGATAATCGTAGCGTACATGTTTGGTACGCAACCACCATTGTAAAGTAACAACCACGTACGCAGCCGAAATGGTTGGGTACGTACATTATAAATGTTGCGTGTACATTAAAAAACCACGTAGCGTACATCATTAGGTACCCTAAAAAACAAATAGAGGTTGCGTACACCTGGGTGATGTTTATAAAGAGGTTGCGTACACCTGAGTGATGTTTATAAAAAAATATTAAATATGAATGGCATGAGGAAAAATACAACCATAAACAAGTAAGAAAAGTCAATAGTCGGACGGAACCGACCATGGGATACCCTATACCACTATCCCTGGACAATCGTTCTCCACGGAACTTCTTTTCAATGACTGTGAAAATTTAATTATCAAATATCAGAGATGTTATGTATAATGTAATGTATATAATGTATATTTTTGTAGCAGGAAAGGAAAATTTAGTTCACACAAACTAAAATGTAATGAAACCCACTTATGTACCGCTACGTTATTGAAATTTGTACCAATTTCACACAAAAGTTTCAGTCCATTTAACCCGCTAAGCATTATCTGATCTTCACGTTGGTTTGTACACTTCTTCTTCATCATAAACTCAAACTATGTTTAAAATTTTGCTGGTTATTATTTTGACCTACAGAGCCGCTACAAAATTGGTTAAAATTTGTGGTCCATTTCATCCCCTGAACATTTCACAATCATCACCAAAAACTAATCATTTCTATTCTGGCCCGAACCCAACCTCCTTAAAAATTCGTTACAATCGGTCCATAATTGTGGCCTTAAGCTTGTTTACAATTTTTAATGGACGGACACACATCGCTAAATCGCTTTATCTCGTCACGATATGAATTTCGGCATATCAAAGATAGGGTCTAGGACGAATATTTCGTGGTGTTACATAAACTGTTGGAGTGACAATATGTAGCATGGGATAAAAATGTGGTTCTCTACACAGAACCCATTATATATTAGGCAGTAGGCCCGTTATCTAGCAAACACTTTATTGCAATTTACATCAGAGGAAAGGTCAGTAGTCTTGTTCCATATGTAGACTACTTTGCGAAATATATATGTCCTCAAGGAATTAAAATATCGACCCAAAATAAAATTTTTATATTTTTCATACAAAAGTAATGTTCCATTTCACACGCTAAAGAATATCAAATCATCATTCAAAATTTTAGGCATCTTTTTCGACCTATACTCTTACTCGGTGAAAAATTTCGTGACTATTGATGTATAATTGCGACTTCTAGTGAGTTTATTATTACACTACAAACAAGTAACGGAATATATTAGGCTGTAACTCTGTTATCTGATCATGCACACCAACGTAATTGTCATCAATTGAAAGGTCAAGCGTTCCACTTTCAAGTATATCTCACTTGTCCGGAATGTCACTTCCAGGAATTAAGATATAAGCTGTATATTAAAAATTTTCACAATTTTCACACAAAAGTTTTGGTCCATTTAACCCTCTAAATATTATCCGATCGCCATCTCAAATTGCAAGCTTCTCCTTTGTGATATACTCTTACCTTGTTTAATATTACGCGTTGATCAATAGTCCGATTGAGACCTACAGAGCCGATAGAAAATTGGATAAATATTATGTTTTTGGTCCATTTCACCCGCTAAATATTTCACGATCAACACCATTAAGAATAGGGATCTATTCTGATCTGAACCCGACCTCCATACAAAATTTCGTCACGATCGGTCCATAATTGCGGCCTGGAGCGTGTTTACAATTTATAATGGACAGACGGACGGACGGACTGACGGACGGACACACATCTCAAAATCGCTTTATCTCGTCGAGATATGAAGATTGGCATACCACATTGGGGGTCTCCGACGAATATTTCGCGGTGTTACATGAATTTTTACCAAAACAAACTTATAATACCCTTTTCCACATTGTGGTATAGGGTATAAAAAGAGTGAATATCGTATAAATAAAATACAAAAGTATCTATATTTATAATTAACCAGTAAATATGAAAACATTTATTTATTTTATAAAAAATTAACGAATATATAAAAAATTAACATGTGAAAACATATGTAACAGATTATATAAACTACTAATGAAAATAGAATTTAATAGGAGAAAGCTCAACTTTCATAATTGAAATCCCCATTGACTTTTAACATTAATATATGTTCAAGATTTGTTGCTGACATGCGGTTGCGCTGATCAGATAATATGTATTTCATAGCAGAAAATATGTGTTACACACTTTATTGGCCATATGTAAAGGACGTCCAATTTTTGTAAAAAGTTCCACCAATGCTGTTTCAATGTTTTTTGATTCACACTTTTTATACCCTACACCACTATGTGGGGAGGGTATTATAAGTTGGTTTTGGCCAAAAAGTTTGTAACGCATCGAAATAATGGTCGTAGACCCATACTTATATATACCAAAATGAATGTCTCGACGAGCTGAGTCGATCTGGCTATGTGTGTCCGTCCGTCCGTCCGTCTGTCCATCTAAACCTTGTAATCACGCTACAGGTCGCAATTTTGATCGGATCGTCACGAAATTTTGGATGTTAATGGGGGTCCAGGAGGGGAAGACGCCTATTGATTTTGGTGATGGTCGGATAATATTTAGGGGTCGGAATGGACAAAAACCTTATGTGGATAAAAAGACAACGTTTTTTTCCACCTGACAATAAAAGTAGAAAATATAGCCTTTCTAATGATGTAAAGTAGGTTCTCGTAGGTGATCAAACAACGAAGATATCACAATAGTCGCAAATAAAACCCAAATTTTCATTTTTCAATTTTAATTATAATGACGAATATCACAGCTTTGGTTGGGGACTTTCCAAAAGCTGTGAAAGTAGAAAATCTTTACAGTGATGCAAAGTAGGTTAGCGTAGGTGGCCACATAACGGAGATATCACAATAGTCGGCAATACATCCCATTTTTTTCATTTTTTTTGTAATCACGCTACAGGTCGCAATTTTAATCGGATCGTCACGAAATTTTGGGGGCTAATGGGGATCCTACAGAGAAAGAAGCCTATTGATTTTGGTGATGGTCGGATAATATTCAGAGGTCGGAATGGGCAAAAAACTTATTTGCAGAAAAAGTCAACGTTTTATTTCAAAGCGAATATCTCTGCTTCTAAAAGGGGTATATCAAGATTAAAACCTGCTGATGAAAGTAGAAAATATCACCTTTGCAACGATGTTACGTAGGTTGTCGTAGGTGATCAAACAACGAAGATATCGCAATAGCCGCTAATAGAACACAACTTTTCATTTTTGCGATTTTAATAATAAAGACAAATATCACAGCTTTGGTTCGGGACCTTCCAAACGCAAAGCCTGACAATGAAAGTTAAAAATCCCATCATTACAATGATGTAAAGCAGGTTGGCGTAGGTATCCAAATAACGGAGATATCGCAATAGTCGGTAATACATCCCATTTTTCCACATTTTTGGAAATCACGCTATAGGTCGCAATTTTAATTGGATCGTCACGTAATTTTGGGTGTTATTGGGGGCTCCACAGAGGAAAAAACTTTTGATTTTTGATAATGGTCGGATATTATTCAGGGGTCGGAATGATATAAAAAAAATATTTGGAAAAAAGACCAACGTTTTATTTCAAAGTTAATATCTCCCTTCTGTAGGAGGTATATCGAAAGCAAAACCTGGCAAGGAAAGTAGAAAATATCACCTTTATAACGATATGAAGGAGGTTGTCGTAGGTGGTCACACAACAGAGATATCGCAATAGTCGGTAATGCATCCCTTTTTCCATTTTTGTGCAAACACACTACGAAATTTTGATCGGATCCTCACGAAATTTTGGGGGTTGATGAGGGTCTAACAGAGAAAGAAGCCTATTGATGGTTGGCATATACCCACTTTTCCATTTTTTATTTGGGTTGTTCTGTCGATACACTTAAATGCGTTTCAAAAAAAATTGACCTGTGTTAATGTAGACATTCAGAGCAAAGGCGCTAAGCTATCCCAATTTTAATATTTTGAATTTTATTAATCAAAAGCTTATGAACAGGGGTAGTGGTGTAGGGTATCACATAGTCGGCCCCGACCCGACTCTAGCCTTGGCTCACTTGTTTTATTTGAGTTATTCTGACGATGCACTTAAACGCGTTTCAATAAAATTGACCTGTAATAATGAAGACATTCAGAGCAAAGGCGCTAAGCTATCCCAATTTTAATATTTTTAATTTTACCAGTCAAAAGCTTATGCACAGGGGAAGTGGTGTAGGGTATCACATAGTCGGCCCCGACCCGACTATAGCCTTGGCTCACTTGTTAATAATAAGAAACTCCTCCATATACTACAGCCCTATAGCACCCCTTTTGAAAAATGCCAAGATTTTAGATATTCGATGTTAGCGTTTTGTTTAGGCATTACTAACTTCTTGCATAAGTATTTATGACATTTAAATAATGACATTTATAGTCCTAATTAATTGAAGATACATATTCATTTATATTTAACTAGCGGACCCGGCGAACTTCGTCTCGCTATTAAGGAATAAAATTTCATACAAAAACTCAATTTTCGATTTTTCCAATTTTCCGACTTTTCCAGAGAGATTTTCCAAAATTTTCTTCCGTAAAGACCTTCTCCTCGAAAATACGAATAACTGACAAAAAATTTTACAGAAATCGGCCTAGCCGTTCTCATTTTATGAATTACTATACATTTTTTACACCATTTTTATACCCTCAGCCTTTAGGCTATGGAGGGTATATGGTAAATTTCAAATTTCCTTTGCAATTACATAGAAAAAAAATTAAAAACTTTTTTGGCGAGCACATCCGCCATTTTTGGTACATGGGTTACGAAAAAAATCGTGGTTTCAAATCTGTTCGCGTTCACAAAATTGGATGCTGCACTCAAAAGTTATATGCGGTTTTACTCTCTTGTAAAGAAGAAAATATTTAAAAAATCCTATTGTGTTGTAATATGAACATGTATATATGAATCGTTAGCAGCATTTGATATCTATCCATAGATGCTAAAATAGTTGCTAAATTTATTTTTATTTTCGCGGAAAATCAAAAAATATTGAAGAAATCTTGGAATAAATTTTATTTATTCTAAATCAGAGTCCAAAAAATCTCTAAAAAAAATAATTTAAAAATACGTACAGAATCTAGACAACGCGTAGAAAAATGTGAGACCAAAATTATAAAGATCGCGTTTATAACTTGCATATTACAGCAACAACAAAGAACGGAAACTTATTGTTGGAAATTATTTCAAAAATATATTTTTGGTAAAATACGAAAAATTTGAAAAATAAATGTTGGGAGTTATTCTATTATTTCGCTAAATTTCGATTCAAATCCTGAAGTATTTTGCTTAAACTTCTACGAGAAAAGTAATTAGTCATCGTGAAAGTATATTTGCTTTCTGTGATAAGCAATAGAAATAAGAAGTAGAGAGTAATATTGAAATTACAATCAAAGAAAAAACATAGAAGTTAAAAACCGAATAATTCGCGAATTGGTTAAAATCGGTTGAGGTGCATGTGCTTTTCGGATACAGGGAGTCCATGTCTATCAATATGCATGGATTTTCCCATGTTTCATTCAGCGGCCAAAGTGTGCCATCAGTTGCATCTTACTATTCAAAAAACCTTCAAGTGGGCAAAAATTACGCGATATGAATATGGTGATAAGGTGCATCCGATTTCAATGGCCCCCTATTAAAAATACGTCAATATAAATTATTTTAGACAGATTCGTCAAGAACTGCGGATGTGCCACCACATTCTATTTTGGGATAAATAGGGATATTACTCCCGAATCTTTGTAATTTGTGACACACCTTTTTGGCAAATATTATAATCGCGTATAAAGGATTACATTTATGCAAAAATAATCAAAGAAAATCGCGGTTCAATTCGCGGAATTGTCAAAATATATTTTTGCAGATTTTCCTACTTTCAAGGTATCTATATCCGGCGTTTTAGTGGATGGATTCGACCGCGGAAGAGCTCATTAGATCCGGCACGTAAAAAAACTAAATTCACGCGGGGTTCAGGGGTACCTGTACGACGGTTGTAAATTTTAAAGCCAAAAAATAGGTTTTTTCAGAAAATTTACGCACCAAATTTTCGCCTTTGGACTCCTATTACTAGGAAGCTGTATGGAGCACACTCATGAGATATACATCGAACGACGTGGAATCGCGAGTTCTACCATCCTATAAACTAGTTTGGATTATTATCTAGTTGCACCCACTATTTATAAGAAAAATTCGAAAAACCCAGTTTTCAAAACTTCAAAATGTCAGCATCGATTTTAGGGGGATGCAGTGTATATATCGAGAAGTCATACATTAGAACCATGTTGCCCAAGGGGTATTCTTCAATTCTTTCTTTGAACTTATGTCTGAATTTTCCGTGGTTTGACCAGAAATCAAGAAAGAACACAAAAAAACTTGTAAACTTCAACACATTTTTACCTATTTTTTAATATTACCACCAACGCAGCTTCCACGAAAATTATTTGTTATGGTCCATATTATGAGATCATGGCGAAAACACTTCAATTAATATAAATATATTCATATTTTATAAAATATATTAACAGTTCGCGACTTATTAAATGGTAAACCTCAACTTCAACGATTGCAAAACTTTTTTGAATATTACCATATACACTTTGATACGATGAAAATGTGCCTCATCGAAATAATGGTTTTAGACCCCAAGTATGTTTGGACGAAATGTGTTTTAGACAATTTGGAGTCGATCTAGCCATGTCCGTCCGTCTGTCTGTCTGTCTGTCCTGCTGGCTGGAGCGCACGATAACTCTCGAACGGATGAACCGATTCGGTTCAAATTTTGGCTTTCGTAATATTTTGCCTAAACTTAGTTTAAGTTCGAAGATGAGCTACATCGGTCCACTCCTTCCGGTACCTCCCCCACAAAAGTTCAAAAATGTTCGGAAAATTTGTGCGCACGATAACTCTTGAAGGGAGTGACCGATTTGGTCCATACTTTGTACAGCGTAAACTTTCTACCAGGGTAATATGAGGTTCCAATATGGTCTCAATAGGTCCACTCCTTCGGGTACCTCCCACACAAAATTTCGCAAAAGTTCAGTTTAGGGCCATCTCTCGAATTGCTTTGATTTTTGTTTTAGAAACTTGTATTCACAGCCCTCCATACGTCGGTACAAGTACCATCAGGGGCAAGTCCATACTTCCTGAGAAAATAGCATGAAAGTTGCAAAAAACCCCTATGAGGTGGTTGGAGCTCAAGATAGCTCTCGAACGGATCTGCCGATTCGGTCCAAAATATGGCCTTAGTAATATTTTGTCCACACATAGTTTAAGTTTGAAGATAAGCCATATCGGTCCACTCCTTCAGGTACCTCCCCCACAAAAGTTGAAAAATGTTCGGAAAAATTGTTCGTACGGTAACTATTGAAGGGAGTGGCCGAATTGGTCTATACTTTACACATCCTAATATATCTACCAGATATAGATCAGGTTCAAATATGGACTATATTTGTCCACTCCATCCGGTACCTCCCACACAAAATTTCGGATAAGTTCACTTTAAGACCTTATATCGAATCACTTTGATATTTGTTGAAGCAACTTGCATTCGCTGCCTGAATTACGAAGGGAAAAGTTTTTTAGGGGCAAGTCCATACTTCTTGAGCAAACAGCCCGAAGAGTGTAAAAACCCCCTATGGCACCATATGTTGTGGCTGGAGATCCATTTCCATAACGGCCAATGTCGATCCATTCCTTTTAGTATCTCCTCCGCAAAACTTTTGATCTTTAATCCTAATCAACGCCCAAAATTTTTAAAACCCACTAAATACATACGTATTTTGGGAAAAATGTTTCAATATACACAGGCTGAGGGTATATCTCTGTCGGCAACGCCGACTGATACTTTTTTACTTGTTATATATATAGATAGATAGTATTTCATTTGTATATATTCCACAAAAATTAAAGTTAATATTTATACCCTCAGCCTTTAGGCTAAGGAGGGTATATACACTTTGATACGATGGAAATGTGCCTCATCGAAATAATGGTTTTAGACCCCAAGTATGTTTGGACGAAATGTGTTTCAGACAATTTGGAGTCGATCTAGCCATGTCCGTCCGTCTGTCTGTCCGTCTGTCTGTCTGTCCTGCTGGCTGGAGCGCACGATAACTCTCGAACGGATGAACCGATTCGGTTCAAATTTTGGCTTTCGTAATATTTTGCCCAAACTTAGTTTAAGTTCGAAGATGAGCTACATCGGTCCACTCCTTCCGATACCTCCCCCACCAAAGTTCGAAAATGTTCGGAAAGTTTGTGCGCACGATAACTCTTGAAGGGAGTGACCGCTTTGGTCCATACTTTGTATAGCGTAAACTTTCTACTAGAGTAATATGAGGTTCCAATATGGTCTCAATAGGTCCACTCCTTCGGGTACCTCCCACACAAAATTTCGGAAAAGTTCAGTTTAGGGCCATCTCTCGAATCGCTTTGATTTTTGTTTTAGCAACTTGTATTCACTGCCCTACATACGACGGTACAAGTTTCATCAGGGGCAAGTCCATACTTCCTGAGAAAATAGCATGAAAGTTGCAGAAAAACCCCTATGACACCGTGTGAGGTGGTTGGAGCGCAAGATAACTCTCGAACGGATCTGCCGATTCGGTCCAAAATATGGCCTTAATAATATTTTGTCCAATCATAGTTTAAGTTTGAAGATAAGCCATATCGGTCCACTCCTTCGGGTACCTTCCCCACAAAAGTTCAAACATGTTCGGAAAAATTGTGCGCACGATAACTCTTGAAGGGAGTAACCGATTTGGTCCATACTTTGCCCATCGTGGAGCGTGTACCAGACTTAGATCAGGTTTTAATATGGACTCAATCGGTCCACTCCGTCGGGTACCTCCCACACAAAAATTTGGAAAAGTTCAGTTTAGGACCATCTCTCGAATCGCTTTGATTTTTGCTTTAGCTACTTGTATTCACTGCCCTCCATACGACGGTATAAGTTTCATCAGGGGCAAGTCCATACTTCCTGAGAAAATAGCCTGAAAGTTCAAAAAAAAAAAAACCCCTATGACACCGTATGAGGAGGTTGGAGGGCAAAATAAGTCTCGAACAGGTCTGCCGATTCGGTCCAAAGTTTAGCCTTAGTAATATTTTGTCCAAGCATAGTTTAATTTCGAAGATAAGCCATATCGGTCCACTCCTTCAGGTACCTCCCCCACAAAAGTTCACAAATGTTCGGAAAAATTGTGCGTACGATAACTCTTGAAGAGAGTGGCCGAATTGGACCATACTTTACACATCCTAATATATCTACCAGATATAGATCAGGTTCAAATATGGACTATATTTGTCCACTCCATCCGGTACCTCCCACACAAAATTTCGGATACATGTTCAGTTTAAGACTTGCTTTCGAATCACTTTGATTTTTGTTGAAGCAACTTGTATTCGCTGCCTCAATTGCGATGGTAAAAGTTGTTTCAGGGGCAAGTCCATACTTCTTGAGCAAACAGCCCGGAGGGTGTAAAAACCACCTATGGCACCATATGTAGTGGCTGGAGATCCACTTCCATAATGGTTAATGTCGATCCATTCCTTTTTGTATCTCCTCCGCAAAATCTTTATGATCTTTAATCATAATCAACATTTTTGTCGGTTCAAACGCCCAAAATTTTTAAAACCCCCTAAATACATACGTTTTTTGGGAAAAAAAAGTTTCAATATATTCATGCTGAGGGTATATCTCTGTCGGCAAAGCCGACTGATATTTTTTACTTGTTTTAATACCTTATTAACCAAAAAATGTAAGTGTACCCTACCAACACTTTCTTTCTACAGGTACATTATGATGTACTCTACGTGGTTTTTTAATGTACGTGCTGATGTACGCAACCTTTTCGGTTGGGTACGCGGTTGTTACATTACGATGGAGGTTGCGTACCAAACATGTGTGTTTCGTTGGGTACACGTACTTAAACACTAAAATGGATTTTTAATGTTTGTGTACGTGTACATAAACTTTATAATTTTTTTAGTATTTGTGTACATGTACGGTACCTTATGATAAGGTACTGTTTGTTTCCGAACACTGCTGTTAGAGTGTGGGATTGGAATACTTTTGAAAATTCGTACTTATTCGTAAAGTACTAAATGGTATCAAATTTGGTACAATTTGGATTTGGGTGGTCGGAAACATTTGGAATCCTGAATCAATGAGTGCACCCCGATTCATATTAGCTCAATGGCATGGGACCTTATGGTTATTGCCGAGTCCGAACGGCGTGTCCTAAGACACCACTTGTAGAGAAGTTTCACATGGCTGAAATACTCAGGAAATGTCGCCAACATCACTGAGGGGTATTTTGTGACCGCTGAAAATTTGATGTTGCCTGGCCTGGGAATCGAACCCACGAACTTTAGCGTGCAAAGCGGGTGTGCATACCATTGCACCATGGTGGCACCCGTACCATACTTGCCAACAAAAAACATAATATCGCTGTAAACAGGGCCACTAGGAAAGAATGTTGAACATTTGTGTGGGTGGTACTGGAAGGATTGGGCCGTTAGGCTCACATTGAACATAAACTAAGCGTGGACAAAATATTTAGATATCCAATGTTTAGACCAAATCGGTTGCCGTGTTTATGAGACATCGCACGTACCATTTTAGCGAATATTTTCGAACTTTTGTGGGGCAGGTCATTTAATACTCGAACAAATATTACGATATTCAAAGTGTGGATGAACGCAGTATTCGGTTCGATCTCCCAGCAACTACGTATGGTGATATAGGGGTTTTTACACGTTTCGGGCTGCTTTGTAAAGAAGTAAGGACTTGCTCCTAAAAAACTTTTACAGTCACAATTGAGGCAGGCAATGAATTTGTGTGGGAGGTACCCGAAGGAGTGAACAAATATAGACCATATTCGAACCTGATCTACATCTGGTAGATATATTAGGATGTGCAAAGTATGGTTGAAATCGGTCACCCCCTTGAAGAGTTATCGTGCGCACAATTTTTCTGAAAAATTTTGAGCTTTTGTGGGGAAGGTCCTGAAGGAGTGGACCGATATAACCCATCTTCGAACTTATACTAAGTTTGGACAAAATATTACGATGCGTTGGAGAATTATCTTGCGCTCCAACCACTACACACGGGGTCAAAGGTTTTTTTGCATCTTTAAGCCCTTTTTCTTAGGAAGTATGGACTTGCCCCTGATGAAACTTGTACCATCGTATGTGGAAGAGTGAATACAGGTTGTTACAACAACTGAACTTTTCTGAATTTTTGTGTGGGTGGTACCCGAAGGAGTTGACCGATTGGGTTCATATTAGAACCTCATCTAAGTCTGGTAGAAATTTCACGAGGTGCAAAGTATGGCCTATCCATTTCCACTTCCTTCTTCTTATTTGGTGGATTATGGGTTCCACAATAGTTTTCCACACGCGTTGAAGATTCGTAGTTTGGCCTTCAGTGAAATTTGTGTGCCTCGCCAGATTTTATTCGGTCGAACGAAATCTGTGCGTGCTTTACGAGTCGGTTGTTAACATCATCATCGATTCCTCCATCTTCTGATATTACTCTTCCCAGGTAGCGATGTTCATTTGCATTGTTTTTGTCTTTTCTACGTATATTCCTAAACCCTTTTTTTTTTGCCAATTCGACAAGCTCGTTCAATTTTTCAGTATCAGTACATCAACATTTTCATTGTTCACCATATTTAATATTGATTATTTGTATATTATCCCTTTTCTGCATACGAAGTAGCGGAGACTTTGTTAGTATGATATATAACTGTCATATTTCGGAAAATATTTTTTATATAAATAAAGTCTTTATTGTTCGAGGAATGCCATCCCTAGTACAATAGTATCCGACCATATGAATCATAATGCAAATTTCAATTTAATTGTTCAGAATGTTCACAGCAAGTTTAGATGATCTTTAAGGGATTCTATTAGCTTTGCATAGCATAATTACATTCGCATCATTACCATTAAGAACCAAGTTACACCGGTAAACTTTCACCTCTTTTCTCATTTCCACCTCCGCACTACGTAAGATTTGTTCATTCATTACAAATGCATTTAGACTTTTGACTGGAGCTGACATAACCCCGCACTTAAGAACATTAATTTTTGCAATTTCTAAAAACCATTTCAAGTGCTAAAAATGTTATTTTGTATCTGTAATCACTTAACCGAATGTCAGCACAACCTGTAAAGTCATAAATCTTTGCCATTACAATTTTTGGCTATGCACAGCAGAAGTAACACCAACAGCAGGCGGCTGCATGGCAAAACAGGGTTTGTTTTTTCTGCTCTTTAACGAATATAATGACTTTGGCCATTAAAAACAAAAGACACAGAGACATTTGGAATATTATTTTAGATTTGTATCTGAAGGCACATTTACCATAACCGCCACCAACCAAACCCCCAAACCCAACTGCCCAACCAAAGGGCGAGTTAGGTGTTGTGTTTATTAGGTGTTCAAGAAAACTGTGAAGTGATATAAATTATAAGAGATTTTAAATGTGAAGGAGGACTTTTATTGACTAACGGGAGGCCTTCCCTTAGAATTGTTTTAGAGTTTTATATAAGGCTGCGGACCAAAATATTTTCAGTATTCATTGTACTGTATAAAGTTTTAATAAATTTATTTAACCCTATTGTCTATGTGACGCCATTCTTTAACACCTTTCGACAAAAGTTATTTGCACAACACCTTTGGTGTAATTATTGTTGTTATTGTTATTACTTTTTTCTATAACTACACAAAGGGATGATGGAAGACACTTTACCGGATGTCTTTTGTTGTCGTTGCCGCGTTGCTATTGTAACTTTTTCACACTTAAGCGAAGCATAAAATATGACACTGTGACAGTGTAACAGGGTTGCGTTACTGCTTTACAACAAAGTATTAGCGACATATTGCTTTAAAAGTTCTTAACACTAACACAAAGAAAGACAGAGAGCAGTCGCATGGAAGGTTTATATCCTACACCGCTATGTGGAAATGGTATTATAAGTTTGTTTTGGTAACAATTATTGTAACACCGCGAAATATTGGGCATACACCCCCAAAGTGGTATACCATATCTTCATATATCGACGAGAAAAAGTAGCCTGTATCCGGAAAAAGAACTACTGACCTTTCCCCTGATGCGTCAGCTAGATAACGGGCCTACTGCCTAATATGTAGAAAGCGGAATTTGATGCAACCCCTATTTTTGGTCCGATTTATATCAAATTTTGGGACTGGGCATATTTTTGGCTTCTGATTACATTGCAATCGAAAAATTTTACATATGCAAAATTATGCAAAATGCATAAATTTTTGCATATGCAAAATTTATGCCTTTTACATATTTTCTTATGCAACAAATATTTCAATAATAGGTACAAAAATGTTTGTGTGTAAAATTTTTCCGTTTAAAAATCTCTTAAGAAAAGTCAATTAAATAGAGACATGTATAACCACAGCCACAACCTTCAAAATACCGAAAATCGGGAGGTATCGTTCTATGGGGGCTATATGAAGGCCTGAACCTAAACCGACGAATTTTAGGTGGAAAGTTTTTACCCCCAAGGAAGACAACCAAATTTCAGCCATTTTGGAGGGCACAACCTTCAAAATATCAGAAATCTGGAGGTACCGTTCTATGGGCGCTATATGAAGACGTGGACCTATACCGACAAATTTCGGTAGGATATTGAGGCCACAACCTTCAAAATACCCAAAATCAGGAGGTACCATTCTATGGGGGCTATATGAAGACGTGAACCTATACCGATAAATTTCAGGTAGAAAGTTTTATACCACCAACGAAGACTTAATACCAAATTTCAGTCATTTCGGAGGGATATTAAGGGCACAACCTTCAAAATACCAGAAATCCGGAGGTACGGTTCTATGGGGACTATATGAAGACGTGGACCTATACCGACAAATTTCAGGTGGAATGTGGTATACCCACAACGAAGACAAAATGCCAAATTTCAGTTATGTCGGTGGGATATTGAGGCCACAACCTTCAAAATACAGAAAATCGGGAGGTACCATTCTATGGGGGCTATATGAAGACGTGAACCTATGCCGACACATTTCAGGTGGAATATTTTATACCCCCAACGAAGACTAAATACCAATTTTCAGTCATTTCGGTGGAATATTGAGGCTACAACATTCAAAATACCGAAAATCGGGAGGTACCATTCTATGTTGGCTATATGAAGACGTAGACCTATGCGGACAGATTTCAGTTGTAAAATTGCATACCCTAGCGAAGGCTTAATACCAAATTTCAGCCATTTCTGTGGGATATTTAGACCACAAGTCCTTGAATATATTTTTGCATATGGATTTGCATATGCTCATTTTATGCAGATATGTAAAAATATGTCAAACTATGCACGATATGCAAAAAATATGCAAACATTTCTGAGCCTAATTCGTTTTATTTGGTAATAAAACTAGTTTCTGTCTAATCAGATTTTCTCTACGACCATCCTAACCATATATGCATTTGCATAGGATTCCGCTGTCTATTAATATATAACAGGGACGTACGCAGGATTTCATTTCGGGGGGGGGGGGGGGGGCACAACTTGACCATAAATCATGAAAAATTCAAATGTTGTGTAGCATTACGTAAAGCTATTTTAAGGGGTTATGGCCACTTATAAGCATGAGAAAAGCCATTTTCATGCATTTTTTATAAAAAATCTATTAAACCTTAAGTTACCTTCTATTTTTTTTTTTACTAAAGCAGTTTGCGGTACCCACTGTAGTTTGAAAAAGAATAAACCGATCAGCATATATTTTTGTGGGATCATTACGAACCTAATAATCTTGTCCATTAACGAAAAGGAATTAAAAAAAATCAATTTTTAAAAATTTTGAACAGTTAAAATCATAATTTCGATTTTAACAAAAACAAAACACTGCACTATAGGTAATTTGCCCTGTTTTTGAGGCAAAAAGTTGATTTTGCAACTTTTGTTAATAATAATTTTTTAGTTGGCATTGAAAAAAGAACATGTCAAATTTTATTAATATGAATGACATTTTTCAAAATAGCGTCATTATCGCGGTTTAATTTGCAGTGAAAGTGAGAATTTCCAAGAAGAACTAAAAAAAAATATATATTGTAAGGCATATTTCAATGTACTTAAAACCGCGGAAAAATAAATCAAATATAAATATATGTAAAATGGAATAGATTGGCAATTGCTAGAGGAATTTATTTCATATATAATATAGCTCAAACATTTTGGGTAGCGACCAAAAAACACAAAAAGTCAGAAATAAATATTTTATTTTTCTTAAACTCACTTCATATAGACTTATACTAAATTGGCCGTGTTTGGCCGTGATTTTGCCACCTAGAACACATTACTGAAAGTCTTCTGCATTGGTATTACTAGGTTTCAAAACACGATTTTGCCCGTTTTTAGATATTTATGAGATTTTATTAAGTTACTTCTCAATAAAAAGTCCTAAAATTGTGGAAGTTTGGTTTGAGGAAATAAACAATAAATGTAAAAAATATTGTTGTTTACAACTTCATTGCAAGTAAAATAAGTAATGGCGACAAATTGTTCGGTATATCCGTGGTTTTCTATAAACGGTGCGGCAGTAGTAAGCTTTATTTTATCTCTCTATTACATATTAATCACTGATACGGTTTAAAGGAGTACTAAACTCGTCTTTATTAACGTATATTCAAAAAATTTTGATTTTTCAAAATAGTCTGGCTTAATCTCTTTTGTTGTTTTAATATTTAAAACAACAAGTTTATTAGTGGAGAAGGTTTGGCATTGTTCGCCAAGGGGTAAGGCAAGGAAGACTAGTTTCGATCCACGCCACTGGATCTCATCAGTTCCCTTTGTTTCTTGTTTGTGGATATTCTCCACCGAAGTTATTTTTCAATAACTTCTTCAACAAGAAACTTTTTATACCCAAACATCAATCGTCAGCTCGAAGTATAAACGTAAACAAAGAAAAACCTTCAATGAGAAGTTTTTCTTTGGTAACCTAACACAACTCCGACGAAAGTGTTTACGAAACAAAGCAAACCTTCTTCACTCGTATGTGTCGTTGATTTTTCAACGAATGCACATACCCAAATGCTGTTTGGTAGCTTATATACCAACAACACACAAAACCGTGCCAGTGTTTCTCAAATAGAACATTGGTGGCGTTTATTTAATTGGGATAGCTATTACAATTTTGATTTTTCAAAATAGTCTGGCTTAATCCCTTTTGTTGTTTTAATATTTAAAACAACAAGTTTATTAGTGGAGAAGGTTTGGCATTGTTCGCCAAGGGGTAAGGCAAGGAAGACTAGTTTCGATCCACGCCACTGGATCTCATCAGTTCCCTTTGTTTCTTGTTTGTGGATATTCTCCACCGAAGTTATTTTTCAATAACTTCTTCAACAAGAAACTTTTTATACCCAAACGACGATTGATGTTTACAATTGATGCGTACGTCCCTGATATATAATGGGTTTTGTGTAGAGAACCACATCTTCCTATCATTCTACAAATTTTCATTTCAATTATCATGCAAATTACGTGGAGTCCAATTGTGGGGGCTAAACAATGTAAATTTTCCAATTTAGGAGTATTTATTAGAAACTTGCAGACCTCGGTCCGCTTTGCTGGCCCGCCATAATAAGTTTTAATGACATCTATTTATAAACTTTATGCTTGACAATTCAAAAATAGGTATTTTTTAACTCTTCGGTCTATTGTAAAACATGTGTAGCCCATTTGAACCGGGGACCATCCCTGTACATTCCCTGACAATTTCAGAAAAGTCGTTTCAGTAGTTTTTGTAGAAAATATAAAAATTTAAAACAAAAAAAAGTGGGCTTAAAAGTTGGCGTGGTCAAATCTTCTTTGCATAAAAACCTAAATCTGGTTATGGCGAACATTTCACAAAAAAATTATCCAAATCGGTTCAGCCGTTCTCAACTGATGACATTACCAACGATATTTGATTTTTATGTATACAGAAACTAGCTGACCCGGTCCGCGTTGCTGGTCCGTTGTTTGGGTTCTCTGTGTAAATCTCAGTAATGTTTTTATAATATAAATCAATGTTTTGGCAAAGCCCCATATAATGTTGTCTCCAAATTTAAGATATAACAAGTAAAAAAGCATTAAGTTCGGCCGGGCCGAACTTTTCATACCCTCCACCATAAAATATTCATTCCTGTCCCCAACTTTAAGTGAGTACGTTAAAATGTCAGATAATGTACATAAAATGCTTCATTCGGGAGGCCCTTTTTTATGGTGCCTATATCTAACTGTTGACAATTTTTGGTGGGCTAGAAATTGGGAGGTACTCTTATATAGGGGTTATAATAAAACATGGGCCTATGTTGACAGTATTTGATGGGAGCCTTTAATGTCAAATAACTCCTAATTCGGTTAAAACATTTAGCTAGAATCATCAAAATATCGAAAATCGGTACATAACGTGGGAACTTCAAATGTCATTAATAGCTAGTTCGGAGGTATCTGGGCTATACGAAAATATGAACTTAAATGAACAATTTTTGTTGCAGAATTTTTGTTGACTTTTAAATTTCAAATTACAGAAAGTTCGTCCAAAAAAATAAAGTTAAGGTACGGAAAATCGGGAGGTTTGTTTTGGGACTATACAAAAACATTTTAAGTAAAATCCTCAAAGTACCGAAAATAGGGAAGTATCGTTATATTGGGGCTATGTTGAAAATTGTTGATGCAGATGTGTGGTGACCACTACAACCTTCAAATGTCAAATTACAGTTAGTTCTGTTAAAAATTGTAGCTAAAATTGCCAAATTACTGAAAATTGGGAGGTACCGTTACATGGGAGCTATATCCGAACATGGACCTATGTTGACAATTTTTGATGGAGAGGTGTTGTGACCACTAAGAACTTCAAATGTCAAATTACTGCTTGTTCGGTTTAATATTGTAGCTAAAATCATCAAATTACTGAAAATCGGGAGGTACCGTTATATGGGGGCTTTCTTGACAATTTTTGGTGGAGAGGTGTGGTGACCACTAAGAATTTCAAATGTCAAATGTTCAAATTACAGATGATTCGGTTAAAACTTGATGGTAAAATTCTCAAAATATATGGGGGCTATTCCAAAACATGGACCTATGTCCACTAGTTATATAAGTTTATTGACATTTAAGAACTTCAAATGTCAAATTATAGCTAAATCGGTCTGAAAATGTAGCTAAAACCGTCAAAATACCGTAAATCGGGGGGTACCGTTATATGGGGGCTATACCAATACGTGGACCTATGTCCACAACTTTTGTTATATAAGTTTATTGACTTTTAAGAACCCTAAATGTCAAATTATAGCTAAATCGGTCTGAAAATGTAGCTAAACCCGTCAAAATACCGTAAATCGGGGGGTACCGTTATATGGGGGCTATACCAATACGTGGACCTATGTCCACAACTTTTGTTATATAAGTTTACTGACTTTTAAGAACCCCAAATGTCAAATTATAGCTACATCGGTCTGAAAATGTAGCTAAAAACGTCAAAATACCGCAAATCGGGGGGTACCGTTATATGGGGGTTATACCAAAACGTGGACCTATGTCCACAACTTCTAATTTATAAGTTTATTAACACTTAAGAACCCTAAATGTCAAATTATAGCTACATCGGTCTGATAATGTAGCTAAAAACGTCAAAATACCATATATCGGGGGGTACCGTTATATGGGGGCTATACTAAACCGTGGACCTATGTCCACAACTTTTGTTATATAAGTTTATTGATACTTAAGAACCCTAAATTTCAAATTATAGCTAAATCGGTCTAAAAATGTAGCTAAAAACGTCAAAATACCGCACATCGGGGGGTACCGTTATATGGGGGCTATACCAAAACGTGGACCTATGTCCACAAGTTTTGTTATATATGTTTGTTGACACTTAAGAACCCTAAATGTCAAATTATAGCCAAATCGGTCTGAAAATGTAGCTAAAAACGTCAAAATACCGTAAATCGGGGGGTACCGTCATATGGGGGCTATACCAAAACGTGGACCGATATAGCCCATCATCGAACTTGACCTCAGATCGACTTAGAATTTTACCCTGATCAAGAATATATATACTTTATAGGGTCGCAAATGAGTATTTCAATGCGTTACAAACGGAAAAACAAACTTAATATACCCTCCATACTATGGTGGAGGGTATAATAAAATAATATAATAAAAAAATAATAAACTTTGAGACCCACATAGAATGGTCGGTACACGTCCAAGTTTTGATATAGCCTGAATATGACGGGGCCTACAAATTCAATTAAAATGGCTATAATTTGGTTTGTTTGTCTCAGGTGGAGGTCGTAACTATTCCTGCAGAGCTTTGTCGTTATATGTTCACGTCTTGATGTAGCTCCCACAGAACGATACCAGTTGATTTACGCTATTTTAGAAGATTTAACCTCATATCCCACCGAAATGGCTGAAATCTGGTTTTATTATAATTTAAAGCGGAGAGTATAAATATTCGGCCCGATCGAACGTAACGGCTTTTTTATTTCCGGTTTTTATTTGAGGACTTAACATCATTATCCCACCAAAATGTCGGAAATCTGGTTTTAATATAATTTATTCGGCCCGATCGAACGTAACAGCTTTTTTATTTCCTCTCTGTATGCAACAGTGACAAAATATCCCTCAGCGTATTGTAGGCGACATGTGATGAATCTCCTTGCACTCATTGATATGAGAGTAGTCTCCCGTGTTTCTTCGGGGATATGTATTCTTCTTCTTAATTTGCAAATCCGGTGTCCGGATATTAGCGATCATACAACAACTTATAAATGTATTGAAGTATTGTATGTTTTTCATCGCTTCTTACTTCAGTGGTTTCCCGTCCCCACTAAAGGGTTTAGAGTTTTCCCTCTCCGTATTCAACCGCTACACTGGAGTACAGACGCTGTTTGTAATCGCCCAGTATGGGAACAGACAATGGAATTTCATTTTTTTTGGTTCGCCACGCATATTTTATTTATGCGGTACCCACCATACTGATTAGCGTTCCCCTATCCACCACGTGGGGAGGCGTCCGATGGGAGAAAAAAAAGACGTGAAACATACAACTCCGCACGGTGGGGATATGTATAAGAACATATATGTATATATATATTTCACAAAAAATGACTTCTATAAATAACAGTTGGAATTATCGAGATTTTGCTGTATTCAAAATATTATCTTTATTCAGCTATTTCATGGATTGAAATCAATGTTCATGGCGTTGATGACGTTGTAGTCTCACTTACCACTTTTTGAGACGTTATGCGTAATTATAATGTTTTCAAAAATCGGTCATGATCGCGCTATTTTGATTCCAATGATGTTATAACCCAAAATTACCATTGTCAATATGTCTAAGCTGCTATTTTAGACATTTTGAACAACTTTGTACTATTTCCCAATGGATTTATCTGGAATTTCGATCTAGTGACATCTCAAGTTATCGGGATTTTTCTGATATCCGAAATGTGGAGTTTATCGCGCTATCCCACTTATTGAAGACAGTGTATAATATAATATCCGATTTTTTTTTGATCGCGATATTTCACTTCCGCGATGACCATTCAGGGTCAAGACAGTAAATACCATAGTATTGTAAACAATTTTTAAACAATACGGTCAAAAATATCTTGGATTTCACGTTTTCTTAAAAAAACACTTAACCGTATAACAAATAGCTTACAACCTATTCTCAGACCTAAAAACTCCACATACAAAATTTCCGCAAATTCGGTCCAGCCGTTTCGGAGGAGTTTAATATCAAACACCGTGACAGGAGAATTTTTTATATATAGATCACTACTCTTTTATATATATAGATAGCATTTTTAAAAAAGGGTATATTGGGAATTAACCAACTCCATCCGAAATTAAAAAAAAAAATTGTAGCCCATTTTAACCGTTGGCCATCCCTGTACGTTCCCTGGTAATTTCAGATAAATTGGTTCAGTAGTTGTTGTAGAAAAGATAAAAATTTAAAATTGGAAAATTGGGCGTAAAAATGGGCATGATCAAATTTTCTTTGCGAAACCTAAGTCGGGTTATGGCGAACATTTTACAAAAAGAATTATCCAAATCGGCCCAGCCGTTCTCAATTTATGCCATTACCCAGGAACGACATTTGATTTTTATACCTACACCACTATGTGGGGAGGGTATTATAAGTTGGTTTTGGCCAAAAAGTTTGTAACGCATTGAAGTATGGGTCTACATACTTATATATACTAAAATGAATGTCTCGACGAGCTGAGTCGATCTGGCTATGTGTGTCCGTCCGTCTGTCCGTCTGCCCATCTAAACCTTGTAATCACGCTACAGGTCACAATTTTGATCGGAATTGTCACCACATTTTGGGTGTTGATGAGGGTCCCGGATAATATTCAGGGGTCGGAATGGGCAAAAAACTTATTTGGAGGAAAGGTCAACGTTTTATTTCCAAGCCAATAGCTCTGTTTCTTCAAGAGGTATATCAAAAGCATAACCTGACAAGGAAAGTAGAAAATATCACCTTTACAGCGATGTAACGATGTTGTCGTAGGTGGTAAAACAACGAAGGTATCACAATAGTCGCTAATACAACCCAACTTTCGCTACAGGTCGCTATTTTGATCGAATCGTCACGAAATTTTGGAGGTTAATGGGGGTCGCACAGAGGAAGAAGCCTATTGATTTTGATGATGGTCGGATAATATTAAGGGGCCGGAATGGGCAAAAACTTATTTGGAGGAAAGGTCAACGTTTTATATCCAAGCCAATATCTCTGTTTCTTCAAGAGGTATACCAAAAGCAAAACCTGACAAGTTGATGCGGGTCCCACAGAGGAAGAAGCCTATAAAGTTTAGTGATAGTTGGATAATATTCAGGAGTCGGAATAAGCAAAAAGCTTATGTGAAGAAAAGTCTACGTTTTCTTATGCGAATATCTCCGCTTCTGGTAGGAGTATTCCAAAAAGGAAAGCCCGTCAATGGAAGAAGAAAAGATCTCCTTTATATTGAACCGAGATATCGCAAAAGTCAGTAATATATCCAATTTTTCCATTTTTGTAATCACGCTACATGTTGGAATTTTGATCGGATAGTCACGAAATTTTGGGGGTAGATGGGGCGCCACAGAAGACGAAGCCTATCGATTTTGGTGATAGTCAGTTAATATTTAGGCGTCGGAATGGGGAAAAACTCATGTGGAGACAAATTCAAAGTTTTATTCTTTGTGAATATATCGGCTTCTAGTAGGGGTATTCCAACAATTTATGCACATGGTCCGCCCCGTCCCGACTATAGAATTTGCTCACTTGTTATTAATAAATATTTATAAAATATAATTATTTCATAAACATCCCAGTATGGACAAGAGGGCCTATTTTCATATCAATGAGTGCACCCCGATTTATACGACCTACTGTTTATCACTAAGTCCGAACGGCGTGTCCTAAGACACTACCTTTAGAGAAGTATTACATGCCTGAAATTCTCAGGAAATGTCGCCAACATTATTGAGGGTATTTTGCCACAATAAGTTTTTTTTTTTTTTTTGTTCCAAAAAGGAATTTTGATTTGCTGAAAGCTAATTCCGACGGGTAGTGGCGTAGGGTATCACATGGTCGGCCCCGTCCGACTATACATAGCTTTAGCTTACTTGTTTTGTTGTTGGTGTAGTTGAAAGCTAGACACAAAGTAATGAAATAAGTTAGCGTAACTTAACCGTGTGTTAACAGTAACAACAACAACAACATCAGCAAACATCCATTTTAAAGAACTCCATGTATTTTGCATGCTGAGCTGTGCTAAAATTAAGTTAGAATGAATAGACGCTGGTGTTCAGTTAGGTGTCAATAACTGTAAAAGTGTCTCCTTGTGCATTTTATATCTTCACACACACACACACTAACATATGCATACACGCAACATGATTTAACTTATGCCTTTAGGGTTTGAAGCAAATTTACGCGGAGCATAAAAGAAACACAATAATGCAATTCTTAAAGACATTCGTCCTCTCAAGAAGGCAAAGGCATGGAAAGTATTTCTTGATGCAAGGCCCGCAAGCATCCATTCGGATGTTATTTAAACCTGCTTGATATGCTTGTTGATCTAGGGGTTCTTTTCTAACGTTGGACCTCTCCCTTCTGGCACGCCTGGGTGCGCTATATGGACTATATGGTGATAAGGATGGCTCTCACTCCAAACACCCGAGTACGGCAAGTACTGCATCGAAAGCATGGCATTATGGTGATGTACTGGAAGAGTCTTTGTCTTCTCGTGTATATGGTCCACGGAACACATGAGAAGGCACCCCGTTGCATTTCTCAGCTGGTTTCATACCATTAGCTTATAAACTTGCCTTGTAAAAAACCGTATCTGGGCAAAATTTTTGAAAATGTATCATAGTTGAAGCCAAGGTTTAACATTTTAAAACTCGCAAATTGTGGTTGTATATTAGGCCATGTTTATAGTTTATATCCCTGCAAAAGGGATAAACTTCTCTACGAGGATTTGTTTGAAATATAAGCAATGAAATTGACATTTTAAACCCAGTGGGTTTGTTAAATCCAGTAATATACAAACGTACTATTATACAAATTAAATGCTTTTGGATAAAATGAAATACTTTTAGACTTGCCAAAAAATATTGACCTTAAACGTTAATTTGCGTGGAAGTTGTGGCTATATCTATGTTAAAAATGGGTAAAAATCGGTCTGAAGCCAAAGTGTCTTGTTTTCTCTCGATTCTCTTAACAAACCAAATAAGGATCATCTCTCCAATGTAAAACTGTTCAAAATTTGATCTGCGTCTACCATTAAATGATGCTGACATATTGAAGTCAGGTTTCAAATGTTTTTTGAAATTGTCTTCTAATTTGGTTCCTCAAACTAGTTTTTCTAGAAATCATGTATAGGATTATAGAATCGCGATTCTGAGTTATTTGATACATATGTCGTGAATGTAATCTACACAGCTTCACAGAAATCTGTACCCAAATACGAAAATATTGGGCGAACATTTTTCTAAAGATCATACTTGGTATTGAAAATGGTTGGTATTGAAAATGGGATATATCGGTCCACGTTTTGATATAGCCCCCATAGAAGGGTACCTCCCGATTTTCGGTATTTTTAAGGTTTTAGCTTCATTATCGTACCAAAATGGCTAAAATTTGGTTAGTAGTCTTCTTAAAGGTTACAAAACTTTCCCCAAATTTTGTCGGTATCGGTCCACACCTTCATATAGCACCCATAGAACGGTACCTCTCGATTTTCGGTATTTTTAAGGTTTTAGCTTCATTTTCCTACCAAAATGGCTGAAATTTGGTACGTAGTCTTCTTTAGGGGTACAAAACTTTCCCTCAGCCCCCATAGAACGGTACCTCCCGAAGGTTTTACCTTCATTATCCTACCAAAATGGCTGAAATTTGGTACGTAGTCTTCTTTAGGGGTATACAACTTTCCCCCAGAATTTTGTCGGTATCGGTCCACACCTTCATATAGCCCCCAGAGAACGGTACCTCCCGATTTTATGTATTTTTAAGGTTTTAGCTTCATTATCCTACCAAAATGGCTGAAATTTGGTACGTAGTCTTCTTTAGGGGTACAAAACTTTCCCTCAGCCCCCATAGAACGGTACCTCCCGAAGGTTTTACCTTCATTATCCTACCAAAATGGCTGAAATTTGGTACGTAGTCTTCTTTAGGGGTATAAAACTTTCCCCCAGAATTTTGTCGGCATCGGTCCACACATTCATATAGCCCCCATAGAACGGCACTTCCCGATTTTCGGTATTTTGAAAGTTGTGGCCTCAATATTCCACCGAAATTGCTGAAATTTGGTATTTAGACTTCGTTGGGGGTACTCAAACTTCCCCTTTAAATATGTCGGTTTAAATTGTCGCACCGAAATGGCTGAAATTTGGTACGTTGGTGGCATAAAACTTTCCTCGAGAACTTTGTCGGTATCGGTCCACACATTCATATAGCCCCCATAGAACGGTACCTCCCGATTTTCGGTATTTTGAACGTTGTGGCCTCAATATTCCAAATTCCAAAATGGCTGAAATTTGGCATTTAGACTTTGTTAGGTGGTAATCAAACTTCCCCTTTAAATTTGTCGGTATAGGTCGACGCCTTCATATAGCCCCCATGGGAAGGTGCCTCCGGATTTTTCGTATTTTGAAGGTTGTGTCTTCAATATTCCACCAAAATGCCTGAAATTTGATATTAAGTCATATGTGTGCACAGGTCCATGCTTTCATATTGCCCCATTTCTGACTAAAATTCGTCGGTATAGTTCCACGTGTCGATATAGTCCCCATAGAACCGTACCTCCCGATTTTCGTAATACTGAAGATTGTGACGTCAATATCCAACCGAAATTTCTGAAATTCGTTATTTCGTCTTCCAAGAGTTATAAAATATTCCAGAAAAGTATTATCAGTATAGGTCCACGTCTTCCTATATCCCCATAGAAGCATACTTCTTGATTTTCGGTATTTTTTAAGTTTTAGCCACATTCTCTTACCGAAATATAGTAAATTTGGTATTTAGTTTTCTTTGAGCCTAAAAACTTTCCGTCAGAAATTTGTCGGTATAGATCGACGTTTTGAAATAGCCCCCATAGAATGCTGCCTCACATTGTTTTACCGAAATTGCTGAAATTTAGTATTAAGTCTTCTTCATACACGAAAGGAGACTAATTATTCCATTTTACTTCAATACAACTTGTGGTGGAGGGTATAATAAGTTCGGCCCGGCCGAACTTAACTCCGTTCTTACTTGTTTTCATTACTCGTGAAAATCCATCTACAGAATCGCGAGATACCAGAAATTCCAAAGTAGGAAAATCGCATAAAATTATTTTGAAAATATCGCATATTTTATCGTGTATTCTGCGGTTCGCTTCCACTGCAATGAAAAAACAAGTACAGCATCTTAGTTTTTGTGAAACAGAGATTTAACAAGTAAACAAGTACCAGTTGGCTTTGCCGACAGAGATATACCCTCAGCCTATGTGAATTGAAACTTTCATCTACGGACAAATCGAATGTATTTAGGGACTTTTCAGAAATTTGGAACTTGAATTTGAACTTGTCGATAGAAATGTGGATTAGGACTGAAATTCAAGAGTGTTGCGGAGGAGGTATTTGAAGGAATAGTCTATTGTGGAAGTGGATCTTATTTTGGGAGTCATATCTTTTTGATAGATATCGCGCCCACTAGTTATTTCAGTTGGATCATCGTACAACTTTTGGACCAGTATGGACATGTTCAAGTAAACAAATAAGTAAGTATTAAAACACTTTTTTCACAAAAAAAACGTATGTATTTAGGGGGTTTCAAAATTTTGGTCGTATGAACCGACAAAAATGTTGATTAGGATTAAAGTTCAAAAATTTTGCGGAAAAGGTACTTAAAGGAATGGACCGACATAGACCATGGGGGTGCCTGAAGGAGTGGAGCGATATGGCTTATCTACGAACTTAAACTAAATTTGGAAACAATATTACGAAGGCTAAATTTTGGCCGGAATCGGCATTTCCGTTCGAGAATTATCTTGCGCTTCCACCCATAAGCATGGTGTCATAGGGTTTGTTTTTCTACTTTCAGGCTATTTTTTAGGAAGTATGGACTTGCCCCTGAGGAAACTTGTACCTTCGTATAGGGGACAGTGAATACAAAATGTTACAATAAAAACCAAGGCGATTCGAGAGCAGGTCCTAAATTGAACTTTTCCGAAATTCTGTGTGGGGGTACTCGAAGGAATTTACCGATTGAGTCCATATTGGAACCTCATCTAAGTCTGGTAGAAATTTCACAATGTGCAATGTATAGACCAAATCGGGTACTTCCTTCAAGAGTTATTGCACGCACAAATTTTCGAACTTTTGTGGGGGAGGTACCGGAAGGAGTGGACCGCTATAATCGATCTTTGAACTTGAACTAAGTTTGGACAAAATATTACGAAAGCCAAATTTTGGACCGAATCGGCAGATCCGTTCGAGAATTATCTTGCGCTCCAACCAGAGGGTTTTTTGTAACTTTCAGGCTATTTTCTGAGGAAGTATGGACTTGCCCCTAATGAAACTTACAGCGTCGTATAGAGGGTAAACAACAAGTAAAAAAGCATTAAGTTCGGCCGGGCCGAACTTTTCATACCCTCCACCATAAAATATTCATTCCTGTCCCCAACTTTAAGTGAGTACGTTAAAATGTCAGATAATGTACATAAAATGCTTCATTCGGGAGGCCCTTTTTTATGGTGCCTATATCTAACTGTTGACAATTTTTGGTGGGCTAGAAATTGGGAGGTACTGTTATATAGGGGTTATAATAAAACATGGGTCTATGTTGAGAGTTTTTGATGGGAGCCTTTAATGTCAAATAACTCCTCGGTTAAAAAATTTAGCTAGAATCCTCAAATATCGAAAATCGGTACATAACGTGGGAACTTCAAATGGCATTAGCAGCTAGTTCGGAGGTATCTGGGCTATACGAAAATATGAACTTAAATGAACAATTTTTGTTGGCTTTTAAATTTCAAATTACAGAAAGTTCGTCCAAAAATAAAGCTAAGGTACGGAAAATCGGGAGGTTTGTTTTGGGGCTATACAAAAACATGGACCTACGTTCGGTTAAATATTTTGAGTAAAATCCTCAAAGTACCGAAAATCGGGAAGTATCGTTATATTGGGGCTATGTTGAAAATTGTTGATGCAGATGCGTGGTGACCACTACAACCTTCAAATGTCAAATTACAGTTAGTTTTGTTAAAAATTGTAGCTAAAATGGCCAAATTACTGAAAATTGGGAGGTACCGTTACATGGGAGCTATATCCGAGCATGGACCTATGTTGACAATTTTTGATGGAGCGGTGTTGTGACCACTAAGAACTTCAAATGTCAAATTACTGCTAGTTCGGATTAATATTGTAGCTAAAATCATCAAATTACTGAAAATCGGGAGGTACCGTTATATGGGGGCTTTCTTGACAATTTTTAGTGGAGAGGTGTGGTGACCACTAAGAATTTCAAATGTCAAATGTTCAAATTACAGATAATTCGGTTAAAACTTGTTGGTAAAATTCTCAAAATTTCTGAAATCGGGCGGTAACGTTATATGGGGGCTATTCCAAAACATGGACCTATGTCCACTAGTTATCTAAGTTTATTGACATTTAAGAACCCTAAATGTCAACTGATAGCTAAATCGGTCTGAAAATGTAGATAAAAACGTCAAAATGTCGTAAATCGGGGGTACCGTTATATGGGGGCTATACCAACACGTGGACCTAGGTCCACAACTTTTGTTATATAAGTTTAGTTACACTTAAGAATCCTAAATGTCAAATTATAGCTATATCGGTCTGAAAATGTAGATAAAAACGTCAAAATACCGTAAATCGGGGGGTACCGTTATATGGGGGCTATACCAAAACGTGGACCTATGTCCACAAGTTTAGTCACATAAGTTTATTTGCATTTAAGAACTTCAAATGTCAAATTATAGCTTCATCGGTCTGAAAATGTAGCTAAAACCGTCAAAATACCGTAAATCGGGGGATACCGTTATATGGGGGCTATACCAAAACGTGGACCTATGTCCACAACTTTTGTTATATAAGTTTATTGACATTTAAGAGCCCTAAATGTCAAATTATAGCTACATCGGTCTGAAAATGTAGCTAAAAACGTCAAAATACCGCAAATCGGGGGTACCGTTATATGGGGGCTATACCAAAACGTGGACCTATGTCCACAACTTTTGCTATATAAGTTTATTAACACTTAAGAACCCTAAATGTCAAATTATAGCTACATCGGTCTGATAATGTAGCTAAAAACGTCAAAATACCGTATATCGGGGGCTACCGTTATATGGGGGCTATACCAAAACGTGGACTTATGTCCACAACTTTTGTTATATATGTTTATTGATACTTAAGAACCCTAAATGTCAAATTATAGCTAAATCGGTCTAAAAATGTTGCTAAAAACGTCAAAATACCGCAAATCGGGGGGTACCGTTATATGGGGGCTATACCAAAACGTGGACCTATGTCCACAAGTTTTTTTATATATGTTTATTGACACTTAAGAACCCTAAATGTAAAATTATAGCCAAATCGGTCTGAAAATGTAGCTAAAACCGTCAAAATACCGTAAATCGGAAGGTACCGTTATATGGGGGCTATACCAAAACGTGGACCTATGTCCACAACTTTTGTTACATAAGTTTATTGACACTTAAGAACCCTAAATGTCAAATTATAGCTACATCGGTCTGAAAATGTAGCTAAAAACGTCAAAATACCGCAAATCTGGGGGGTACCGTTATATGGGCGCTATACCAAAACGTGGACCTATGTCCACAACTTTCGTTATATAAGTTTACTAATACTTAAGAACCCTAAATGTTAAATTATAGCTAAATCGGTCTGAAAATGTAGCTAAAAACGTCAAAATACCGCAAATCGGGGGGTACCGTTATATGGGCGCTATACCAAAACGTGGACTTATGTCCACAACTTTTGTTATATATGTTTATTGATACTTAAGAACCCTAAATGTCAAATTATAGCTAAATCGGTCTAAAAATGTTGCTAAAAACGTCAAAATACCGCAAATCGGGGGGTACCGTTATATGGGGGCTATACCAAAACGTGGACCGATATAGCCCATCATCGAACTTGACCTGCCTGCAAACAAAAGACGCATTTTCCCAAAATTTCAGCGTCCTATCTCCATTTTTGTGGATGCTAGAGTGATTACCACAGACGGACGGACGGACGGACGGACATGCTCAGATCGACTTAGAATCAAGAATATATATACTTTATAGGGTCGCAAATGAGTATTTCAATGCGTTACAAACGGAAAAACAAACTTAATATACCCTCCATACTATGGTGGAGGGTATAAAAATCAATGCGATTCGAGACTAGGTCTTAAACTGAACTTTTCCGAAATTTTGTGTGGGAGGTACCCGAAGGAGTGGACCGATTGAGTCCATATTGAAACCTCATCTAAGTTTGGTAGAAATTACACGATGTGCAAAGTATGGACCAAATCGGTTATTTCCTACAAGAGTTATCGTGCGCACAGATTTTGCGACAATTTTTGAACATTTGTGGGGGAGGTACCTGAAGGAGTGGACCTATATGGCCCATATTCGAACTTAAATCTAATCTGGACAAAATATTTCGATACGCAAAATTTGAACCGAATCGATTGATCCGTTCGAGAGTTATCGTGCGCACCAGCCAGCCAGACAGACAGACAGACGGACGGACATTGCTAGATCTACTCAAAATTGTCTGAAACGGATATCGTACAAACATACTTGGGGTCTAAAACCATTATTTGGATGAGGCACATTTTTGGTCGTATCAAAGTGTAAATACACTCTTTAGCCTAAAAGCTGAGGGTATAAAAACGTATGTATTTAGGGGGGGTTTTCAAAATTTTGAGCGTACGAACCGACAAAAGTATAGATACGATTAGTTAAACAAGTAAAAAAGTATCAGTCGACTTTGCCGACAGAGATATACCCTCAGCCTGTGTGGATTGAAATACTTTTTTCTCAACAAAACAAAAATCGTATGTATTTTGTATAGGATTAAAGCTCAAACATTTGCGGGATAGGGCTTTTTTATCACACTAGCCTACGAAAAGCATAATATCGCTGTAAACAGGGCCACTAGGAAATGTCCAAAGGATCCGCGAACCACACAAAAATGTTGAACATTTGTGTGGGTGGTACCACAAGGATTGGACAGATATGGCCACATTTGAACATAAACTAAGTTTCGACAATATTTAGAGATTAAAAGTTTGGACCAAATCGGTTGCTATGTCTATGATAAATTGCGCGTACCATTTTAGCGAATATTTTTGAACTTTTGTGGGGGAGGTACCGGAAGGAGAGGACCTATAAGCACCATCTTCGAAATTCATCTAATATTCGAAGAAATATTACAATGTCCAAAGTGTGGACGAACGCAGTATTCGGTTCGAGCCCTCCAGCCACTACATATGGTGCCATAGGAGGTTTTTTACACCTTTCGGGCTGTTTTCTCAAGAAGTATGTATTTGGCCCAGTAAAAACTTTTACCATCGTAATTGAGGTAGCGAATGCAAGTTGCTTCAATAAAAATCAAAGAGATTCGAGAGCAGGTCTTAAAGTGAAATTATCCGAAATTTTGTGTGGGAGGTACATGAAGGAGTGGACAAATATAGACCATATTTGAAACTGACCTATACCTGGTAGATATATTAGAATGAGTGAAGTATTGACCAAATCGGTCACCCCTTCAAGAGCTATCGTGCGCACAATTTTTCCGAACATTTTTGAACTTTCGTGGGGGAGGTACCTGAAGGAGTAGGTAGATAGAGCTTATCTTCGAACTTAAACTTAGGCCAAATTTTAGACCGAATCGGCAGATCTGTTCGTGAGTTTTCTCGCGCTCCAATCACTACACACGGTGTCATAGGGTTCTTTTGCACATTTCAGGCTATTTTCTCAGGAAGTATTGCTTGCCCCTGATGAAACTTGTGCCGTCGTATGGGGGGCAGTGAATACAAGTTGTTACAAAATAAAAAATCAAAGCGATTCCAGAGCAGCTCCTACCCTGAACTTATCCCAAATTTTGTGTGGGAGGTACCCGAAGGAGTTAACCGATTGAGTCCATATAGAACCCTCATCTAAGTCTTGTAGACATTTCAAGATGTGTAAAGTGTGGACCAAATCAGTTACTCCCTTCAAGAGTTATCGTACGCACAAATTTTCCGAACATTTTCGAACCGGAGGTACCGGAAGGAGTGGACCGATATAACACATCTTCGAACTTAAACTAAGTTTAAAGGAAATATTACGAAAGCCAAATTTTGGACCGAATCGGTTAATCCATTCGAGAGTTATCGTGCGCTCCAGAGAGACAGACAGGCAGACGCACGGACATGGCTAAATCGACTGCAGATTGTCTGAAACGGATTTCGTCCAAACATAATTGGGGTCTAAAACCATTATTTCGATGAGGCACATTTTGCCCGTATGAAAGTGCATATACCCTCGTTAGCATAAATGCTGAGGGTATAATTATAATTAAAGTTTGCGGGATATCGATAGATAGATAACTTTGGTAAAAATGTCCAAAGGATCCTCGAACAGACCCTTAAGCACACAAACATGTTGAACATATGTGTGTGTGGTACCACAAGGATTGGACAGATAGGGCCCAAATTTGAACGTAAACTATGTTTCGACAATATTTAGACCAAAGTTTGGACCAAATCGGTTGACGTCTATGTGCTATCGCGCGTACCATTTTAGAGAATAGTTTCGAACTTTTGTGGGGGAGGTACCGGAAGGAGTGGACTTATAAGCATCACCTTCGAATTTCATGTAATAATCCAAAAACTATTACAATATCCAAAGTGTGGACGAATGCAGTGTTCGGTTCGAGCTCCACTACATTCGAGGCCACTACATACGGTGCCATAGGGGTTTTTTTACAACTTTCGAGCTGTCTCAAGAAGTATGGACTTGCCCCTGAAAAAACTTTTACTGTCGTAATTGAGGCAGCGATTGCTAGTTGCTTCAACAAAAATCAAAGTAATTCGAGAGCAGGTCTTAAAGTGAACTTTTCCGAAATTGTGTGTGGGAGGTACCCGAATGAGTGAACAAATATATTCCATATTCAGATCCGTTCGAGAGTTATCTTGGTTTTATGTACCTTTCAGGCTATTTTCTCAGAAAGTATGGACTTTCCCCTGATGAAACTTGTACCGTCATGTGGGGGCAGTGAATACAAGTTGCTACAACAAAAATCAAAGCGATTCGAGAGCAGGTCTTGTGTGGAGGGTACCCGAAGGAGTGGAGCGATTGAGTCCATATTGGAACCTCATCTGTATAGCTTTAAACATAAATAAAAGAAAATAAAATCACAAACTTAATTTCTTTTGGATCGATGGAATGGATTTATATGCTGATGACAAGAACGAATCTATCACGATTTCCTTTGAACGGGCTCAAATGTTCGGATCTTTCACGACGTCCTTTGAATGGTTTCAAATTCAAATTGGTATGCCTCACGACTTTATTTGAGCCAATGCAAATAATCCACTAAAATCATGGCTTTTACTGGGTTGTTAAACCTTGGACGACTGCATGTCAATGGCTTTGCTATTAAAAAAAATCGAAAATGAAGCTTTAATAATTTTTAGAAATTATTCTCAAATATTTGCTAAGAATTTGCCATTGTGCAAGGATGGTAACACTTGCACTTCCCTTTTTGCTATGTTCTACCACTAACATATAGGGGAGTAGAAACTGGCTGGTTGGCTGATACGTTAATTATGACTTGATTTCGGCCAGATTGTTTGCAAGTTTTATGGCACGACCACGTGATACCCCACACCACTTCCTCTGAGCACTGTTTTCCACTGGATTTATTTTATGTGATTGCGAAACGTTATGTTGTTTTGTATTTGTATCATTTACTGTTGATATAATTTGCATAAACGAAGAAATCAAGAGTTGCTTTTGCAAGTTTCGTGTTTGTAACTTGTCAGAATATGCCCACCGAATATAAAATTGGGACCAACATTTATATTTGGATATTTTTCCCACAGTGGTCAATTTTAGCCGCTAAATGCTATCCGATCGTTTTTCAATATTATTGGAATTTTACTTTACCAAACTTCTTACTTCGTGCAAAAATCTTTTACAAGTTCTACACAACTTCACATTATTACACCGATGGGAAAAATCAACTTCTTAAATATTTTCGCAGGAAATTTGATTTGTCAACTAACGATAGGGTTACTAATGTTATTCTTTGTCCTTCTAAAATGATTACCAATATTTAAGCCATAGTTACAGTCACATGGATGTATTCTAATATCAAATTGATACTTGATATCCATTGAAAACAAAGAATTCCGTAGAAATGTTTATTTAAATAATTGGGTATTATGTTTAGAAAGAACAAACATAAATTTATATGTACTCAAGTTCATATGTATGCTTGTAAGTTTGTTTTCGAAAATGCTTAAAAAATCAATAGGAAAACCCAGTTTTAACAAAAAAAGGAAATTTGTCTAGATTTTTTTTTGGGTCCTTTAGCAAAATGTTCGTTTTCATACAAACAAGCGATTACGTAAGAATGTGTGTATGTTGCTATTGTTTGTGTTTGGCTAAAGAACAACTCCCCTAATTTTGAATTGTTTATAGTCGTGTTAATCGCACAATTTAGAAAATTCTTTTTAGCCAAATTCATGTATGTTATGCACGTCTTGGTATTAACAGCATAAATAACAATCATTTTACACATGTTCAAATACTCAATAAACTCAACAAAATACTCACATGCATACACACACTTAGTTATGTACATGTAATGCACGAATACATAAAAAAACACATTTCTTTATTTATTGATTGAATTTATTAAAGTTGTTCTTCTTATCGAAAACGGTGCCTTGGAAAATACAAAACACCCTACAGCGAAACATATGTTGTCGTCTTGTATAAAAGTGTAATAAGTGGCACCGACGTAGCCAGGGGGAGGGCCCGGGGGGCCCGGGCCCCCCCCGAAATGATTTTCATTCCCATAGGATATGAACCTATGATACCCATTTTTTTAATTTTTGAGTAAAATTTTAAACTGTTTTAAATTTTTCAAGAAATATGTAAAGTATTTGGAGAAAGTATTACAGAGAATTATTTAATTTTGGTATACTTATTGTCCAACATTCTTGAAAGTATGAAAATAATGAACACTTTATGCTTTTTGAGACATTTTCTGCATAATTGTTGTTAAGTTTTAAAGTGTTGTTTAAGCGTTTAATCGTAATTTTAGGCTGATTGTTACTGAGTTCAGAACAAGACGTTTTTTATTTATTGAAACTTTTTGTTTCTGAAACTTTTGATAAGAACAATAAGTATGTAGTCTCTAACACGTTTTTGTAATGCTTATTTTGAACATCATAACAATTACAAATTCTTTATTATGTTTGAAATTTGCAACAAAAAACTATACCAACCATTTTTTATGATATAATTTCTATTCCACAGCAGTGTAGTCCGTTAAGAGTATTTGAAACTCGTCTCTTCCTACCAATTAGTAAATGTCTATTGTACAAAAAAGGATTTTTCTGTCGTATTTTTATATTTTGCTCGATCTTTCGAATGTTAATAAAATAAAGATTATTGAGATTGAGGTCAATGTTTATATTTTGTTTCAAATATTTCGAAATTACATTGAATTTCATCTTCAGGGATTTTTCTGTCGATTACACTGTGCAACATTTTTAAGGCAATCTTGTGCAAACAATTCGAACTGAGGATTTTTTGAAAGTACAGACCAAAACGACAAGAAACCCTAGTTGGGTTTTGTTGTCTCAGATCCAGCTCGGATTTTATGGCCCCATCTAAACATGGTTAAATATTGAGTTTTTAAAGAAATTCGGGGCTATATCTCTGAAACCAATTCGAATCTTCTTCTGACCTCTGAAGCAAGTTTGTAGATAAAGACAAGAATAAAATATTTGGAAAAATAATGAACTCGAAAAACTACATTTATTGCCTCAAATTTCAAAATATATGCAAAATTCTACAAGTTTTATACATTTCGCACCGTATCTCAAAAACTGTTATTTTTTTCTTAATGTTTCTTTTGGAAAAATATTCGCTGGAATGTAATAAACAACTCTTCAGAACATGCTATTGTTGTAAAATGCCTCTATCACGTTGTTTTCACTATATTTTTCAACGACGATTTACTAAATATGTCAATAATATTGTGAAATCCGAGATGCGAGAATAATATGTTGAAACAACATGAAATAAGCATTTTAGAGTTTCAGAATGTTCTGAAGAATTGCTGAGAACACTATTTGGATGATTTTTGCAAAAGGCTACTTGGTTCAACTCCTAATAGTTTAGCTGATACCGACCAGAATTCCAGAAATTATGTTAAATTTTCTTTATTTTATCGATTTTGATGCTTTAGATGAAGTTTTTCTTATGTGGTCTGCTCAAGAGATAAGTTCTGCTAGTTTAGGGCTAAAGACATCAAGGCCAAATTCCTATTCGTTTCTGAGATAAAGGCCTGATAAATGCAAAAAAGTGTAGTTTTAGCACGGTTTAGATGAGGCCATAAAATCCGAATTGGATCTGACAGGACAAAACCCAACTACGGTTTTTGTAGTTTAAATATGTACTTTCAAAAAATCCATACTAGAAGTTGTTTGCATTTTCAGTGTTGCATAGTGTTACTCTTTGAATTGTATTTTGGGAAAAAACATTAGTAGAATTGTTCCTTTTTCCTTCTTCGGCAAAGGACTTTATAACGACAAACGAAATCAAAAACAAAAACTGATCGGAAACAGATTCAGATTCGTCAAAATCTCAGTCGGCTTTATATACTCCGAGCCTGTGTGAACTGGAACTTTAATCTATGGACAGATCGAATAATGGCCACACAACCAAAATCCTTTAACCCAAAGCTATGTATTAGGAGTTTTTCAGAATTGTGTAGCCATTTTCGGACGTATGAACTCACCAACAAAATATGGATTTTATCATTTATCACAAATGTTGCGGAGGAGGTAACTGAAGAAATGGACCGGACAGAGGTAGTTCATCTTGGAAGTATATCATATTTTGGAAGTCATTCCTTTTAATAGATATTGCGCCCACCAGTCATTTCAGTGCGTCACAACGCCATTATATCCGAACGTTCCCTCTGCATAAATCAATTCTCTACTAATCCTATTTCCTTCCATAAATTACTCAATAAAATTGGAGTGCAAAATTGAAGCCATGATTTTGAACTTTTGTGAAGTAGGAAACAAAGGAAAGCTTAAGATAATTCTAAGGTTTTCCGATTGTATACTCTTTCTTTTGGTCTTACCGAAGTGATATCACTGAGTTACGTAACATTCACTGTAGTTGTGAGTTATTTCATAGATGATACACCCAAAAGTATATGCGATTATTAATATATCTATTGCTTGAACATATGTTAACTCTGATATATTGTCAAAAATGTTCTCAAAACAAATGAAAATTGGTCAAGAAGTCTTACGTCATTTTAATTAAAAAATAGTAATGAAAATTATTTCATCAGTAATATAAGTATAAAATAAGGTTTACATCATTGCTAAAAAAGAAATTTTCGCTAACATGAACTTTCAAAATTTTGTTCAGGTGGGCCCCCCCCGAAATGAAATCCTGGCTACGTCCCTGATAAGTGGTTATAAATCGATTTGTATGTTTTGGCCTAAACTGTTATTTATTTTGTAACAACATTGGGGAGGCCTATGTACTATTGATTTGTGGCTTATTGTCGGTAAAAAGCATTTATGTGTTGTCAAAGTTCGTTTTCATATCATTTTCATATCTCTCGTACAACAACTCTGTTTGGTCCGCTTTAGACGGCCTTTTGTGATCAGGACATAAATACATTTTTCACATTTGTAGCAGGTTTCACAGTTTCGTGTTTCCTCACTTTATGTGAAGAATCTTAAAAACAGACAAATCAGAGCCATAATTATCCTGAAGGTGTGACTTTTTAGAATACTGGAATACCAAAAAAAAATAAAGATGATAAATAACCTTATTTTCAAAGGAATATAAAAATCGTTTTTTTATTCTGCAAGAAGTTTATCATCTTTTTTGTCGAACACGTATGTTGATATAAGGGATACTATATACCAACCAACGGTCCTGACCGAATTTACATGCCAAAAATCAGAACTTAAATTGTTCCCCCTTTCATCCCAAGTGTTCATAATATATAGCTTGAGTTGTATTGCAGATGGTAGGAGGTTAAAACATCTGGTCTCCAGCTTCACGCCAGTGAATGAACGACTTGCTACAATTCTGATGAAAGCTACATGTTTTAACATCAGCTTTATTTGCGCTCATGCTGCCATGAAGGACTAACAGACCAAAGATATATTTTACAATAAGTCATTAGGGGTAATGTCTGGACTGCACGGCGGATGTTTTTGTTGCTCAAAAAGGCACTTCTTTGAGCCGATGTGTGAGAACTCGCATTATTATGGTGTACACTGACTCTTATATTTTCTTGTTCGTTTTTTGAATTTCTCTGAATACTTCAGGAAAAAAAATTGGGTTACCGTTCTGAATTGACCATTTTACGTTGTTCAAGCGGAATAGTCGCTAAATAGCTAGTTTTGCCAAAAAAACAGACGACCATTTGTTTCGAAGTGTTTCTTCCAAATTTTCGTCGGATTTGGCTAGTTTTGGAGACTCACAAGTTCGATTGCTGTTTTGATTAGGACTCATACATGCATGATTCGTCACCTATGACGATCTTATAAACGTCCTTCGAAGCACAGCGATCGTATTTTTTTTTAATTTTTTTAGCAATCACGCAGGCATTTCATATCCTATACCACATTTTGGAAATATTCGTCGTAGACGCCCCATGTGGTATAGCATTTTTCATATTTCGACGAGGTAAATCGATTTTGAGAGGTGTGTCCTGTATCTGCTCTTTAGGTCGCAATAATAATCCTATCAATCCTATCAAGGTTAAAAAGTACAGTTAACATAAGGAGGTGGTTTTGAAAGGGTGTAAACATGTGTACGAAAAGTACTAAATGGTACTTAATTTGGTACAATTAGGATTGGGCGAACAGATAGATCTAGAGTCCTGAAATTTTGACTTAAGGTTATTGTTGGAGTGTGGAATGGAAGTAGTGTTCAGTAGTGTTCATGTTCTTCAAAATTCGCACTTATGGGTGCAAAAAGTACTAAATGGTACTTAATTTGGTACAATTTGATTTTGGTGAACGGAAGGAATTAAGATTGCTGTTGGAGTATAGGTTTGAGCCAGTATTGGAAATTCGTTAAAATTGGTACAATTAGGATTTGGGTGAACGGATAGAGCTGGAATCCTGAAATTTGGAATAAGCATTGCTGTTGGAGTATACGATTGAGGTAGTCTTGGAAATTCGTACATATGGGTACGAACAGTAGAAAATTTTGCACAATTAGGATTTGGGCGAACGGATAGAGCTGGAACCCTGAAATTTGGAATCAACGTTACCGATGGATAGTAGAATCGAAGTAGTTTTGAAAATTCGTACTTATGGGTGCAAAAAGTACTACATTTAGTACAATTTTTATTTGTGTGAACGGATAGGGTTGGAATCCAGAAATTTGTAATTAAGATTGCTGTTGAAGTATAGGATTGAGGTAGTCTTGGAAATTCGTACTTATTCGTACGAAAAGTACTAAATGGTAATATATTTGGTACAGTTTAGATTTGGCTGACAGGATAGGCCTGGAATCCTGAAATTTAGAATTAATGTTACGGTTGAAGTGTAGAATGGAAGTAGTTTTGAAAATTCGTACTTATGGGTACAAAAAGTTCTAAATGTGGTACAAGTAGATTTCGGGCGAACGGATTGAGCTGTAATCCTGAAATTTTGAACGAAGGTTACTGTTGGAGTGTAGAATGGAAGTTGTATTGAAAATTCGTACTTATGGATACGAAAAGTACTAAATGGTACTAAATTTTGGTACAATTAGGATTTAGGTGAACGGAGAGAAATTAAATCCTGAAATTTTAAATAAGGATTGCTGATGTATAGGATTGAGGTAGTTTTGGGAATTTGTACTTAAGGGTACGAAAAGTACTAAATTTTGTAAAATTTGGATTTGGGTGAACGGATAAAGCAGGAATGCTGAAATTTGGAATAAAGATTGCTGTTGGAGTATAGGATTGATGTAGTTTTGGAAATTCGTACTCATAAATACGAAAAGTACTAAATTTGGTACAATTCGGATTTGATTGAACGGATAGAGCTGGAAACCTGAAATTTATATTGAATTTTCTGTTGGAGTTCAGGATTGAGTTAGTTTTGGAAATTTAAACTTATGGGTACAAAAATACTAAATGGTACTAAATTTGATACCATTTAGATTGGTTGAACAGATTTCTGTTCAGGTGTAGAGTTGAGGTAGTTTTGGAAACTCGGACTTATGAGTACGAAGAGTACGTAATGGTACTAAGTTTGGTACAATTAGAATTTTGGTGGACGGATAGACCTGGAATCGTAAAATTTAGAATTTAGATTAGTGTGTAGGATTGAGATATGGAGGTAGTTTTGGAAATGCGTACTTATGTGTTCCAGAAGTGTTAAGTGGAACTAAATTTTTAACCTTTTGATATTTGTTAAAATATGGAACTAAAATTCTGAATTTTTATATCAGAATCCCTGTTGGTGTATAGAATAGAGATGAGAAAGAAATCTCGGAAATTAGTGCTTATGTTGTAATAAAGTTTATATCAGGTATAGGAATAGAGCGGAATTCGGGAATTTGCTGTTAATCTCGGTGTTTTACGGCAGGGCTAAGGTATGGATGTGGTTGTGGAAATACGTACCATAAGTATACGAAAAGTACTAAATGGTACTCAATTTTGTAAAAATACGTTCCATAAATACACGAAAAGTACTAAATCGTTCTAACTTAGGTATTTGGGGGCTGAGTTCGAATTCTAAATTTAGAGCCCTGGTTTGAGGGGTTAAGATATAGTGGGGGGGAACAGATAGATCTGGCAATGAGAATAACGGTTGGTGTATAGGTTTGATATACGGAGTAATTTTTGAAGTTTATTCCCAGGTGTAAAAAAGTGATATTTTTGTTACTATTTTGAAATTCTGAAGTTTGGTACGAAGTCTCTGTGTACTGACCTATGGAGGTGATATTGGGAATACCTCCTATAAGGCTACGATAAGTACAAACTTTGGTTTTGGGTATAGTATTATAGCCGATATTATATAATTTGGAATACTAGTATTAGAGGTAAATCCAGCGTTATGAAATTTGTTGTACGAGTCACTGTTGGGATTAGATCACAATGGTTATGAAAATTCGCACTTTAAATAAATGTCATGTTTCTACATGTAATGCGATAGGCATTGGGCGCACAAGTAGGGATAAAACTGTAAAATTTTAGATAAGGTCGTTGGTTTGAAAAATTGAATTGAATATTGTATTTTTATTGTTGTTTTCATTGTGTTTTTATTCTGAACGCATTAGAAAGTCCATTTGGAAACGTAGCCCCTTGCGACAATTTTTGCACCCTGAGGACAGAAAGATATAAATTGAAATACCTCACTGCTGATGTGCAGGGTTGAGTAGTACAATAAAACAATCAGTGTTCACCATTTCGGTATTAAGTATTGTTTGTTGTTGGTTTTATTTCCTTTCCGCATACGAAGTGGCGGGCACTTTGCTAGTATCAATAATATAACCCTTTCTTACTTGTTGTTTTTTTATACCCTCAGCCTTTAGGCTACGACCAAAAATGTGCCTCATAAAAATAATGGTTTTAGACCCCAAGTATGTTTGTACGATATCCGTTTCAGACAATTTTGAGTTGATCTAGCAATGTCCGTCCGTCCGTCTGTCTGTCTGTCTGGCAGGCTGGTGCGCACGATAACTCTCGAACGGATCAATCGATTCGGTTCAAATTTTAAGTATCGAAATATTTTGTCCAGATTGGATTTAAGTTCGAAGATGGGCCATATAGGTCCACTCCTTTAGGTACCTCCCCCACAAATGTTCAAAAATTATCGCAAAATTTGTGCGCACGATAACTCTTGTAGGGAATAACCGATTTGGTATATACTTTGCGCATCGTGTAATTTCTACCAAACTTATATGAGGTTCCAATATGGACTCAATCGGTCCTCTCCTTCGGGTACCTCCAACACAAAATTTCGGAAAAGTTCTGTTTAGGACCTGCTCTCGAATCGCTTTGATTTTTGTTTACGCAAGTTGTATTATATCTATACGACGCTGTAAGTTTCATTACGGGCAAGTCCATACTTCCTGAGAAAATAGCATGAAAGTTACAAAAAACCCTATGACACCGTGTGTAGTGGACATGGCAGTGCTTGGTGTGTTTGAGAGAAAAATTCTTCGAAAGATCTACGGACCAATCTGCGTTGACGGTGAATATCGACGTCGCATGAACCACGAGCTGTATCTGCTATACAACGACATCAATATTGTTAAACGTATCGAGATGCAGCGATTGCGTGTGCTAGGCCATATCATAAGAATGAGCGATAATGAACCCGCTAAAAAGGCGTATGAATACATGCCACATGGCAGTGCACGCAGAATTGGCAGGCCAAGGAATAGATGGCGCAAACAAGTGGATGATGAGATGAAAAGGCGCGGTATTTCAGAGTGCAAAGCAACAAATAGAGAGGCATGGAGATCTCTTCTTAGTTCGGCCTATAGAACAAATGTTCTGTAATGGGCCAGCTAAGTAAGTAAGAAACCGTGTGTAGTGGTTGGAGCGCAAGATAACTCTCGAACGGATCTGCCGATTCGGTCCAAAATTTGGCTTTCGTAATATTTTGTCCAAACTTAGTTCAAGTCCAAAGATGGATTATATCGGTCCACTCCTTCCGGTACCTCCCCCACAAAAGTTCGAAAATGTTCGGAAAATTTGTGCATACGATAACACTTGAAGGGAGTAACCGATTTGGTCCATACTTTGCACATTATGAAATTTCTACCAGACTTAGATCAGGTTCCAATATGGACTCAATCGGTAAACTCCTTCGAGTACCTCCCACACAAAATTTCGGAAAAGTTCAGTTTAGGACCTGCTCTCGAATCGCCTTGGTTTTTGTTGTAACATCAAGTATTCACTGTCCCTATACGAAGGTACACGTTTCCTCAGGGGCAAGTCCATACTTCCGGGAAAAATAGCCTGAAAGTTGAAAAACAAACCCAATGACACCATGTTTCTGGGTGGAAGCGCCAGATAATTCTCGAACGGAAATGCCGATTCCGGCCAAAATTTGGTCTTTGTAATATTGTTTCCAAACTTACTTTTAGTTTGTAGATAATCCATATCGGTCCACTCCTTCAGGTACCTACCCCACAAAAGTTCGAAAATATTCGGAAAAATTGTGCGCACGCTAACTATTGATGGGAGTGACCGATTTCGTGCACATTCTCATAATATCTACCAGATATAGATCAGGTTCGAATATGGAATATATTTGTTCACTCCTTCCCTTACCTCCCACATAAATTCACTTTAAGACCTGCTATTGAATCACTTTGATTTTTGTTGAAGCGACTTACATTCGCTGCCTCAATTACGATGGTAAAAGTTGTTTCAGAGGCAAGTCCATACTTCTTGAGAAAACAGCCCGATGGGTGTAAAAACTCCCTATGGCACCCCCATGGTCTATGTCGGTCCATTCCTTTAAGTACCTTTTCCGCATTCTATTAAGTACCTTTAATCCTAATCAAGATTTTTGTCGGTTCATACGACCAAAATTTTGAAACCCCCTAAATACATAAGTTTTTTGTGAAAAAAGTGTTTCAATTTGCACAGGCTGAGGGTATATCTCTTTTTTTTTTTTTTTTTTTTTTTTTGTTTTGGAGCGATTGTCTATTTTTGCGTTATCCAAAGAGAACAAATCTATTCTACGGAATACATGCTGGTGGAAGAAATACCCAAGGATGCCTCTATCTCACGGTATGTCACATGAGGATCTCAGATCACGCACTGCATCAATGTTATCTAGAACCACTTCTGCTTTTAGATGACCTTAACGACCTTCGTTTATGAGCGAGAAATTCATTATCCCATCTTTTCAAAAGTTTTAATTTCATCGCTGTGATAATCCACATCGACAGTTGTGAAAAATGATCGGGCGAAAATAGGTGTAATAGTGTTTTGGAATAGCCATAACCATCCTGATGTCCAACCCCCATTTGAAGCCTATTGCCCTTCTATAGGTTGACCACATAAGGGAGCTTCGTTAGTTCTTCTGGGATATGGTCTTTTCATTTAAGTTTCTTATGCGGGATTACTCCCATATATTTAACGTTACTGCAAATACTGCCAGTCATGTTTAGGACAATTGCTTCATCAAACTACCTAATATTGTTTTCCTAGTAAAGGTATATTAAGGCTACCAAAAAAATTGCTACGAACTCTTACTTCCTAGCCACAACAATGAACTGGTAAAGTTTTTTCATCGATTGGGCCATAATAGCGGCTTTCAGAAAATTATGTTGAAAATGCGCCATTGCACAGTACGGAGAATGTGGCCAAAAATGTTTTCAATGAAAATACGCTGGTTACAGCTTTGTGCTGCTGCGAAGATTGTTTTAGGAAACCATGAGCGTAGTGTTTTCCCCTTTAGAGGGGGTATACGAGAAGAATAGTTTTATGCTTTTAATACAAAATTACATGAACAAACGTACCGATGATATTATGATGCAAAAATATGCATGAGGAAACAAAACAGTCTTCAAAACAACATAAAAACCAACCAATTTAGCGGGTTAAATAGACCATTTTTTCAGAAACTTGATAACATTTTCAATATTAATCTTATAGCATTCTTCCTAGAAGACTCGTACCACCTACATATATAAGTCACATTGAAAAAGAGATTTCTAGGTTTGTGCGATATAACGTTAACAGATCGCCATAAAATTGCATATATAATGTTTTTTGATCAAATGGAAAAAACTTAGGGACAGGAGTTCCAAAAGAAAAAACTTTGGGTCTCCCTATTCTGTATGCTTCCTTTTTTCCTGGTTTATATTTAATTTTCTAAGTGTAGCCAAGTCTAGCATTCCCCTCAAAAGTATTATAACGTCGTCTTCATAATAAAATGGTTAAAATCCCTCAAAGCCCCAAAAATTTATCTGAAGAACGGCCCTTTTTCCAAAACGAATGTTGACATAAATCGATTTATTCTATTTTCTTTTATAATAATATAAATGGTGAATTATCAGGCACTTAAGTATTCATACTTCTTACACATCCTGGTATTTAGCCCACATGTAAAAACACATAATAAAAATTCCACTCGATTTCGACAGATGTCAAACGACATATGCAATTTAGGGTAGATTAATGTACGGTCATCATACATAGCCCAGCTGTGAAACAATTTGCTGTTATTTGTCTATAATATTTTTATTAGCATTTTGTGCCCATTCACACTCCAAGGGTTGATGGGTTTTGAATTGTCTTTTTTTCACACACACATACAAGAGGGAATGGTATCATCTCTTAGATTCTGTTTTATTTGTTTTATGATGTTTTCGATAAAAAAAAGTACATATCAGCATATTTTCACTTTATTGGGAAAGTGGCAGGATGAGGAGAACAAAGGTTAAGGAAGTATAAGAAACAATAAAATCAATATGTCTGTTTGGCATTACCATTGGGGAATTTATGTGTAAACTTTGCAGAGGTGGGAAATTTTGGAGCGCCAAAAAATAAAAATAAATATAGGTTCCATTCTGTTTTGTAAAATTTTATATGAAGAAATTCATCGAAACAAACGAATGATAAATATTAAAAAATGGTTGAGTTCAGCCACTACAAATTTTAAATTTCTAAAATGTCAAATTACAGGTAGTTCGGTTTATAATTGTATATAAAATGATCAAAATACCAAAAATTGGAAGGTACAATTAATTGGGGTTATACCAAAATATGGACCTATGTTGACGATTTCTGGGGGAGAACTTAAGTGTCCCCTCAGAACCTCAAATCTAAAATAACAGCTAGTTCAGTTAAAAATTGCAACGAAAACCCTCAAATACCGAAACTCGGGTACCGTTATACGGGGGCTAGACCTAAACATGGTGGAGTATTGTTGTGACTTCTAAGGACCATAAATATCAAATTACAGCCATTTCACTTAAAAATTGTATTAAAACCAGTTGGCGTGATACCAATGACCGTCGATAGCTCAGGATGAAAAGAGAAGAAAATAAAAACAAGTAAGAAAGACATTAAGTTCGGCCAGGCCGAACTTTTTATACACTCTACCACGAGTTGTATTGAAATAAAATGGAACAATTAGTTTCCTTTCGTTTATACTAAATACCAAATTTCTGCAAATTCGGTAAAGCAATGTGCCTAACCTTCAAAATGTCGAAACTCTGGAGATACTGTTACATGGGGCTATATCAAAACGTCGATCTATACCTACAAATTGTTGGCGGAAAGTTTATAGACTCAAAGAAGAATAAATACTAAATTTCTGATATTTCGGTAAAACCTTCAATATATCGAAAATAAAGAGGTACGCTTCTATGGGGATATAGGAACCCGCGGACCTATACTGGTAATTCTCTTTTGGAATATTTTATAACCTCATGAAAGACTACATAACAAATCTCAGTCTTACGGTGGGATATTGACGTCACAACCTTCAGAATTGCGAAAAAGGGGACGTACTGTTCTATGGGGGCTATACCGACGAATTTCAATCAAAAAGGCTTTTACTTTCAACAAAGCCTAAATACCAAATTTCAGCTATTTCGGTGGGTTGCTGTGGCCACAACCTTCAAAATCGGGAGGTACCGTTCTATGGGCGCAATATGAAGGGATGAACCTATACCGACAAAATTCTGGGGGAAACTTTAATACCCCTAACGAAGTCTAAGTACCAAATTTCAGCCATTTCGGTGTGATAATGAGGCTAAAACCTTCAAAATACCGAAAATGGGTGGTACCGTTCTATGGGGCGTATATCAAAACGTAGATCGATGTAGCCCATTTGCAATATCAAACATCCTAGGAGTAATAGAAACTTCTATACCAAATTACAAAGCTCTATCATAAAAATGGCGAGCTGTATCTTGATTTCAACAGACGGATGGACGGAAGGACATGTTTATATCGACTTAGAATTTTACCCTGATCAAGAATGTATATACTAGGGTCTCCGATAAATATTTCGATGTGTTATAAACGGAATGACAAATTTAATTATACCCTCCATATTATGGTGGAGGGTATAACAAAGACAACAAGTTTATCTGTTCAAATATTTTCAGTGTTTATTGGTAGTAAAAATGAGTTTCTTAGTATAAGAAACGGTTACCTTTTGAGTGGCGATACCAACGATACCAATAGGAGTGTGACTCCTTCGAAAGCTAAAATGCAAGTGTCGTTGCAGATGACCATAAAAGAGAAAATCAAATGTTTCATTACAGCCAGTTCGGTTACAAATTATAGCTAAAACCCTCAAATTACCGAAAATCGGGAGATACCGTTATGTGGGGGGTATACCTAAACATTGACTTATGTTGACAGTTTTTAGTGGAGTACTGTTGTGGAGTACTGTTGTGGAGTACTATTTCGGTTACAAATTGCAGCTAAAACTTTCAAAATAAGGAAAATCGGGAGGTACTGTTATATGGGGGCTATACCTAAACATGGACATATTCTGACAGATTTTGGTGGAGTAGTGTTTAACCCCTTAACCTTATATGTCCAATTACAAGTTAAGTTATTACAAGACTTAGAAGTTTTTATATGGTCGCAAATGAATATTTCAATGCGTTACAAAAAGAAAACAAACACAATCCATACTATGGTGCAGGGTACAAAAATGTACATGTTTTGGCAGTTTTTGTCGAAAAGTTTTGTGACCAATGGGAATCTCAAATATTAAATTAAAGGTAGTTCGGAGAAGCCTCAAATGACAGCCACAACTAGTTCCGTTAAAAATTCTAGCTAAATCCTCAAAATACCAAAAATCTGGAGGTACCGTTACTATACCAAACATGGACCTATATTGACAATTTTTGGGGGAGACCAAAGGGAACGTCAAATGTAAAAAATTCGGAAGAACCGATGTATTAGAGCTATAATAAAGCATGTACCTATTTTGACAAATGTCAAATTACAGGTAGTTCGGGTAAAAAATTTAGCTAAAACCCTCAATATAACGAAAACTGGGAGGTACCGTTATATGTGGCTATACCAAAACAAACCTATATCAAAAAATTTTGGTGACCAATGGAAAACTCAAATGCCCCTCCAGAAACGTAACTAAAATCCCGGGTCCCACTTGGCAATGTCGGTGGTGTAGGGTAAAATAACTAGAATTA